>NC_058132.1:233263663-233360372 GCF_016433145.1 Gracilinanus agilis | reverse complement strand
GGCGATGGGTAGGGGGGGGGGGGGGGGGGGGTTGAAGGGGAAAGGAGGAGCATGAATCATGTAACCATGTTAAAAATGAATATTAATAAATGTTAAAAAAAAAAAAAAAGGAAAGCAATAGCCTCAGTAAATATAGAAGCTTCCCAGGAAGCACACAGAGCAACACCAGTAAGAGAGAGCACATGGGCGGAGTTACTCCCACCTTATTTACAAGATATGAGAATGCAACAGTGGACCAAGGGAAAAGGATTCTGGGTAATGTAGTTCAGGGGTACAAAATATCTATTTACACATTATGCAGTTTTTAAGCCTTTTAAGGTGTGGTTACTAGAATTTTTTTAAAGGACAACTCTATAACATTGATTTATGCTATGTTTTCTACTGTATTTTATTACAAGTAGGTTAATCAAACTTTTGTCAGTTCTAGAAAATGAACATTTCTGCAAAGAAATATTTCTAGATTCAAAAGTTAGACATTAAAAAAACCTTTAGAAATATGACCTATTTCTCTAGAAGTAGTACCTGATTTAAGAATTCCTAAAATATGAATTAAAAAAATCATAGGGAGATAATCCTAGTAGTATATTTTTGGTGGTGTTAAGATCATTTAGTCTAATACCTTTATTTTATGTGTTAGATAATCAGTAAGCATATATTTAATGCCTTCTAAATGCATTCAAAATTTCATTCATTAGAAGTATTAAGAGTTTTAGGGATCCCCTAGTTCAGCTTACTCATTTTATGGATGATATACCAAATCTCAAGAGGTGAAACAATTTCCCTAAGACCATGAAGACTGAGTAGCAGAGAGAAGAGACTAGAATTCAGGGCTCCTGATTTCCCACACCAATATTGTTTAAAATACATCATGGACTAACCAAAAGATCCTATCACTTTTAAGTTAAAGCTTAGGCTTCTACCAGATCTTACGACTTTCTGTCCAGTGATTTTTTTCCCCCACTATACATTCAATTACATTCAAAGAAAAGAGCATTTATAAACATACACCATCTCTAAGGTACACTACTGGGAGATATAAAGATATGAAATGATATTGTTCCTATTTTTTAAGGAGTTTTCAATATAATTGTGGAAGGAGAACAATGTATTGCTAAGTAAAATTGATAGGGTATGATAGGGAAAAAGGAAAGATCCAGATAAAATATTCTAGAAAAATTTGAGGAGTGAACATTTTTTTTGAAGATTGAAGTTAGAAGTGAATGTCCTAGAAAGTATCAGGGTAAGTTTCATGAATGAGGTAGAACTTTGACAGAAGAAAGGGATTTAAAGCCACTAAAATGATTAGCAAATGGAATCATGTCCTGTACCGTATAGGAGACTTTCAGAATGCCCTGCTTGAAACTTCTGAGAACACCCAAAACTTTATTCCTATATTACTTGCTTAAAAAAACAAACAAACAAAAAGTATTTTTCTTATTTTTTGTTTTACAAGCCCCAGCTACCATTACTATATACAAAGAAGAGAAAAAAGAGGATAGTATTACATTATTAATATGTATTGCAAGTACTGCCTATACCAAATTTAATGAGTTGGTTTCAGAGCTGTTTTATTATTTTTTTTTCAAAGATCTTTTTCATGTCATATTCCTGCAATCTCACTGGTATGACTCTAGGGCCTTGCTGGTGAACCTATGGCACACCTGCCAGAGGGAGCTGCTCTCTTTCCCCTTTCCACATGTGCCTGAGGACATTTCTCCCATGACCTGCTTCTCTGCCCAGCAGCCCCCTCCTTCCTCCTTCCCCGTGTAGGATAAGGTTTTTGGGGCGGGGGACTCACATGCGGCATAAGGGTTGCAGTTTGGGCACTCCATCTCTAAAAGGTTCCTCATCATTGCCCTCAGGCCTGTGGTCTCCTGAAGTTGGGAAAATAATCTTTTTTTTTTGTTTAGGAGAACTCAAGTCTGTATTTCTGGTACTTTGGTAAAGACATAATACCATTAGATTACCTGATTGTTTTTCTCTCATGTATACAGAAAAGATGATACAATGGATGTCTATACACACACACACACACACACACACACACACACACACACACACACACACAAATTAGAANACACACACACACACACACACACACACACACACACACACACACACACACATATATAATATGTCTGTATGATTATAGACACATAATTTTGAAAAAAACAGGTAAATTCTTAAGATTTAAAGAAGTATAAAAATTCAACTTTAAATAGTTTAGTGGTGTCAAGCAAACATTTTTATTATTGCTATTGTAGTTTAAGGAATGATTCAGGCAACCATTTTTCTAACATCTTGATGTTGAATATAGAGTACTTGACTTAGAGTCAGGAAGAAGGCCTTCTGATGGGTTCAGATTCCATCACTGACTCTAGTTGTTTGATTACAGAAAATTGCTTAAGATCTGTAAGACTCAGTTCCCTCATTTGTAAAATGGGAATATTTTTCTCATAAAGTTGTGTGTGTTTTAAATGAGTGTATATATATATGTACATATATATGTTTACATCATATATAATCTTTTTTCAGACTTTAAAGCACTATAGAAATATAAAATGTTTTAAAACTAATTTCTAAAAAGTATCTTGAAACCCACAATAAAAGATAAACTATCTTTTGAAAGTATGATATTGAATTTTCCTTTTCAGGGATTTTTAGAAGTTAGTTAATCAATGAAGTTAATAAGAATTAAAGTGACTACTGTGATCCAGACTACATTAAACACTGGTTTAATAAATGTCTTTGTAATCATAATGACTACATTGTTGATCACCTGAGAATTAGCTTTCCAAACAGAACATACAATTCTCCTATGTTTGCCTCCTTTTTTTTTTTAACATTACTATTTGGAAAGGGAAAAAAAAATCAAGATGATTTCTTTTTCTGTCATGTGCTATCAGTCCATACTTTGTAAGGTTTTACTAATATAGCCAGTAATCAAATTTGTTAAAACTATTTAGATTTACCAAGAGACATCTGCCAAGGAAGTCTGGCTCTTTGTGATGATTTAAACATTGCCAGCAAGGGGCCTTTATTATATGATTAGTTCAATTATAGTGGACCTTCCAGAGCTTAATGAAGAGACATTAAATTCAATAGATCTGCCCCTGTACTTGTTCTTGCATTTCTTACTTTTGTTCTCATCTAGCAATCTGTGTATAAATACAATGTTCTGAAAAATGGAAGTGCAGAGAAATTAAACCTTTTAAGAAGTAGTTACTATTTGCAATTTGCACAAATAATTTGGAAACTAAAAGACTTTTTTTTTTTAATTTGAAAATATATCCATAGTGATTCAGATGCATTAAGTGATGCTGTATTCCAAATAGATGCTAGGGAAAAATGGTCAATTTTGACATGTTGATATAGGAAAGGTTTAAATATAGGAAAATAGGAATACCTCAACAAGTAAATAATGTCCTATAAATCCTGATGGAATCTTTGCTTGTATTGGCTTCTGAGAACTTTTGTTATTTTTACACTTTTCTAGTTATTTTATGACCAAGGATCTTTCTAGATTTCCTCTTTATTAGTCTGCCTACTTCTGGTTGGGGTTTAGTAATTAAACAAGTAAAATTTTGAGTAAGTTACAGGGTTGTACATTTGAAGCTAGAAGAGACTGAATAGATAAGATATATAAGAATGCTCCTATTTTACAATTGGGTAAATTTGAGAAGTTCACAAACACTAAGAGATTTGCCCAAAGTCAAATAGGTAAGTCAATGCCTAAATTTGAAACCAATTATTCTGACTCCACATCCAGTGCTATTACTTTCATTTTTTACTTTGAATTTATTTATTTATTTATTTAATTAAAATTTCTGGATAACTCCCTGTACTGGAGAAGACATCATTTGACAAAAAGATATATGTATATGAAAAACTATATCTTGGTTGTTTCTATTATCGGTTCTTTCTCTAGAGATGGACATATACAAATCACTCTTCAATTAATATTATTTTTGCTGTTTATAATATTTTCTTGGTTCTGTTCATTTCACTCTTCATAATTTCATATAGATTTTTCTGTTTTCTAAAAGTTAATCTGCTTGTCATTTCTTATAGCACAATAGTATTCCATTACAATTTTGTGCCACTACTTCTTTAGTCATTCCTTAATTGATGGACATTCCTTCAATTGCCAGTTCTTTGCCACCACAAAGAGACTTGCTATAAATATTTTAGAACATACAGGTTATTTTTCTTTTTCCCTGATCACTTTAGGAAACGAATGCTATTTCCAAGGTGCCAGACTGAATTTCTCTTGACTTCACTATTCTCTTATACACTAATATAGGCTTAGATTAAGCCTTTCTTGACTCTGAAGGCCCCTGCCTTGAAAAATATATATTTATCCCATTTTGTTACTTTATGCCTTCAAGTGGTCATTTTAAAGTACTAGTTAAAATAACATTTGGGAGGATTATCTGATGATAAATATCTTGTAGCCTACCTGTCTAAGGCAACAACAAAGCAACATTCATCTAAGTGAAATAGAAATTATTTTAATTTAACAGCACTTGAGTTATAATGAGATTGGACAGTTTGTAATATTTTCCATTTTCATTAAAGGGTTTGTCATGAAAATGGATACACACTGAATCATCTTCCATTCTCATTACAAACTTTCACATTAACATGATGTATTCCTATTTGAATGCCTGTTATTTTTTCATCACTGTAGAATATTGTTTTGACCTTTCAATTGTCTGTATTTTCATTTGTTTGATATCCCTGTCTCTCCTTTACATCAATGTTGCTGCAAACCAGGCAGTAATGAAAAATCCTACTATGAGAATCATAAAATGTTTCAAAGATTAACATTACAGAGATTATCATTATAATTCGTCTTTTTTCCTCCTGAATTCCCCTTCACTCCAAAAGAGTTATAAGGAAAAAAAACCTAATTATTTTAATCAAATCTCACTAAATTTAAGTTAGCTCAGAAGCTCAAAAGTAAGATTGCTTACTTTTTTCTTATATGAAGTAGGTTTTTTTAATATGAAGTACTTCTGTCACATTAGATTGGATTATAAAATTGTTATTAACAATGGTGGCTGGTGAGTTCATTGCTTTTTTTAGAAAAGATTTTACTTGACCACCTTATTTCACTCAACTAAGCAAATCAAATTTGTCAAAATATTTGGAGTAGTTCAACATGTAAACATTGTCTAAGATTTGGATTTTAAAAGTTGACTTGCCAACTATGAGTTGTCACCTGGAGACGAGGGAAGGTTAAGGAAAAAGGAAAATTTTTTCTTCCTAAAATAAAAATTAGAATCTGCATCTCTATTTGGAAACTAAATTAATAGTGTTCACTTAAATCTTTTTTTTTTTTTGAAGATTTTTTTGTGTGAGTACAGGAGATTTAATGAGTAGCTGATACCATTTTTATATAGATGAATAAGTCATAGTATTTAGTGAGTACAGCCTAGTATCTTAAAATTAAGATTGTAGGGTTGGGAAAAAAAGGAATAGCAGGTATTTTAGACATTAGTTTCTTCAAAAAATACATATATTGGTGCAACCCATTCAGTAAGAGATTTAGTCAACAAATACATGGTTAGTACAGTAACTTGTTACTATGTTTTAAGTCACTTCTACTGGCAAGAAGGAAACAAAGATGAGTAAGAAACTATTGCATTAAAATGTAAATTAATAAACTGTAATCAATATATTATTTTAAAACATTTTTAGAAATAATGTCTTCCTAATATAAGCAATATAAAGATGTAGAATACCCCCAAGGGATTCATAATGAAAAAGGCTATCCACTGCTAAAGAAGGAACTGATAGAGTACAAATGCATATTGAATCATACCATTATGTACTTTATTACTTTCATGAATTTTTCTCTAGTATAAGTGATATGTCTTCTTTTACCACATGATGAACATGAAAATATATAGTGTGATAAAACATATATAACCTGTATATTTCCTGCCATCCTGGGAAGCGGGGAAAGATGGGAGAAAGGAAGAGAACATTGAGTGAAAAATGGCAGAAAACAATTATTAAAAATTGGATTGGCATGTGTAAAAATAAAGATAAATATATTGAGAATAAAAAGAAACAATGTCTTCCATACAGAATATATTCTGAAATCAAAAGGAAATGAATGCCTTATAGAAGCATTAGAAGCAGGGAGCACATTTTACCAAGAATCCCTGACTTTTTTATTTTGCACAAATTACCAGATGAGTAAAATCATCTCCTTGCTTGCTATCAAGATAATGCAACATAATCTACCAAGTCAAGTGGAAAGAAAAAAAAAGATCTTCTCTGGCTTTTTCTATAATATACATTTTCATAACTATGTCTAATGTAAGAACATTTCAAAATTCCTTTCTTTTTCCTTTCAAACTTTTCATCTAGGATAGACCAGGTGACAATTTTCACTTTCATATTAAATTCTCATGAACACATGGTATTTTGTCAAAATGTATTAAATATTAAATATATCTATGTTGAGTTATTGATGGTTATTAATATGAAGTATCCACTAGATAGTTAACCACATAGGGCAGAAGCTCAGGAGAGAGGATAGGGTTGATGTAGGAATCTTCTGCACAAAGATGATATCTACCACAGAATCCTTCAAGGGGTCACCAATAAAGAGAGAGGTGACAATTTTGACAAACAAAAGGTATGAAAAAGAAAAAAAATAATTATAGTGACTTTGTCTAATAATTCATAAGAAAATATTAATGGGAAGTGAAATAGGAGAGGAAGGAGGAAAAGAAGAAAAAGGAAGAAGAAAAGGAAGGAAGAAGTAGGAAAAGAAAAAGAGGTAGAAGGTGAGGAAGAAGAGGATCATGTCTTACAAATTAATTAGGTATATATTTTCTTTTGAATGTTCACAATAATTATGTGAGATATGTACTAGAAGTATTAATCTTCTTTTAAAGATTAGGAAACTGAGACTCAGAAAAAGTTTAATGACTTACTCATGGTCATACAGCTAATGTCAAAAGTGGGATCTGAACACAAGAATTCCTGATTCCAAGTTCATTGCTCTATTCACTACACTCACCTGCCAAGTTATACATAGAACCAGCACTTACAGAGTATTTTAAGATTTGCAAAGCACTTTACACATATTACCTAATTTAGTCCTCCCAACAATCTTATGCACTAATTGCTATTATTAACCTCATTTTACATATGAGAAAACTGAGGTTGAAAGCAGTTTAGAGACTTACTCATAGTTACACAGTTAAAAGGTAGAATTTGAACCCAAATCCATAATTCCAAGTTCATTACTGTCATTACATAATTATATATATAAAACATAAAAATGACAATGGACAAACTGCATGCTGGAAAAAGAGGAAATAGTTACCAGAGGAAGAAATTAGAATGAAAAAAGATTCAAGAGCAGCTACAGGAACCACAACATAATGCAAACAGTAGAAGAAAGAGAATAGCTGGCTCCTTTCAGCCTCAACAGAGTAAGAACAGAAACCAGTGAAATACAGAACAAGCAGTGGTAGGAGGAAAGTGGTCCTGCATAATTCAGTTGAAAAAGAGGCTGGGTACAACCTAGTGCAGGCAACAATAGGAGGAATTCAGCCAAACAAGGTTCATCCTTGGTGGCATTGGGCAGAACCTAACTCTCAGTTGAATTAAATGGCTTCAAATTTCAACACAGCAAGCCTACCAGGTCAACTCTGAAGATTGCTCAGTCTGAGAACAAGACAGCTGATCTTATCGTAGGCATATACAAGCATGGAACAGTACTCTCTCCACCCCAGGAATGGAGCTAAACTTTAGTATATAGACAAAATCAGGAGGGAAAAATAACCCCTAAATGAGCAAAAGACAGAGGAAAAAGCCTGATGCTAGAAAAATAACAAGAGAGATGACCAAAATACAAGATCAAAAGAGGAGAGCAATACAAAAATGAAAATGTGTGGAGTCTCAAAGGAAAATATGAAAGGATATAAAGCCCAAAATGAACCCCTGGAAGAGCTCCAGAAAAGACAGAAAAACAATAAAAACTTAGAAGAAAATTTGGAAAAGAAAATGATAGCAAAAAGCAATAGCTTAGAACAGAAACTTACTGAAGAAAACAGTTACCTAAAAAGAAAATGCAATACTTCAAATAGGAAAATAACTCCCAAAGAAAAGAAGTACAAAGCCTCAAAGAAGAAAATGGCTTTCTAAAAATTAGAATTGGACAAATGGCAGCTAATGGCTTTATAAAAGAAAAAAAAAACAATAAAGCAGATTCAAAATAATGAAAAATTTTTTAAATTTTTGAAATCTCTCATTGGAAAAACAACTGATCTGGAAATAGTGACAATCTAAGAATTAGTGGATTACCTCAAAGCCATGATAAAAAATAAAGAGCCTCGATGCCATATTGAAAGCAGTTATCAGAGAAAACTGCCTTAATGTTTTTGAATAAAAGGAAAAAATAGAAATTGAGAGAATCTTCCTCCTGAAAGAAATTCCAAATTTAAAAATCCCAGGACTATTATAGGCGATTTCTAGACACCCTAAGTCAAGGAGAAAATAATAGAAGCAGATAGGGAAAAAGAAAGTTTAATATTGTGGAACCACAATAAGGATTAAACAGGATCTTGTAGCTTCTACATGAAAGGATCAGAAAGCATGAAAGATGATAGTATGCGAGGCAAAAGATCTAGGCCTCTGACCAAAAATCACCTACTTAGTGAAACTGAGCATAATATTCCAGGGGAAGAAATAGATATTTAATGAAATAGAGGAATCAGGCATTTCTGACAAAATGTCCAGAGCTACAAAGAAAATTCATTGATCAAATGTGATACTCAAAAGAAGTATAAGGAGGTAAACAGAAAAGACTCAAGAGAATGAGTGAGGTTAAACTAATCACATCCCTGAATGGGGTTAACTAATAACTAGGATACTTAAGATTTCTCTAGTTTTTAAGAGAAATCTAAAGAACTTAAATATATTTAAAGTAATCAAGGGAAACAATGGAGTTAAACTGATTATATTCCTTGTGTAGGAAAGTGATAACTAGATTACTTATGAGACAAGATATTACAAAATAATAGATACTTATGGGATAAGACATATTTAAATACTTAACAATACCTTAAGGTAATCAATCAAGGGGAACAGAGAGGCTAAACATTAGACTGCTAAGAAAGTCATAATTAAGATTATTTGCATAAAACAACTCAACTTTTGTTTTAAGTTCTAGGAATGTTAGTTTAATTTTTAAAAACATTTGAAAGCTGGTATTTTCTACTCAAGAAAAGTGCTTCTACTTCAATCAATTTTCTTTTTCTCCCACTATACACGTGAAATTATTACTACATTATCTCATATAAATTCAACAGATTTACCAGTGTTTCTCCCTCAGACATTTTTTGCAAATAATACCTCTGATATTAACACTGTGAAATATAACCTGTGAATTTTTACCTTAGGACTATAGTTTTAAAGATTTCAAATTGTAGTATGTGAACATGAACAAATCCAAAAGATATATTTGGAAGAAAGGAGAGGGAGAATAGCATCAAGCAACAATAACGATGTCAATTTAAAAAAAAAAAAATTTTTGTCAAATTTCACTTAATTTCAGTTCAACAAAGTAATGAAAAGATCATCAGACGTGCATTACAGATTTCCTTGACTTTTTGATATTTTTAATAAAAACATATTTATATGTGTGACTAGAAAAGAAAGCTTTTCACTGCAAGGAGAGAAGCATACACATGCATTGAATTTGCTACTTTATATTTGGGATATTTGCAGGTGCATGTAGCTTTCAATTATGAGACTTTTTAGCAGATAGAGCACAATGGATTCTGTGACTTTGGTTGTGGGTGGTCCTGAATGCACTGAGAAGCCTGTGTGATCTGTTATACAAGAACCAGGAACTCCCACAAGGAGTGAAATTTCACCGGTCAGTGGAACAAATGACTGCAATTAGCAAGTCACCTTAAGTAGCAATTGTGCGGTATTTAAAACCAGTGGGTTTGATTCTCCAGTCATTATGCAGGCAAAGGCCCCACTGACTCTAATAGTGGTTCTGTAAGAAGCAGCAATGAGGCTACATAGAAACTTCTGACAGACGCAGACCGCCTTAAAATAGCAGCTTTTGCCCAAGGGCAACTAGCACCATCGGAAATTGTGGAATTATAATAATGCTCCTGCAAGAACTGTGCTGCTAGGAGAAGTATTTATTCAAGAGAGTGGAGGAGAAAATCAGTATCTCCTAGGTTGATCTTTAGCTTTGAGCAGAACAGAGAGAACATTAAAGGATCGATGAAATCAAGTGCTCTAAGTTCTATGATAATGAAAATCTCCCTCTATCCAGGAAATTAAGTTCTAAGGCCTGGCCAGTATTTCGAGTAAGAGTCCGGATACTTGATTTTTAATGCAATAAGAACATTTTGCTAATATCATTCATTTGAATTAGATTTGACCCATAGTCCTATGAAGAAAGAGCCAAAACAAACTTAAAGATGCTATTTCAAAGGTTCAGAGTAGAACTTAATTATTTAAAATTTTTAGGTTTAAGGGAACTTCTTTATTATATTCCCAAATAAAATA
Source organism: Gracilinanus agilis (assembly GCF_016433145.1). Classification (NCBI taxonomy): domain Eukaryota; kingdom Metazoa; phylum Chordata; class Mammalia; order Didelphimorphia; family Didelphidae; genus Gracilinanus; species Gracilinanus agilis. The sequence continues at coordinate 233,349,815 of NC_058132.1, read as the reverse complement.
GGAAAAATCATAACATTTGATAGGAGTAATCATCTATTAGAAAAGTTGAGGCAGTGTTGGCATACAAATCTCTTCTGATATGTAATTATGGAAAAAATTTAAAATTGTGCTTTTCCCTGCTCTGCCTCATCAACCTGTTGATGAAACATATACGAGGGCAAGTATTCTTACCCTCCTATAAACTTTTAAAAATATATTAAAATAATATAATTGGATTTCTTTGTGATGCAATGTATTTTTACATCTTAAAGTATTCAAGTCAAGAAGAGAAGGAAGGAGAAAGGAAAAAAACATATATTCCTTAAGTGTTTAAATTGGGCAGTGTGCCACACGCTGAGGATGCAACTGTTAGCAAAAAGAAAGCTGCCTTCAAAAATTTTGCATTCTAATGGGAGAAAATACCCGCAAAAGGAAAAGTGTAAGGGAGGAAGGTTGAAGTTTGGAAATCATGGTCAAGATGAAGAGAGGAATGAAGGCAAGTCTTTGCTTTTTTCAAAATGGAGGCCTCAGGGAACGCTCATCAGTTTGAGCACTGAGCAGGCATTAGAAAAAGTTAACGTTGGTTAAAGAGCTAGGTGGCACAGTGGATAGAGTGTTGGGCTTAAGGTCAGGAAGAATTGTCTTCATGAGTTAAAATCTGGTCTCAGACTACCTGCTTGAACTTGGGCATGTCACTTAACCCTGTCTATCTTGGTTTTCTAATCTGTAAAATGCTGTTTCATTTTTCTATACAAAATGTTTCATAATTTATCTGCCTTTAGCTGTCAATATTTTATTGCCCATCTATATAAGAAAGCTAACATCCAATATCTCATTTAAACATCTTGATTGGACATTTAGATATATTCAAATACTAATTGTGCATACTAACCACTGCCAAGGTAATTCTGAGGTCAGAATGTGCATCTTTCCCTCAACTTATATACACACTTTGGCCAGAACCTAACAGAATAACATTTGAAAATGTCTAATTATGAGTACCTCTGGGTAACCTCCACACACACAATTCAATACAGAAATCCCATTAACATTCAGTAATGACATGAATCCCCATCCCCACCTCCTAGTCATCCTATTTTTCCAACACAGGAATTTATTGAATTAAAAATAACTCAAAGCTTGAATTGTTGCTGTGAGTTTCAGGTCAGTGAGACCCAAGAGGGTTTTAGAGGACAGATTTTTGGCCCAGTTCCTGGGGAAAAATAAATACTTAACCACCAGGTTTTTTTTTTTTAATTATTGTTGGAATTATATTTAAAAATCTCTGAATAAAATTAATACCAGAAAAAATTACATGTCCCACAATAATTTATTTTCTAAACTTGATACCAAGAGGGAAAAGAAAACATGATTTGAATACTGCTGTTTTCTGAGCCACAAAAGAGTTAAGTTTAGAAAATACTATTATAAGCTACTTAGTATTTTCACTTAACCAGAAAAATAGTTATATTTAGAATGCTATTCTAGAATATTCATGGATGTCAGGTTTGTATATCTTACAATATTACTCTATGTATTTTTAGATATTTTAAAATTCACTGTTAAACCAAAAATGGTTAGCATATGTTTTGAATATAATGTGGCAAAAAATTTTAAAAAACATATTTCATTAGGTGTATAAAATATTTACTCAAAAAGTAGATTTTTCTGTAGAAAAAAGTTACATTTTGGTGATAATGATTATGTATAATCCTGCTTCACGATTATAATATAATTTTCTAACTCCATTATACTTTTCTAATGTTCATGTCTTACTATGTCATTCTTTTGTTCAAGGATGCTAATTGGCTCTCTTTTGCCTCTAGAAAATTATATTAAATAATCAGCAGAAATTGGAAGGAACTTATGTGATAGGGAGAAATCTAAGAATTATTGATTCAGAGCAAAAAGGAATTTTAGAGCTTATTCATTCCAATCCTATCATTGTATAGATGAGGAAATTAAAATGTTACAAACTACTTTTCTCCAGTTAATTTTCACTTCACTTTTCCACATTATCTAGTTTCAACATACCTAGACAACTAGCTTAGTTTTCCCATAATCCAGAACTGCCCTTCCTATCCTTATGTAACTGAGCAAACTATTTTTCCATACCTGGAACACATTCCCTTCTGATTGTTCTCTGTTGAAATCCTTTATGCTTCAACTCAGGTGACATCTCCTCCACCTTGCTTTTTCAACCTGAAAGTGATCTCTCTCCCTTCTAAAATGGTCTTGGTGTACATTATTTGGATTTCTTCTTTGCTTTTATCAGAGTCTACCTTGTATTATATTTATCAATGTTCATGCTTAAATCCCCCTAGACTAGACTGCAAGCTGTTTAAAGAACAGGAAATGTTTACCTAGATTATCTACCATGTGTGATAGTAAGATTATCATAGAAATTCTTTCCTACATCATATTTAACAAAGGCAAAGTGACAAGGTATCTAATATGAAACAATTATTTAGGATAAACTTAAAAATACTTATTAAGTTTCCCTATGTCATCGTAATATTGAAAATCAGCAGAAATACAACAAAGGCCATTTAGGTCATGTCATTATTTGTAGGTGACATTCTACCTAAACAATTATTGAAGGAGTAATAGTAGAAATTCTTAATTCTTAACAAACTAATTAATTAATAATTGATCCATCAGCATTTGTAGCTCAAGTTTCAAAGCCCATTACTAAGGGACTTTCTCCCCTTGATGGAGATCATTGCCCTGGGTCTGCAGGAGAGACAGTGGATTTGGCCAGAGGAGAGAGGAAACTCCAGTCTTTTCAGTCTCTTGACTATCTTAGAGCCCTTTGAATCTTTCTGAGTCTCTCGAGTCTTGTCAGGTGCTTCTGGCTTCCAGCTTCAAGAGAAAAAAAGATAGAGCCTTCTGTATTCCTATGAGGGACAAAGACTATGGGCAGAAACCAAAATGGGAAAGAAACCAACATAGGAAGAGATGGCAATATCCATCACATCCTTAACCTTAGCTTATTACACTAGGGGCTTAGGGTATTTTACCCTTGCATGAGATTTAGTACTCTCTTGTTTGAGTTCATATTCCCAAGGAGAGAACATCTTCAATCCATCCGGTCTAGAGTATATTCTAAGTATACTTTTTCTGCTCTGTTTTGTTATTGACTTGGATAAATGATTTTCTTGCTGCTTACTATATTCATTATAGAACTGGCATTTGGTGGGATAGAACTCAAGCCTTGGATGTAAAGTTTGGGGTTCTCCTTTTCCTAGTAATGAAAAGTAATCAGAAATTTGGCTTGATAGAAATAATTCTAGCCTAGTACCTGTTCTCTTTGAGGAGAGAAGAGTGGCCAAGTTTCTGGCTAAAATATTGTTCCCCTCCTGCCAGTAAATAAAGTGTACTTTGGTGAAGAATGTGGGGGAAGAGGGGTGGCGAAGTCTATTTTGCCTCCCTTTCAGCTATATGGTGATCCTTCCAAAACATTTGTTGGGGGACAGGCTTGCTACACATTTAGTAAATCTGCCTACTGTCTGCCAGGTGCTATGCTAAGTAAGCACTGAAGACATAAGATAGAAGTGAGATTTCCCCTGTTGTTAAGGAGTTTTCATTCTAATTATGGTGACAGGGGCCCATCTGCTCTGGACATAAGAATGCATTCAGGATTTTGTCCACTCATGGTGAAGTTTGACCTATTCAAAAGTCATGTAGGTTGTGAGGATCAAACCTCACTTTTAACATTATCCTCCTTTTCCAGGTAGCGTAATCATTATTTGAAGCAGCTACATTCATGTTCTATATAATAACTTGTGCTTTCCTTTTCTCCATTCCTTTACTCACAATGGACCCTACACTTAGAATGCCTCTCATCATTTCAACATTTGAGCATCCGCTATATCCTTTAGGATTTACCTTAAATATTCATCCCTAAAAACCTTCTTTGATTCTACCAGACAGAAGTGGCCTTCCCTACCTTTGAATCCTCATATTTTATTAGCATTTTTGTTATACACTTGTGTTTTATGTTGTGTTGAACTTATTTTCATACGTGTTCTCCCTTCCTTTCCAAAATACAAACTCCTTTTGAGCAGAGGCTAAGGCTTACTCTCCTTAATATCTTATTCAGATTATTCTAGTCTGTATCTTTTAGGTGCTCAAGAGTGTTCATTGACTCAATCAACAAATTAATGAATAAAAACACACATGCATGATGGATATAGACATAAGAAAAAGTAGGAAATTTTCTAAAAAAAACCATTAGAAATGATTAAGCTCCTCTAAGAGTATAGTCTAAATATTTACAACTTGGCTAAGCAAAGGTTATGAAAGAGAATATCTACAAATTTGGTGGAAACCACTCATAACATCCTTGCTTTAAAATTTTCTTACATATGGCACTTTAATCCTTTCAAAGACAGTTTAAATAGTTTCAGCTTAATGCACATATCCTCTATTACTTACTGACAATCCCATCCCACTTTGGTGTTTTAGTTTTTTTTTCTGTAGAAAATGTCAAGAAGGCTCTTCAATGTAGTTTTAACTGTCAATACTAAAATGTAAAGCAGGGTGAATTTAAAGGAAAAAATTCTCAATGGAAATGAAAAGAAATTTCTTTTAGAATTTGGTAGAAAATTGGTGATATTTACTAGATATCTCCAAAAATATAACATTATAATTAGCTTTTCATAGTAGTTGGCAACTTTGGTCATCAAACATTTATTGCCATGCAAACCTTCAGTTATAATGACATTTTATGTTTTCTTTGTATTTAATTTCATTGCATAGATATAGTTTTTCTGTCTCTGACCCAGTACAATGCAGAATTCTTGAGAGAAGTAATTATTTTCCATTTGGTCATTCTATCCCTAGCACCTAGCATAATCCCTTCCACCTAGTAAATACTCAATAAATTCTAGCTTAATAGAATTTTACATCTCTCATTGTCTGGAAGAGACACTAATGCATTAATTCAACTGTGATTAAATATAGGGCATGCAAAACAAATCCCTAGACAGATGAACAAACCTATGTAAGCACAATAATCAAATCACTGCAATATAGTTTAATTTTGTGCTGCTGTTTCTAGGTGGAAATAAAATAATTCACTGATCATATGTTGCAGTCCTAGGAACTTGACTTTCAACTTGTCGTTCTGACAAAAACAATTTCTGTGTCCAGAGAAAGATGGAAAGATATATATTCTATATAGTTTGTGTATGTGTGTTATAGTTGCCACTATTTTTTAAAAATGCAATTGTGTCCTATTGTGGTGCAGAGAGGGGGCATAACTGCTTTGCAGAATTCTTCTGTCAGTTAAGGAGGGTTTTAGAATCTTGGGAAAGGGCAGTTGGTCCTGGGAACTCGTGGAGAGAACCAGGGTCCATCTGAGCTCCTTCTTTAGATTGAAACCTGGCCTATATTTTACAGCTTTTCTCTTAAAAATTTGTTAGCTTAGTTATTTCCTTTGAATCTCCCTAACCTACCTTCCCTGCCTGAATTTCTGTGAGGTTTGAAAGGAGGGTAGTTCGGAGTGTTAGTTTAAACTTGATATTTTAAATAGTCAAATAGGGCTTACCCTTGCAACAAATTATCTATTGAATCTTTGTATCCAACTTTCCTAACCCCATTGATTACAAAACCACCTGAGAGCTGAGTTAAGGCAGGTCCTTTCTCAGTCTCATGTTCCTGCCTCCCTTCCCCCACCTGAAGCTTTCTCTAAGTGGCTGTTAGGGCTACCTAGTATTCCTCTACTCTGCCAATCTATTCTAGAAGACAATATACTCTCTGGAGTTTGAGGGAAGCTGAGGGTATCCATTTTGAAGGAAGTGTAACTTCAATATTTCCTCTAATCCCTTCCGGTGAAACTGACTAAAAGCCTCAAGTCAGTTTCAAGCTGTTCTTGGCTGGCTCTAACCTGGCTCTGTAAAAGTGTCCTTTTACTCCAAGGGCTCAGTCTATTTCCCTTCAGTGTTTTGTCTCTAACCAGAGTATCCAGTCTGTGTTTCCCTGCTGCTGTTGCCTGCCTTAGATTAACTCATCCTCTCCCTTGCAACCCTTGGTACCTCAGTGTTATATTCCCTAAACTCAGACATTCCCTTATTTCTCCTACCACCTCAGCTACCAACCTTCATCATTGTACCTTTTCATCCACCATATTGCCTTAATTTCCCTACTACATAACCTGTTCCCTTGATTACCTCCAGCCTTGGGTCTCTTGCCTTGCCTTATTCCTAATTCCAACCAGCTATTACATCCTAAAAATCCCCTTATAACACTATATACTAATAAAAAAGTAACATAGGAAAAATAGTCTTAATCAACTTAATCAGCAGGAAATCCCCTTCTATCAGATGACATGGGATAATGGTGCTTTCTACATGTAAGTAGGACTTAAGGATAAAATGATGTCAAAGATTAATTTAAAACTCTTTTCTGTGTGTGTGAAGAAAAAAATGGATGAAAGGAATCCAATCTCCTACATATTGCTTCCCAATAGGCTCTGATTCATTTTAAGCCTTCAAAATCATTATAAAACAGCCAGATATCAGAATTCTTTGGTAAGCTGACTTTTGAAATTTCTAATTGTTCTAGGTGCTCCAAAATGACTACGCTCATTTGTTTGACTTAACAATCTTACAATAGATATTTAGAAAGCAGAGGCTGTATAGATATACTACTTCTAGACTGAGAACTAGGCCTTATGATTTGGATCTAATCCACCATTTAGTGCTTTCCATGTAGGAAGAGAAAGACAATTTTCAATCAGAAATTTACTTAGTTCTTGACTGGTGTGAACCACAACTTCCAGTTTGCCTTTAGTTTTCAGAGGATTAGAAGAGGAGCCAGAAACAAGCTGGCAGATCATTGTTCTTGAAAGCAGATGAAATCAAGTTATATGTAAAATTGGAAATAAGTAACAAATTAGCCAGAGATTTCAATTGCAATGCATTTAATTTAGGCAAAATAAAAAAGTGTCTAACTTGGAAGTTAAAAGATCTGAGTTCAAAACGTAGTTTTGCCATTAAATATGTGACTTGGGGTTATTTATTTAAATACTCTAAGTTTTATATTTTTTCTTTTCAGGGCAAGGATCCCTTACCACCTATATCACAGGGTTGTTGTAAGGGAGGAATGATATAATGAATTTGGAAAGGCTGTATCATAATGAACCATTCTGCAACATAGAAATTATGATTTTTCATTTTCAACTTCGCTTTTATTATTTCACTCTGTTTTTAGTGAAGTCAAACCCTCCCTGGAGTAAATAACCATGCACTGTCTGAATTCACACTTTATTTGTTACCTTGACTCTCTACTGGAGCCTAAATGAACTCATTTCTGTGCATGTCCAGTGTCATATTTGATCCTAATGCAGAGGAACAGCTTGCAAAGGAGAGGGGAAGACACCAGGGATGGAGAATGTTTCACTTTGCCCTTTGTCATGAGATATTGTCACTGTAATAGTGATGTATCCTTCAGAGGCAGGTCACAGTGAAAATGTGGCATTGATTTATTACTTTGCTTTAATATTACCATTTGGAAGCATTCAGTTTCAGGTTTAAAGAACTGATTATCAGGTAAAACTGCATATGAAGTCAGAAAAAAATAGGAATTATGATCTTTGTGAATTCATGTTCATAAGTAGATGCTAGGAAGAGAAGAAGAGGAGGTATAGAAGTTTAATTGAAAATATACTATAAAAATGGAGCATTGTTTAGAATATAGGTTAATCCCTAAATATGTTAGTCACTTTGGCACATGAACACAAACTCCAGATCTGCATTTGAACCAGGGAAAAGATGGAGGAAGCTGTAAAGTACAATGGAAAGAACATGATATTTGGAGGCAGAGATCTGAGATTGGATTTTTGTCATTTTCATGACCTCTATCTAGCACCTCCTACAAGTCAATTAATTGATGTGAGTCTTAGATTCCTCATCTCTAATGAGCAAATTGGTTTAGATGGCCACATGTTTTTTTTCTAACTCTAAATTGATAATCTTTTCATCAGTCATTAATACAGGCTAATTAGTAAAAAAAAGGAATTTTATCCTAAAATTTTTTATTTTTAAAGATGTCTTTTTTAAATTTAATTGTTTTATTTTAAGACATCTTTTAAAAAAAAAAAAACAATCTTCTCCCATGATATGCCACAAAGAAGGGAGTTCACAGATCCTGTTTTCCATCCTTTCAATAATCTTTGTAACTCTAATAAAGTACAGTGATCATTTGTGAATGATTTGACTATTATTAGCAATGCAAGTATCTAGGAAAACTCCAAGGGACTCATGATGAAAAAGGTTGTACTCCCCCACAGAATGGACTCACAGTCTGAATACAGAACAAATCATAGCACATAAAACATATATCACCACATTTGCATTAGTTTCCTCATCTGTAAAATGAGCTGGAGAAGGAAATAGCAAACCATCTTTGTCAAGAAAACCCCAAATGGGGTCAGGAAGAGCTGGGCATGATGGGGAAAAAATTAATAACAACACTATGCTTTACTTTTGTTCCCTGTGAACTAATATGCATTACCATATGCCCCATTACTATGTTCTAATGGTCACCAAGACTTGCCAACCAACCTGCAAATATATCCTAAGGCAGGTAGGGACAACCTAAACCAAGCCATCACCTCATCTAGTAATCTGCTATACCTTATTACCTCAGGGCAGTGAAAATATCCCTGACTGAGGGAGCCGGCCTCCCTCAACCTAAACCCCCCTCCACCTTCTGTGACTTTCTCCAGCACCAGTTTCTCCCTTAGCTGCAGTTACCAGACCTTTTTCCCTCAGCTTACCCTGGCAATAATAAACCCCTTTGGCTTTTATACAAAGAGCTTCTGGTGAATCATTGTACCCACTAGTAGGGCAAAGGCTGAAGAAGGGAAAGAATAACTTTATTTTATTTCTTGAGGGATAAAACCAGGGATCCATCTTGGGCAGGAAGTGGATTAGCTTCCTCTTCCTGTATGCTGGGATTTGTTCTCCAGAAGGGAGGGGCTATTTACTCCTCCCCTCAAGGGAGCTTAGAATAATAGCAGGAGGCTGAATAAAACCTTCAGCCAGGCTCTTACAATTTCTGGCTGATCTAAGTTGCTCTGTATTAAGTATGTAAATGGAATTAGTTCTAGCCCATTCATAGTCAAAACTCTAGCAACCAGAGATAATGTCCTTGTCTCACTTTAAGGGGAAACTCATTGGATCACTGGGGACTGAGAGGAGGAGGAAAGGTATGGAAGAAAATGGTGGAGGTGGCAATCTGAATTTTTTACAGGCTTGTGGTCAATTTATCTCTATCAGCAATGGCTTTTATTAAAATACTAATTTCCCTCATTATATCGATCATTTTTAAAAATAACATAAAAGATAGTCTTCCCTGCCTGGAGACCCAGCTGATATCACCCTAAAGCCCTCAAATACAAGCCTATTGATTAGTAGACCTTCATATTTCCCATTTATTTCCATAACAATAGTCAATGTCAATTCTCTATGAGTGTAGAGTTATAAATATCTGTTTGTTATATGTATGGAATCAATATATTTCAGAAGCAAAAAGAATCTTGGAAACCATTTTGTCTAACCCAATCTTGGATATATAGCTATATAGTGAAGATTTGGTGAACATCTAATTTATGTATGCATGCATAATATATATTTTTATTTTCTTTAGTCATTCTAGACATGTCCAACTCTTCATGACCCTATTTGGTCTTTTCTTGGCAGAGGTTATAGAGTGCTTTCCTCTTTCCTTCTCGAGCTTATTTTACAGATGAGGAACCCAAGGCAAACATTGTTAAATGACTTGGCCAGAGACACATTGCTTAGTAACTGTTTGAGACCAGATATGAACTCAGAAAGATGAGTGCCTGACTCTAGGCCTAGTACTCTATCCACTGCACCACTTAGCTGCCCTATTATCTACACACACACACACACACACACACACACACACACACACACACTACACATGCATCCTTATAAATATTTAAATTAAACATTTATGTACCATACATGTATTATATCTAACATTTTAATATATTCTTTATTATGTATATTTAACGAGCATAAACTAAAAATGTTAACACGTATTATTAGACATGTATATATTATTAGATATATTATATATACTAAATGCATATAGATAAATATATATATATTAGATACATATATTATTAGATACATAATATGTAGAATGTATTATGAGTTTATTTGTTTTGCAAATGATATCTATTATGGCATCATTTATAGTATCATTTTTTCACTATCAATCATAACATGTCTCAATGTGAAACTGATAAGATTGACTCAAACTATTTCTAACAAAAAGAGTCTTGAGCAACTTTAACTTACATAAAACCAATAGGAAGAATTTCTTACAAGAGTCATAAAAAGTTTTTGTATAAATGATTTTTTTTATAACTGAATTTGGACAATAATTAGGAGTTGGATATGACTAAAACTAAAACCATCACTTACTAACCATTTACTATTCAGCAAGCCCTTTAGTAGTTAATGGAATACAAAAGCTTAAAACCTTTGCCTTCAAGAGCTTACACTGGAGATGGGAAGGGACAAAAGTCATTAAAAATAATATATGGGGTAATAAAGTAAACTTTTAAAAATCCCTAAAAACTGGGAATTCAGGTAAGACTTCAAAAAGCAGGGGTGTCTTAAGGTAAACTTGAAAAGAAACTAGAGATTCAATGAGTCAGAAGTGAGTGGGGAGTCAATAGTATTTTGAATCAATCTATGGGGCAGAGCTGAACAACAGGGCTTGATTCACCAGCCTTCCTTTTGAATACCTGTGGCAGTATTGTGGCAATATATGCTCTCTTTCCTCCAATCATGATAGTTTTTCAGATTTTTGCGGAAATACAATGGTTTGAGGAATAAATATATCAACCTGCCAAATAGTAGATAGTATCAGTTAAAAAAAAAGACTTCAAGTAAGATCTTATTGTATTCATGGTTATGAGTGGAGCATAGAAAGACATGAAAAGGAAGGAGGAAAGCTAGAATAAAAATTTCAAAAAATGAAGCTTTCCCAAATATAAGCAAGAAAAGAAAGCAAGCTACTAACTATGCTGATTCAGTGTATTGTATACCCTAAGTTAGGATGAGGGTAGATAGGAAAATGATATATTATAATAATAAGACTATTTTCTTATTTCTTTTCACTCAGTCCTCACAACTACCCTTTGAGGTAGGCTCTATCAATGCTCTTCCTTTAAAGGAAATCTAGGTTGAGTAAGATTAAGTGGTTTGCTCAGTCACACAGTTAGTGACTGAGGCACGATTCACAGTCAAGTCTTATTCATTCCAAGTCAAGCTCTCTATCTACTTTTCCACCTAAGTGTTATGGAAAGGATACAACCCCTTGGAGTAGATAGGGCAAGAAGTAAATAACAGATGTTGCCATCCTCAAAAGCACCTTCCCGAACTTTTAGTGGTGTGAATATAATCAATGTCTGAGATGCAACCAATATATAACTGAAAACAGGATCAGCAATTTTTCGATAGTAAAGAAAGGGGAAAAAAAGGTATTTTTAGACCAGAGAGCATTTCAGGTGAAGGCAAGCACTGGTAGATGGGAGACTATAGACTAAGATATAGGGCAATGTGACTCATCATGTGTCAAAATGGAGCAAGGTAAACTAGATGCCTTCTGAAGTCTCTTCTATTTTTAAACTTTTAATTCTATTATCAGATATTAGGTAAATCTAGCTCAGGCTCTTTTTTTTGGACCTCTTCCCCTTGTTCTTCCATCTAATTAAAGAATAAAAGCAGGTATCAAAAGGACCTTAGCCAACACCTAGTTCATCTCACTACCTTAAATCTGAATCTTTTCCACAATGTGCTCATAGAGCCTCTTATTGAAAACTACATTCTTTTCTTAATTTTTTAGTTTAGTATGTTCTTCAGAAAAGGAAATGAGGATCTTTGTTCTCACTCTGTCTTTTTTATAGCTACTCATGGAATGCTCTGACAAGGAAACTTGTGTTACGTTTTATCTGAAAATTCTGGAGGATTCCTGTGCTACTGTTCTGAGTATAGGCAATAAGTATGTCTTTTTTTCCCTTTTCTTCCTCTAAGAAAAATAAAGTTCATTCTACCTGATAAATTTTTAAAGAAGGAAACATGTCAAAAAAAGACTTTACAGAAAAGGTGAAATGTCAGTGATTAAATCAATTAAATCCGTGTCGTTGGCTCAATGGAGGAAGAACAGTTTATAATACATATTTCTCTATTGACCTAGGTGACCATAGGTGCGATGTTTCATCCTCTACAGGGATCCTGTCTATTATGGAGCTAGCAGAACATCCCTTTAACTAAAGGATGTTTCATTGCATCATTTAATTTGTCAAAGACCATCCCATCATTAACAGAATTTTGTCAATTAAAGTGAACATAACCAGGAGAATGGTGAGTGGTTTGTGTCTCAAATGTGTACAGTGATAGAATTAATTGTATGCCATCCAGAGCTATCTATAGTAATAGAATTAAGGGCAATTTTATTTTCTTAATCAGATTTTTCCTGAGAGAAATAAACAGAACACTGCTGATGAGAGCCAGACTAGGAGATAGAACACATATGCTTCTTTTATAGCACCTTGTGGGGAAATATCAGCAATTAATGTTGGAGAAAGTTCCTCCAGAAGTATAAACTAAGTTGGCTCCTTAGTAAGTAAGTACTTGCTCTCTGTAAATGATAGTTACTTTTTAAGGCAATACAGAGGAATAATTATTTTGTAGATGTCTTTCTTATAAAAACTTTTTTTGACAGGGAATGGGAGTCAATTAGTCAATAAGTATTTATTAGTTACTTACTATATGCCAGGCACAATGCTAAGCTTTAACTCTTAGATTCATGCTTTATCTGAAGAACTTGAACACAAAGTAAATATGGAATATGATTTAGCTGATGAAATTCAAATGCAATAATTGCTCCATTTTTCAGAACACTTAGAATAATAAAACAGCTGCAAACAGAAGCACTTCCTTGTTTATTTAATTTACCTAACCCGTCAATTCCAGAGATAGATAACTTCTCAATGGAAACTAGTATTTTCATTTCATACAGATTTATTTTTAACATATTTGCTTTGCCTCTCTATGCAAGGTAACGGGTACAACAAAGTTGGATAACAGACTGTCAAAAGTATTGAAACTTGAAACTAGGGGTTTAGGTAAGTACTTAAGTACTGCTTTCCATAAATATACATGAGTTTAAAGTCTTAGTTGTCTAGCAATAGCTAGTTCTAACTGCTTACAGAATTAACAAGAGAGAAGCAGCATGGTGGAATGGATAAGGAGACAACTTTGGAGTCAGGAAGAACTAATTTCAAGACCTAGCTCTGACATTACTTGCTTTATGTCCCTAGGAAAGTTACTTAACTATTCATTCTCCAAGTGACTTTCAGAGACAGAGACAAGAGATATATAAATAGAAATTTTGTACCTCTGGACTACATTACCCAAAATCTTTTTCACTCTGTCCTCCTTGCATCCTTTAAATAAGGTGGGCGGAACTCCACCTGGATGCTCTCTCTTTTCTGGCAACCATGGCTGGGTTAGCTCCCTTTTTATTCTAGCTTTTTATTTTCCTGTACTTCAAGTTATTTTTTAAATAAACTTTATAAAATATACTTGGAGTATTTGGATATTAATTTTTAATCTTATAGAGAGATGGAGACATGTATATGTGTGTGTGTGTGTGTGTGTGCGTCTCCAAAGTTGCCTATTTGGAAGAAGGTCTTTCCTTTGAGGAGTTACATATATCATTGAAATCAAAGATCTATTAAAAAAAAAAGAATGTCAACTGCCCTATTTCAGCCTAATGATTTTATATATTTATTATATTTACTTATATTGATTTTATTATAATATCAAAGGTTAGAGGCAATAGGAATAGTGGATAAAGTGATCACTTCACATTTAAGAAGATGGGGGTTCAAGTCTTGCCTCTGTTATGTAGAAATTATGTGACCTTAAATTACCTAACCCATCAATGTCCCCAAGTATATTTCATGTTTTCCCTAAGACTTATTTCTAAGACAATACATTGTAGAAGAGTTAGTATCTGGCAGTGATAAAAGGAATTTACACAGTGTTGTTTCCTCACATTGATAAGACAATAGTTTGGGGGTTGGGGTAGGGGATGAAAAGAGAGAGCCAACCCAATAAAAAATAAGTAGAAATGTCTTCCAGTCTATAAAAATCGACATTTCCCCTGTCTTTTACTTTATGTGTTTTTCAGCTACTGCTTTGAACTCTGACCTTATAATTCAAATACATTTAGCATAAGTTCATTGTAAACTGTTCGATGCCTGCATTTTCTCTTTTTCCCACATCATTCCCCTCTCTCAACTGTTTAGCTGGGCAGTAGACTACAGTGATGTGCACACAACAAGTGTACAAAGAAAACAACCATCTGTACATTTCTCCCTTCCTTTATTTCTCTGAAATGTGCAATAATTCCCACCTTCATAAGACTGCCAATCCACTAAACAGAAAGTACCTCCCTATGTGCATAGCACTGTGCCAGGCACTGAATAAACACTCGAGAAACATTCATTCTCCTGGACAAATATCACTTGTGAAAAGATAAAAAAGGCAATATTTGTGTTTTTCCCATAATTATTTCATATGAAATGTCTGCCATAGAGTCTATACTCTTAATACAATTCCATTTTCATAAGTTCATAAATTTAGAGCTGGAAGGGACCATAGAGATCGTTGAGTTCAAACCGCTCACTTTCCTTGATATGTAAAGATAACCTCTTGTTAACTTGCCCAGGATGACACAGCCAATAAATATCAGAAACAGGATTTGAACCTGCATCTTCCCAATTGACTTCAAGTCTTTCCTTTAATCATTATTCATCATTTGTTTTTTTTTTTCAACATCTTTCTACTTGGCAATGCCATTCCATGTATTGATGTTTCGGGATATAGATTCTATAAATCTTCAACAAGATGTATATTTGCAAGTCAGCCATGCACAGATGTTTCTAGGAACAACAGCTTTCAATTCAAACATATCTTTGTTTGAATATATATGCAAAAATGCATTAGGGAAAGTGATAGAAGACCTAAATTGAATTTATCAACTTAATATGTCAGTTATGATCAGGTTTGATGGGATAAATTTTCAGAGAATCATTTAGTGAATTATATATGGAACTTCATTTAAATATCCATATTGTATATCACACACACACACACACACACACACACACACACACAAATGGAGGCAGTTAATCCTTTTCCCTCCCTTAGGAATTTATAGACTTTGGACAGGAATGCTGATGAGCTTTAGATTTAAGTCTGACATTCCCACAATGTTTGCCCAGCCCTATTTTTATGCTGAATAATTCAGAAAAAGCATTTCAGAATTGCTCAAAGCATATTTCCAGTAAGCAAATAGCAGGTGGTTAAATGTGCTAGTCAGTCATTGTCTTCTTTCAGCTAATGCCCTTTATTGATCTTGCTTACTTTTCCTTTTTTTAAAAAATATAATATGACAGGACCCCTACTTAGCTTTATCATTCTCTTCAAACTCATACTGAAATACGTTGTTTTTCTGTCCTTCAATTATACCTGTATAATGGCAATAATTGTTTATTTAATTATCTACAATTGAACCAGCTATTAATAAAGACAATCACTTTTTGGAGGCATTGCCTAGTGGTCAGTTATAGAATTAGCTTTCAGATTTATATAATATGACTTCTGTTTCAACCATTGTACTGAAACTACTCTCTTCAAAGTCACTAATGATCTCCTTTTCAATAAATCCAATCACTATTTTTTCCTTTCCTCACCTTCCTTGAGTTTTTTTGATAAAGCTTGACATTTCAGACCACCTTCTCCTAAAAGCCCCTTCCTCACTTGGGACTGCATTTTCATTGATTTTCCTGACCCTTTTCAATGTCAATTTTCTTTTTCTTTTGCAGGCACCCTTTCCTTCTCCCACCCTCTAACTGTGTGTTTTCCAAGATTCTATTTTCTGTCCTATGTTCATTTCCCCCTGTTAATCTGATGCATTGTCATCCCTTCAGTTTCACCTCAATAACCATGATGATGTTTTAGAATTCACTCCCTCACCAAAATATTCCTGAAAAGACTTCCTCCTCTGTCTAATTATCTAAGGTGATTTTTCCCCCCTTAAGGACATCAAAGACCTCAGTGGGAGATTTAGAGCTATTCTTTCAACTTAGCCTCACATGGAAAGAATCCAAGGCCCTTCACTGTCCTGCTTGTCATCCTTGAGATGCATTCTAGCTTATCATTGATTTCTGTAATTCCAGAAATTTGTCCAATTTGCAGTAAAACAAATGAGGCAGAGCTCCTAGCTAATAGCTATTTATTAAGAGGACCAAGCCTCCTTCAGCAAATACTATCCCAGACTTACCTTATGATCTGAGATGCCTTCATGTTCCAGAGAACATGTTTTATGACCCTTAAGTCCCAGGTTACTCAAATGGTGCAACACAAAACAGAAAATTTCATTGGTGGTCCCATGGTCACATTGGAGTTCACAGAGTCAATGGCTGGTAAATCCCAGAGGAACAGGCTGGTAGAGCTTCACCCCAGTTGTTAAGTCTTGGACTTATAATTATTCCCCTGATGTTAAGTAGAGGGAAAGCAGAATCCCACCCAAGTACTGGCCAATGTATTTCTAAAATCGGAGAGGACATTTTGTAGGGACTTTTTACCTCATTAGAACATCTCTATTATGCAGTACTCAGATGACCCAGGATAGAGATCTGGAGGTCTTCCTTGCCCATTGTAACATTTACTCATCAGCCCATATGGGTAGGGGTTCTCTAGGCAGATCGTTTTTTTGTGATCAGGCAAGTATTTGCTTTGTTAAGTTTAAAGTCTAATATTAAAAAGAATGTGTAAGTTTAAAGTATAAGTGTAAAAAAAAAGGAATTTACGTAACCTGATCTAATTGCTCCTAATTATATTATGTATTAGGATTAGTTGATTATCCTAAACTGACTAGATGTATATTAATGCCTGTTATTATAAAGAAATAATCACTACCCCTATGGAATCACATTAATTTGGATAATACTGATTAGGAATTAGCACAGGAGTAAAATTATTAATTTAGGATGGGCAACATGTCTACTCAAATAGGGTAGGGCTCAAATTATTTCTCACACTTCTTTAAAATGTGCTCAGAAATAAGCAAAGCATTTTGAATGTGGCATTGTCAGGGTAGAATACATTAGAACTCTCACCTCTCTGATTCCAAACAGCTCCCTTCTACTAATAAAGCCTCAAATAGTGATTGTCTCTGCTTTGTGACCTTAGAGAAGTCATCTTATCTTTCTGATCCTTATTTTCAACAACTGTAGAATGGGCATAATTATGCTCAAATTACCTACTTTGAAGGGTAGTTACAAAGATCAAATGAGGAAATGCTTGTAAAGCATTTAATAAATTTTAAAAGGCTGCAAAAACATCATCTATTTGGTGAAGTTATAAATGGCTTAGTGCAAATATCCTACTTCTAAAATCCATTTGAAGTTCATTACTCTTTTAATAGTAGAATGACATTTCTTGAGTATATGTACACATAGTGTGGGTATACACAAACTTGTAGAAACACACATACCATAATTAACTTATTTTTAAGCAGAACTCAAGATAGATGTGCATTAAGGCATTTCAGCTTCATTATCATTTTTTTTAAACCCTTGCCTTCTCTCATAGAATCAATACTAAATTTTGGTTCCAATTCAGAGAAGGGCTAGTTAATGGAAACTAAGTGTTTTGGCCAGGGCCACGTAGCCAGGAAGTGTCTGAGGATTGATTTGAACCCAAGATCTCATATCTAGACCTAATTTTTAACCCACTGAGCTACCTAGCCACGCAAATTTATTATCATTTAAAATTTTTCATAGTTAGAGTTCTATGGAATGTGTTCTCTGCTGCCATAGAGTTGGGAAAGATTGAAAACATGTTATAAAAAGAAAAAGAGGTTAAGTTATTATGTCCAAATGATTTGACTAGTTCTTACTGGTATGTGATAGAAACCACTACTTATTTCCAAACTAAATGCTAAGGAGTTGCCTGGTTCCCATAATAAGATGCTATTTTAAAGGGAAGTAACATATTCCTGAAAGTGTTAAGCATAATTAGAAATATCATTGGTAAGTTTTTTTTTTCTAAATTAAGATGCCATATGCTAAAAAGCAATATGCAATGCTGTAGAGATTCTAAAATTTAAGAATTGTAGATAGTGTAGATTTTTTTTTTAAAAAGGGAAAATTAGGATCTTGTCCACATAGCAATTATTCTCAACACATTGAATTTAGACTAATGAAATATTCATTTCCCCAAGTATACTTTAAGAAGGAAACTAATCCTTTTCTCGTGTTAATTCTAATTTCATAGTGTAGTTTCTCTCAGATCTTTTTTGACACTGTAACTCTGATACAGATTAGCTACATGTAATGTGTAGAATGCTTTCTTTACATTAGTAATAAATATTTTTATTTTTACCAAATGTCATTGATGTTTTTGTATATCTAAGATTTTTAAAAATATATTTACCTCTCGTTGTTTATATTCACATGGGTACTTTAAACCAAATTAGTTATGGATTTCAATAAGAAAAAAATTAAATTCTTATCTTTTATGAATGTTTTCTTTTCTAGCTTCATTAGACTTCTCAGAAAGCCACTATATAGTTTGTGTCTATGAGCATAGTAGAAATAAATGTACATACAAATACATGTGTGTATGTTTGTATGTATGTATCTTTTTAATACAGAATAATTTATTTGGTTTCAAGGGGTAACTAGTTTCTGTCTTGAATATAAAAAGGCAATAAATGCCAACTATACATGAAACATTAGATGGAAAGGCTGGGGATGGGGAAAGCACTTGATGTTGGATGGATGGAAAAACCTGGCCAGAAAAAAATCTGACCCTAAAGCAATGTTTCATCTCATCCACCTGCTCCTTATATGCAAAGGGATGGACATGTAGTTGATCAAACACACAGAACTGGGGAGACAAACATTGTTTTTGCCCATAGATTATATCCATCTATTTACTTTCGATGCCCACAAATAATGTTGTTCATTGAACAAAAGTTTTATTTTATTATATATTTTATTGATGACATCCTACCTAACATTGGGTAATTTTATTGTTAAAACTAAAGTAGTTGCCATTATCTGTTTTCATTAATTGTTTTGTTTAGCTGGTTTGAAAGAATATTGGAAGAATGCAGGATTTGATGGATACTAGTCACAAATTCAAAGAAAATTCATTAGCATTTATTAAGTACCAACCACATGAAAGGTACTGTGCTTGAGACACACACAATGGCAAAAGACAGTCCTTTCTCTGAAGGAGTCACAACTGAATGAGGAGACAGTATGCACTATTTTCGAATTGAGAGTCATACAGGATAAATAGGGTGTAATCTCAGGTGTGACATATTGCACAGGCTTTCAGACTTTGAATGTGTTGAAAAATTATTGTCCGAAAAAATCAGTCGTGCCAATTTTGTTTTCCTCTTTAAAATACTATTTGCTATCCAAGATGACTTTCTGGGAGAGGAAAGAGAAAAGGGAATGATATTTAGAATAACTATGATGATATATGAGATAGAATATATCAATAAAAACTTAGTTAAAAGATTTCCCTTAGGATACACTATTATAACAAATGGGGCAACTGTTGCTGTCCTGGATGAAGAGAAATGAAGTTTAGGATTCATTGGAAATTGAGCAAAGGAAAGAATGAATGGTTCCTTCCATATTTACAGGACTTATTTTACTATGAAGGAAATATATTAAACAAACAAAAGAGAGCTCCAGACTTGGGATCATAAAGATAGGGGTGTAAATAAAATATTGTCTTGGATATTTACTGTGAGACCCAGGGCAAGTCACTTAACCACTCAAGGATTCAGTCTCTTTATGTATAAAATAAGGGAGTTGGTTGGATTTAATGACCTCTAAGACTCCATGCAACTCTAAATGTACAATTTAATTATCTAATTTCCCCAATTCATGTTGATAATTCATTAATGATTACTATACATGTATATCTCATGTATTTTTTTTTTTACATTTGGTTTGATGTATTATTTTAATTCTCTTAATTCAAAAGCAGTCCTTGGAGTGGCAATACTTTAGATGCCGACTCCATCCACCTCCCGTCCTACTGGAAGCCATAAAATTGCTTCTGCTACCAGAAGTAGATGGGTAAACACAATAACTGGCCCCTTATATGTACTTCTTCAATAACAAACCTCAACCCATTTGTCCCTTTTGTCTCCTTGTCTACAAACTATTCTGCATTGCTATTAGGTTTCCTCCAGCATGTCTCTTCATCTCCTGCTTTCTTAATAATAAAGGTAGTGATAATGATGATGCTTACATATGGAATGCCTGTGTCTTAATCAAGTATGAATCACTCAAAACATCTAACACGGAGCCTTATTCAAAGTTGATGCTCAATAAATGGTTGTTGAATTAATTAATGAAATTTTTTTTTCCTGGAAACATCACAAAATTTGCTCAAGACTTGAAAACACTAATTGACATGTCAACAAATACACAAAATCCATGTGTTTCATTAAGTAGTGGTTGAGGAAATTTCCTTTGGTGCATTCAAAAGAGTACTAGATTTATGATCAGAAGAATTCAAATTCAGCCTCTTTTTTTGGAAGCTTTTAAGATTTTAGTAGACTTTAAATAGGAATGGATGTTTCTACAAAACATTAAGGAAACAACTTGAATGTGAGAGAATTATTAAATAATATGAAATAAGCTTTTGTTTTATGTTATAGAACAGAGCAATAGTGAAAACTTTTGGAGTAGCAGTAAAATAATTAAGCAGAATTTTTAACAAAAAGTAAGTTAGAATAAATAAAAAATTGGAATGATTAAAAAAAAGAAAAAAATTGATATTCTCTCCCTTTTTGGAGTCATTAGTTAAAAGTCTATGAGTGGAGTATGACTCTGAGATGAGCCTCAAAGCCCAGGTCTTCTGGTCTTTCTCCTTTCACACAAAAGTTTGCAAAACAGCAGTATGCGCCAGTCTTCTTCTAGATGTTTCTCACAGTGAGGGAAGGACAAACCCTAAAAAAAAAAAAAAAAAAAAAAAAAATTCTAGAATTTGTAATGTGATACATTTTAAAGAAAGGCTTTAAGAAAATGTTGAAAAGAAGTGTCTTTGGCCAAGATGAAGGTTGACTTGAAAAATCAACTTCAAAAAGACATGAAAAAAAGGTAGGAAT
This sequence comes from Gracilinanus agilis, assembly GCF_016433145.1. Taxonomy (NCBI): domain Eukaryota; kingdom Metazoa; phylum Chordata; class Mammalia; order Didelphimorphia; family Didelphidae; genus Gracilinanus; species Gracilinanus agilis. The sequence continues at coordinate 233,328,578 of NC_058132.1, read as the reverse complement.
TAATTTGATATCATATGTGTATGTGAGTACATGGTACATAGGCAAGCAGATCCACCAGGAGGCTATTGTAGTAATCACGGTGTTAGATGATGAGGTCCTGCTCTAGTGTAGGGCCAGTGTCAAAAGACAGAAGGAAGCATATTTTAGAAATGTTGCAAAGATGAAATAAATGGGCCTTTGCAAAAGTTTATATTTAGATCATGAGATCTAGGGAGGAATGGAGGATGACTCTTAAGTTTTGAAGCTGGAAGACTGGGAAAATGGTGTTGCTCTCTACAATGCGAAGGAAGAAATACATTGGAGATGATTTGGGGCAGTGATGGTGAACCTTTTAGAGGCCAAATGCCCAAACCACAATGCTGGTGCCACATGTGAGTTCCCCTCCCCCCACCTTACCCCAGATAGGGGAATGGAGGAAGTGCTCCCATTGGGCTGCTGGGCAGAGAAGAAGGTCATGTGAGAAATGTCCTCAGGCCTATGGAAAAAGGGGTAGGGGAGCAGCCCCTCTCTGGCGCATGTGCCATAGTTTCACCAACACAGGTTTAGGGGAAAAATAATGAGTCCTATTTGGATATGCTGAGTTTAAGATGTGTACTGGTCATCCAGTTCTAGATTTCAAAAAGGCAGTTGGAGATACAAGATAGGAGGCCTGCAAAGAATTTGGGGCAGGATGGGTAGGCTTGAGAATCATCAGCACAAAGATGGCAATTAAATCTTGTTCAAGGGATCCCATTCCATTCCATCTGCTCTAACAGACTGTGAACCCTGACATCACTGTTCTTTTACTTATTTTCAATTTCTCCCTATTTCTTGGCTCATTCTATACTGTCTAGAACAGTGATGGGCAAACTTTTTAAAGAGGGGGCCAAAGGAAAGGAAATACTCATCAGCAATCTGTTTCTAAGGCAACTCTTTCGAAGTTTCATTGTATTGTATCCTACTTATTTTATTTGTCAGATTAGGAATAATGTCCAGTGGTGAGATAGAACATTTCAGGGGGCTGCATCTAGCCTGCAGGCCATAGTTTGCCCATCACTAGTCTAGAACAATGCCTACATCACTCCAATCCTGAAAAAAACTTTACTTCCTCCTCTCTTCCCTGCTATTTTCCTATACAGTGGTACCTTGAGACACAATTTTAATTCGTTCCATGGTCAAGCTTGTAACTCAATTTGCTTGAGTGTCAAATCAAATTTCCATATTTAAATTAATGGAAATGCAATTAATCCACTCCAGCCCCCCAAATCCACATGAATTTTTTATTTTATATGCTTTTAGATATGAAAATATAGTTTATAAATAACAAATAAATATATTAATAGATTATAAGAAAGAATGTAAAGAAATAAACTTGCTTATGAAATGTTATTTACCTTCAATGTCAGGTGAAGAAGCTGGTGGAGAAGGTTTTTGTGCATTTGCTTAACATAACTTATTCTCTACACACCTAAATGCAAAATTGACCTTACACATTACGTATGATATGAAACTTTATTGCTAAACAATTGCTATTTTTTTACTTTAATAATCTTCATTTTCTTCATTGAATTTTGACTGTTTTGCCACACTTTCCTTGATTTCATTTAGGGACCATTTCAATAAAAAACTTTTTCATAGAAGTTTGTTTCTTCCTCCCTTTCAGAACATTTCAATAGTGTATAAAATAAGTGTTGTTATACAGCGCCAATGCACGACCTGTTGCAACTTTTTTCTGGGTGTGTCTTTTCAATACATTTTTAAATTTTTTCCCGGATCTTCAGCATTTCCTTAATCTTGCTTGTACTGATTACCTCCTCCAATGGGTGGAAGCTCATGATTCAAATGTCCATTCTTGACTTGAAGCAAAAATTCCTGATGATGACTGCTCATATCTCAAATTGCTTATTAAGTTGCACTGTATCTCTTTTGCCTTTTACAACTAAATTCCTCAAAGTCTATCTTCTAGTCATCTCCACTTTCTCTTCTCTTACTCTCCTCTTAACCCCTTACAATCTGACCTGTCAATGTCACTTTTGCAATATCTCTCAAGTATGCCTCCTTTCCTCTGCCACTACCAACATTCTAGGCCAATGCTTATTTGGTGGACTAATGTAATAGCCTGTTAGTGGGTCAGTTTACATCAAATCTCTTCTGGCTTCAATTTATCCACCATTCAATAACTAAAGTGATTTTCCTAAAATATAGGCCTGGTCATGTCACCTCTTACACATTAAACTCCACTAGTTCTCTAATGCCACTAGGATTAATTACAAAATACTCTGGCATCAAAGGGCTTTAAAAGAATGCATGCTCTTTTATCCAGCAATACCACTACTAGGTTTGTACCCCAAAGAGATTTTTTAAAATGGGGATAGACCTGTTTGTACAAAAATATTTTTAGATACATTTTTTGCGGTGGTAAAAAATTGGAAAATGAGGGATTATCCCATTATTGGGGAATGGCTGAACAAATTGTGGCATATGATGGTGATGAAATACTATTGTGCAATAAGCAATGATGAATTGCTTCATTTCTATAAGAAGTGGAAGGACCTAAATGAACTGATGTGGAGGGAAATGAGCAGAACCAGGAGAACATTATACACACAGTAGAACATTATACACAGTGACTGAAAAATTGTGGGATAATCAAATGTAATATACTTTGCTTCTGATAGCAATGCATTGATCCAGGACATTCTGAGAAACTTATGGGAAAGAATGCTATCCACATCTAGAGAAAGAACTATTGGAGGAGAAATGCAGAAGAAAACATATGATTTATCACTTGTTTATATGGATATATGATTTGAGGTTTTGATTCAAAAAGATTACTTTATTACAAAAATGAATAATATGGAAACAGGTTTTGATTGATAATCCATGTATAAAGCAGGAAAAAAAATACTCTAGCATTCAAAGCCCTTCATAATCTATTCCCCTTATACCTTTCTAATTTTCTTACATTTTACTTCCCAGTAAGTACTTTTAGATGGCTGTTCCATAATTAAGACACTCCATGTCTCAGTTCTGTATATTTTCTCTCTCTACCTTTCCTGGAACACTCTTCCCTCCTCAGCACTGCCTAATGACTTCCCTGGCTTTCTCTAAGTCCCAAATAACATAGCTCTTTGATGGCAGAGACTGTTCTATGCTCTGTTGTGTATCTATAGCACTTAGCACAGTTCCTGGCACAGAATAGGCACTTAATAAATATTTATTTATTGATTTAACCTTCATCACAATTATGGGCATAAGTCCCTAATTTGAGAGGATAATAGACCTTTAACTTAAATGCATTAAGGAAACAACACATAGAAAATATCTTGTGGTTGTTTGACAAAGAGAAATGATTCAATCATTTATCTGGAGCCTGTATACATTAGTTCTGGAGTTTACCTCTCCCTCTTATTCTCTCTTAATTTATATTCTTTTGCTTAATTTAACAGAATTTTATTGTGCACCCACCAAACAGTATATCAAAACACTTTGTAGTAGATGTTCAATATTCTCTAATTTATATTTCAGATTTTCCTAATTTCAGTGGCTTATTCATTATAGTATAAAATATAAACTTTTTAGCATGTCACTTAAAGCTTTCCACAATTCTATAAAAATATTTGATTAAAAAATTATACACTTAAGTGTGAAAGGGAATTCTTAGTTCTCTTTGAGTTCACACTTGTGAAAAGGGAATCCTTTGTTCTCTCTGCTTAGTTAACACTTTTGTTGGCAATAACTTTGAATCAACATAAGCTTGAACTAGGTGGGAGAAGCTTGAAAATCACTTAGTAAGTTCACACTTTACTTGATGCTATGTGAGAATAAGCCAGAAACTTAAGAGTTCACACACTCAGAAAGGTGTGGTTTCAAAAGTGAGAACTCAGACAATTTGGAAACTGTGATTGGCCCCCATGAAAAGGGGCAGGGACAGGAAACCACCATAAAGCCATGAAAATCCCTGAGCAGTTAGTCTGGTGAAGAAGGTCTGGTGAAGGAGGCTAGTAGAGAGTGGACTCCAAGAAGAGAGTCACTCCAAGAAGGACAGAGTGAACTCCAAGAAGGAAGTAAGCTTCAAGAAGAAGGTACGCTCAAAGAGCTCAAAGAAGAAAGTCTGCCTTAGGAGTCACCTTCAGCTCCAGCCATTGTTTTGGGTGAGTGGATAGCTGGTTTTCTCTTCCTGTCTTCTGGAGATAGTTTAATTCTGATTGAAGGTTAACTAGTCCTGGCTGAGCCAAGCACTGCAACAATATTTAGTTAGATAGGGTAATGTCTTTTCTACCCTCTTGTATTTCTCTACTTTATAAATAAAAGATTTATAATTTTCATATATTTAGCCAAACCATTAATTTTAACACTTGCATAAGAAGACACTTAACAAGTAATCAATGACCTTGAACTACCTCAGAGAGCTTATGTTACTGAGATGCAATCATCCCTTAATTTAAGCATGTCATTTCATTCAATTACAAGATAACTAGTCAAACTTCAATAAAAGGCAATTCATTTAAACATCAGAATTTGATATAATATATATTAATTAAACATGGGTCTTCTGCACTAGATTGTATTCATAGCGTCTGCCTTTAGAAACAGTATCTTAAGCTCTCTTGATTTTTCTGTTTTAATTTAGTATTAATTTGGTATCTTTTTCTAGTCATATCATTGTTGCAAACTCTTCCTGTGGGGTTCCCCTCACCCTTTTTGCCCTTCATTTTGCTTGGAGCCATTATTATATTTATAAGCATTCAAACCCTTCGGTATTCTCTATTCACACCTGACCTGGAGAGAGATGTCCTTGTCTTTGCAGGATGGAACAAATTTCTATCCCTCTGTGATCTTAGCAATGCATTTTTGTATTTTAAAAACAAATTTCTTGCTATGGCTAGGAAGGCGATTTAATCTCCACATGTACATGTTAACATAGGTGTTTATGATTTTAAATTATATAATGTGTAATCACTTTGCAATAAAGTAATATTTGATCACAAAGTCAACAACACAATTTACAAAAACTTAAGAAAAAGTTGCAATATATTTATTCCTTTTTGTTGTAAAAATAAAGAAATTCATAAAATCGGTTGTATCTTTTATAAAGGAAAGTGATGACTGATTTTTAAAATAAAAAATGCATGGAGGTCAGTCAATAAGAAATTTTGTATTATAGAAAGTGCTTATGTTCTGGGGGCTTTGTATTGGAGTTAAAAAGAAAGGCAGAACACATTCTATTTTCTCGAATAAGTCTAAAGGAGAGAAGCAATTTAGAAACATTATGTAGAGACAATATACATGTAGTGTATATATACACATATAGCTAGATAGATATCAATGTGATAAATTGGAAGTATTTGCAGAAGGAAGGCATTATCATTAAATGGGCTAGGGAAAGATTTTTTGTAGAAGGTAGGATTTTAACTAGGACATGAAGATAATCAGGAAAATCAGTAGGCAGAAATGAGTAGGTAGAGAATTCTATACATGTGATACAGCTAATTAAAATGTACTGAGTCAAGAAATGGAGTGTCTTGGGTAATGAATAGCAAGGAGACCAGTGTCTTTGGACCACAATGTATGTGGAGATGAGTAATGTATAAAAACACTGGAAAGGTAAAATGGGCCAGGTTATAAAGGGCTTTGAATAACAAACAGAGGCGTTTACATTGACCCTAGAAGAAACATCAAGGAACTGAATTTATTAGAGGGAAATATGGTCAGATCTGCAAATTAGAAAATTAGTTTGACAGGTCAGTGGAGCATAGATGGGAGTGGAGAAAGTCTTCTTCACTTGGGAGGAAGACCAAACAGAAGACTTTTGAAATAGTCCAGGGATAAGGTGATTACCTGCATTACAAGAGTAGAGGAGGGGGAATATATGAGAGATGTTTTGAAGATAAAATCAACAGGATTTGGCCAAGAGAATGGAGATGAGATAAGAGAGGGAGGAGTCCAGGAAGTCACCTAGGTTGTGAACCTGGGTTTGCAAGGCTTGTGATATCCTTCAAATCATAGGGAAATTATTAAGTGGGGAGAATATCAGGGAAAAACTAATGGGTTCTGCTTTGGGCATGTTGAGTTTAAAATGTCTGGGAACATCCATTTGAGAAATTCACTAAGCATTTAGAGATTCAAGTTAAGTCTGGATAAATAGATCTGAAAATCATCAGCATAATTGAATCCATAGAAGATGATGAGATTACCAATTAAAACTTGTTTATAACAAAAAGTGACAATGGCTCAAAAGAGAGCCCTGAGGGCTGCTCAATGGTTAGTGGGTGTGACTGGTCTGAAGATACAGAAAAAGAGCCTGAGGAGAGGTCAGAGGAGGACAAAGTTAGAGTAGTGTCATGAAAACTTTGAGAAAAGAGTGTTATAGAGAAGGGTGTGTTTGACAGTGTTAAAGTTGCAGAAGTCAAAGAAGAGGACTAACTAAAGGGTATTTGATTTGGCAATTGCTAGGTCACTGACAACTTTGGAGAGAATAGTCTCAATTGAATGATGAGTGTCAAAGCCAGTCACATAGAAAAAGTAGACTGTATACACCAACATCTACTCACTTTAGTCTCATATATTACAACTTGCAAGAATTTGAGATAAGATAGAAAACATGCTTGCACCAATTGATGAAATGTGAAAAATGGTATAATCTCAGTCAATAGCCAATAAAAGTTTATTAAGTGTTTACTTTATGTGCTATTAACATCAAGAAAACAAAGTTTCTCCACTAGCCAGCACCACACCATCCATGCATGGAACCCTTTAGTTAAAGAAAATGGAGACATTTTGAATGGTGCCAGTAAGTTCAATTACCTGGGCAGTACACTTTCCAGGGATGTTCACAAGAAGTCAGAAGCAAAACAAGGTCAATCTAAAGGTCTTATGAAGGTCTTTGATATCAATTGTGTGTGAAATAATTTCGCCCTTTACCCAATTTGAATAGATCTCTGCCCTTCATAACGTGATGATTCTACCTCTCTGTTAATTCTTTATCAATATTATCCAGTTAAATGTGATTTCATGTGGGTAGCAATGATTTCTTTTGTGCTAAGAGACATTAATATATGTTTAGTCAGTTAAGGATAATCAACTAATCCTAATCCATAACATTATTAAGAGTAATTAGAGTCATTTAACGGATTCCTTCTTATATTAGACTTTAAATTTAAAGACTTTATGTCTTGTTTTACTTTATAAACTTATTGACTTTTGACATATAAACTTTTCTACATTAGACTTTAAACTTCTCAGCATATGCACTTGCCTAATCATAAAATGTCTTAGCTAGAGGACCTCCATCCATAGGACCTTATGAGTAGAGTAAGAGGTGTGACCTCCATCCTACATTGGAGCTAAAATCCTTTACCCTAGTCCTAAACCATCAAAGTCTCATGTGATGGAGATCTCATGAGCCTCTGTGGAAAGTCCCTGGGCTTTTTTAGGAGCCCTTATTCCCCTTGTAATTTCCCCTCTGTGCCTAACATTGGGTGATATCCACCTCCCCACAGGCCTGATGCCCTGCCAGGATGAGGATGGGGCCAGTTCAGCTGACCCTTTGCTCTATGACCATAAGTCAGTGGGGTGGGCTCGGGGAGCACTTGGCTGTGACCACCAATGAGATTTTTTAAATGTTATTTTTGTTTTTTCCATATTACATGTTAATATCATTTTAAATATTCATTTTCTGATATTTTGCAATCTATGTTCTCTCCCTCTCTACCCTCCTCCCCAAGAAGGCAGGGAATATGATATAGATTATATATATACATTACCTTATTATAGATATTTCTATGCTCATCATGTCGTAAAACAAGAAACATATCGCTTACATAGAGGAAATAAAGTAAAGGTCTGTATGTTTCAATCAGCACCAACGAGATCTTATATTTTCTGCTGTTCAATCTAGACTCTCCGGGACTTGAGAATTATTAAACTTGTACTCTGAAGCAAGGAGAGGTCCGTAAAGAAGATTTGGGACCTGATTTACTGAGGGGGCCAAGGTCCCTTTAATAAATAGCTATTGATTTATATAATTACATATATATACATATATATAAATACATAAAATAAATAAAATTGATAGCTCTACCTCATACGTTCAATTGTACACTGGACAAATTTCTTGTGTTATACATGGGAAACATCGGCACAGGACTGTCTAGCATGGGATGACTGTCTCAAAGAAGTTTCTGTGCCCTGTGAACAAAGCAGAAAGAAGTAGCTCAAAATAAATGTGGGAGGTGCAAAGGTAGAGCCAGCTCCATCCCAGATGTTCAGAGCTACTTTGTGCCTGACATGTGGTAGAGCCTTCCCAGCTTCCTTTGGTCTGATCAGCCACAGTCAGACACTGTGTACACTGACTCCAGCACAGTGATGTCATTCTGGTCTTCTTCAAGGATGAAGGACAACAACCCTTCACCGAGGATGCACATGTGAAAAGGGAAAAACAGCCCTGGTCCTCGAGGCGCTTACCATCTAACGTAAGAAAACACACAGCGAAAGCTAAAACTCACTTTGCGGTAGAGATATAAAGAATTGGAGATTTCATTCAGAGAAATGCCAAAGTAGCACACCTGGTTTAGAAATCAGGGAATGTCTGAACCTCATTTCTCTTCTTACGTTGGGGTTTGGAATTCCTGGTCTCGCTTTCTAATCAGAGAGGCACAGAGGAGCCCCGGAGCAGAGGACTAAAGGTGATGAGATGGAAGAATGATAAAGTTATCCCAAGAGAAATTCTTAGGAGCGTTCATTTCGCCACGAGTCTGTGCCGGCTCCGTGATTTTATCGCTTGTTATTCATTTTGCTATTCTGTCTTTTTCAAATGTTTTTCTATTCAATGTGTTGTCCCCATTTGGTCAGTTGGCACAGAATGCTTTATAACAAATTCCCTCAATGGTTGTATATACATACGTACCTGTAGACATAGATACACAAGTTTTTATATAAAAATATTAATTTGCATACGAACACATATTATATACATATATATTTGTCAACATATGTATGCATGGACATGTAGAAATAGATATCTACATCTATCTTTCTATTTATCTTTGTGATATGGGATAGAAATAGAGAGGATCTGGATATCTATCGCTCTATATGTACAATGTACCTTAAGTACATCACCTCTGGAAGGGACAGTATATTTCCTCTTTTGTACTCTGGAATCATGAATCATTGTCATGTTGATGAGAGTTTTTATAGCTTTCAAAGTTTATAGAGTTGAAATTATATACATTGTTCTCTTGATTATGCTAATATCAGTCTTTATCAATGTATAAGAACTCAAAATTGTTCGTTTTTAACATACTATTGATAGAGTATAAATTATCTTTGATTCTGTTCACTTCATTTATATCTTTATATAATCTTTTCATATCATTTAAAAATAATGTTTCTTCATTTTTGCAGCACAATAGCGTTCTATCATTACAACATACCATAATCATTTCAATCATTTCTCAGTTGATAGATATCCCTTTGGTTTTAGTGTTTTGCAAGCACAAAAAGCTCTCAATATTTTTGTACATATAGGACCTTTTCCTTTCTTTGATTTCTTTTGAGCATAGGCCTAGGAGTGATTATGACTTTCTCAACTATAGCTTTTATGGGGAACTTTTTTCTGTTAATTTTAATGAGATAGGTTGGTGGTATAATGGGTAGTGCATTGGGTCTGGAATCAGAAATATTTGAATTGAAATGTAACCTCAAATTATTAGTAACTCTGGGACCCTGCACAAGTCACTGAACTTGTCTATCTCTGCCTCAGTTTCCTCAGCTATAAAATGGGATAATCATAGTACCTCCCACAAAGTTATTGTTAACATTGAACGATATAAGAGTTATAAAGCACTTAGCACAATTTCTGGCACATAGTAGACATTTAATAAATGTTTTTTTTTTTTCCCCTCCCTCTTTCTTTCCTCCTACAGATATGAAATGTTGCATGCACTTTCAGAAAAAGTCACTGTATTAATAGTTTTAATAAACTTTTAATTCACTTCAATAGACTTCTCATAAAGTGAGAGTAATCTGTAAATGCTTGTAATGTAAAAACAAAGCATCAATAGATTAAAAATATTTCAAGTAACTGATGGTTGTTTGAGCTACTTTTGTATAACTGTCATTATTTAAAAGACCCAGGGGTTTTGTGAAGTCCAAATAATATAATGCACACCAAGCACTCTAACAAAATTTGAAGGGATAAATAATCATTGTCATCATTATTATTATTATCCTGCAGAAATCAGGCCTCAGTCTGATGCTGACTTCATTCCCAGAGCCTCTTCTGCACTCCAGCTGAGTTCAAGCAGTGCTTAAAGAGTATTTCAGAAGAGTATTGGTAAATGTTTAAGAAATGGGCTCTACAAAAAAATGCACATGCACACACTTTTCAATTTAATCTGCATTGTAACACTTTATTAAGCCTAGACAATCAACAAAATAAATCAAGCCCTGATTTGTTGGGAAAGCCAATTTCTGAGGTATAAATACACACACTGAAAATGTAACAATCAGCTTGAGGGCCAGTGAGAGCTGATACCAGCACAACCCTGAAAATACCTTCCACAAAGGGTTCTGGGGCAAGATTCAGGTTACTTTATGCTTGTCTGCAAAGGAATCTATGAAATCTGATGTTTTCCTCTCATTAATTTTAAAAGCTTTAATTTCATCTTTGGACAGATTAAGATATTGCTATTAATCAACATTTCATCACCTTGAATTTTTGTTGTGATAAGTATAAATGATTAGTGTATAATTTACCAAGATGTTTTATCAGCCTTTTCTGTTTCTCAAAGATTCTGCTCACTTGATTTTTTACCATTTTAATTTTCCCTACAAAACAGTGTGATATTAGACATTCTTTTCTGTGTATTGATCGTCCCTATGAAAAAAATAACTACTTGTTTTTTCTGGAATTAGGATCATTTCAAATGTTCTGTAAATCTCATGGCCACAAACTGATTTTTCCATGTTGCATTTTTATAATAGAAATAACTTTAGTTTCCATTTAAAATGCAAAATTTACCTAAGTAGAATGTTTTATTTGCCAATAAAGTTAATTATCTTAATGTACAAGATGTTATCAGGATGTTGAGGACATTACAGGTTCAAGGATTCAGATGATTCAAGATTTCTATTTCTGAAGTCACATCTATTCCCTGTATTTAAAGTGGTTATGGCTACTTCCCAAGGCATCTGGACTCATCCAGTTTCCAAGCATGTACACAGTTCTCTATTGTACTTCTGCATTAGAGCAAACTATACTATTATTATAAAAGCCATCCATACCATTAAGGACAACTAGCTTTTAAAAATATCTTTTCAATTATGATACTTACCAAATTGATCCTGAACATAAGCAGATGAATTCATTTCCATTAGAGAGTAGTTCAGTCCCCAAATACTAGAAATCCAAATCTAGCATTTAGGTATTAAATCAGAAAATGAAAATGTGAAGCTAATAGGCAAATTGTATTAATGTTCATATACAGCATTAAGATGTCTGAAAGATCAACTATATTAATTTCCACATTATAAGCACAGAAAATTGGAACATAATGAATCCTCTCTGTCATATAATTCAATCTGGAATTTTCATTAGTGATAGCAAGAACATTTTATAGAAAGCCACCAAAATGTCTGGTTTAAAAAATCAAATCTAATCTAAAGTGATTTTTTGAGATAAATCATCCAAGCAATAGAAAACACAAGCCTTTCCCAAACCATTAACACTTGAACTAAGGAAACCAAATCTCAATTAAACAATTGACCAGAAGGCCATGACTGTTCTCATAAACTAGAATAGCTGAATTCATTGGGAAAAAATATTCAGTTTGAAATCATAGATCTAACTTCAAATCCCTACACTGCCATTTACTACCTGTTTAATCTTATAGGAAAGTCACTTAAGTCCCTGGGGCTCAATTTCCTTATATTTAAAACTGGGAATTGACCTAGATACCTAGATGACCTCTTTTTTTTTTTCCTTTTCAGGACTTGATCTATGACTCTATGCTACAGAAGTGATCATGAAAAATGATAGCTAAGTCCAACGAAATGCTGATGACAAGATCCGAACTAGCAAAGCAAAGGAGACTTTAGGCATTTATCTAGGAAATTCTGGAAACCTCAATTTGCATGATATAGTAAAATTGTGAATTTTCTGAATGGAAGTCATCCAGTTCACTTTCCAGAAGTTTGTCTCTCCAACAATAAGTCAAGAACAATTTCTCAGTGAGTATGTACTGATTGTTCTAGTTTTAGAATTTTAGAAGGGGATTAAGCTTACCCATAAAGTGGTCATTGAGATGGCATATAAAGTTAATTTGAATGAATATAATGTTGTTTGGTAGCAACGTATGGAAATTATAATAGAGAAATATATTTTTTGATGAAAGGTCCATGATTTTACAATATTGACTTTTTTTAAGTTGGAATAATCAATAGAATATTGGACATGAAGATAGTAAGACTTGAGTTCAAATACTATACATCAGGCACTAACTCTTTTAAGCCAATCACTTAAACTCTATCAACCTCTCTTTCCTCACTTATAAAAAAGAATAATAATAGCATCTAGCACATAGAATTATTATATGATCCAATAAAAGCACATATAAAATGCTTTCTCAGCTTTAAAGATGTTAACTGTAATTATGATTTAAGGTATATTGTTATTTTATTTTAAAGTAGTGATTTTGAATGCCATCTCAAATTTAAAGATGTCAGTTTTTTGCCCAGGAAAATCTTTGTTTTATTTTTAAAATGACAAAACACAGAGACTACCGTTTTATTCTTTATCAGTATCAATATCCTCTTACCTGAATTGGCTTCACACATAGTTTTCCAGGAATAGAAAAAGTAAGTTTCCCTGTTCAAGTTCAGCTGCCAAGTAATTAGCACCTTTTATAAAAGGAAACTCACTCTTCCTGAAATAGCCACCTCTAAAGAATAAAGTTAGACTATTGACGTCACTGGAAGAAAAGACTAAGAAAAATCTATAGCAGGAAAGTCAATGACTAAGAAGGAAAGAAGGGGATTGAAATGGATATGTTAGAAATAAATTCATGTTGAATTTTTTTTTTTTTCAGAATACTTAGCCTGTATAATATATTGAGTCTTGGCACTTTTCTCTGATCATCTTATTGTGACTCATTTTTTCCCTTTAATTAATGTATCTAAACATCTAGAATCATTTATCAATATTCTTTGCAATTTAAGCAAGTTTTCACCTCTGATCTCTTTCTTGCCATGATTATGAATTATCCTTGGCTCATTAATTTGATAAAAGATGCAAATCATAATTTTTGAGGAAATCTTTTTTTTCTCTGCCAATTTTGCTGCTCATGAAAATGTCCTGGCATAAAAAAGAAATTCATTCATTTAAAATATACTTTTATGGATTACCTACTGAGAACAGCACTTTAAAACAATGTAAAGTCAATGTTTTCAGAGGTATCTTTGTGCTCTGTTTCCATTATTTTGGTTAAGACTATGATCACTTTAAAGAAGATAGAAAAAAAAAATCAGTCATCTAAAATGAAGGATATATCAACTGGAATTTGAATTTTTAATTACTTTAGAATTATAGTAAGGAAGCTTAAAAAGAAGGAAATTATTTTATGAGTTAAAATTAACAATTATATATAATTATTTTAATTTTATAACTATTAATATTATGCCATTCTTTTTATTTTGTTATTGTCCTATCTACCCTTTTTATATAATTTCAATCTTCTCTTTTCTAAAAGTGAGTTTTCCTTGTCTCTATATAAAATGTAGTTGTCCAGAGTATCCTGAAAGTCTTAGTGATGTTTTAAGTTTTGATAGAATAAAACTACACTAAAACTTTGGGATATTCTGCATTTGCAGTTGTTAACATATTCTTCTCTCATCAGGGAAAGTTTGGGGAAATATATGTAAAAATTCCAATAGTTATATGTATATTTGAATATAATTTGCTATAAAATCAATAGTCCCCTCCCTGGGCCTTGATCATTCCCTTTCTCAGATTATTAGCTGTTTTAAATAGCTCAAAGGCCTTCAAGTCCAATTGATTATTCAACTTCAACAGAATATGTATTGTTTTCTTCTCTGACTTCCTAAATATGTATTTAACTGTTTTATGTACCTTAGTTTTGCCTCATTTAAATATGACACTATTTATAGGTATGCTTAATATCTACTATATTATATAGTATATAGGATGCTTAATATCTATTCATTGACTGAGTAGAGATTCAGGATAAAGGGGTGGGGACAGACCTTAGTAAATAATTAAGGTATTTAACCTTAGATAAGATTGTTCTAAAGGTAGAGAAAGAAAGGTCACAAAAGAAGGTAGTCAAAAATTTTTCTTTTGAGTATTGGATTTCAAATTGGCTTTACTAAATAAGAGAAATCTAAACCTATTGACAGGATCCTGCTTTTCTGAAATACAGCTGTTTCTCTATTATTCAAAGCTGCAGGAAAAAAGCTAATGTAAATAATTTTAAAAAGGGGACAATTAAAACATATTTATGTGTATGTGTATGTTTCACTTATATACACTGCGTAAACATATATGTATATTTAGTGCACTTAAGACATTCCTATGCTTATTTTTCAATATGGGCATCTTTGCATATTTATGTCAAATTCTAAGAAAATTGGAAAGTTATCTAGCTTTTGCCTCCTTCTTCCTTAATAAATACTTTCTGCTTATCCCTTAATGCTAGAAAAAGAAGAAAAAAATTCATCCATAACATGTTCTATAAAAGCTACTTCAAAACCTTGCTTGCCCCACATTTTCTCTGACAGTGGCAGACCTTAGAACTCCCACCTCTCTTACTTGACAGAGTTTGCCATAATTAACATTATTTCTCTAGGTTACTAGGCAAAGATGGAGAAATTATCTTTTAAAAAAAAAAACACTTTAAAAGTTGCAAATTTGATAAACAATTTAAAGGAGGACCATGGCTGTCTACTGTAGGGTTTTTCATAATAGCAAATTATTATTTTATAATATTGGCTAAAATATCTATAACTAGTGGCCAATAAATGAAATTGAGAAGCCATTTGTAGTGGAATTTGGACAAAGAACATAGCAACAACTGTACATTGGCTAGAGTAGGATGGGGCGATACTCAGAGTAACAACTAGGATAGGTTTTGCCAGTGAGAGGGAGGAAATATTTAAGACTTTCCATATGTATAAGGAGAATTATGAAGGAGCTAAGCAAGAGAGGACTGGTACTGAGTAATGTGAAATGTGGGAGAAATGTCTATAACAGGTTGATTGGTTGGTTGTCCTTCATACTCAAAGAGGACCAGAGTGACGCCACTTATGACACTTTACTACAAATCAGCCACAAATAACGTGTATGAACATTTGGGAGGGATACATCTCTAAGTTTGTGGATCTTACATTTATTTTGAGCTACTGCAATTCTGCTTTGCTCACAGAGCACAGTGCCTTCTTTGATGTGACCACGCCTGGGTGAATGGTCTTAGACCAATGTCTCCCATGTCTCACAATCAGTTCTAAAGTTCATCAGAGTCCCAAGTATTTTTAATGAAATGAGGGATGGAGAAGTAGTAGAGGAGAGCTCACAAGAAGAATGCAGTTTTTTTAGGGATAATATTAATAAATGAAACATGACCTAATGGCTAGAGAGGCAATCTTAGAGTCAAGATTTCAAGTCTTACCTTTTCTGACACATAACTCAGTGCCTTCAGGTAATTCTCACACACTGTAAGATTTTGAGTTGTGTGAGGGGGAGAAAGAGAGGAAGGAGAGAGGAAGGTAGAGGAAGGGAAAGGAAGGTATTTGACCAGAGCCCTATGGGGCTCAAATAAAAGATCAGAGAGCAACTTAGGGTTTAGAATAGCTAGGTTTTATTTAAATTAGGAAAGGGAAAAGGTTAGGTAGGGGAAAAAGGTTGAGAGAGTCCAGGATCAGAGGGAGTCAGCCAGCCTCTGGGCTTGAGAGAACAGAGTGCTCCTAAAAGGTTCCAAACTTTCTCTTTTATACTTTCTCCAACACCTCCCACGAAGGAAATGGGAGGTGTGTGTAGGGGTTGAGGGGTTGTAGCAGGAAGATGTAGTCTTCCAGGTCTTACAATGATTTTAAATGACACAGTTGGTACTGATCTGAATTGATAGAGGGAGTTTCCTCATAAAGAATTTATGATATCAGTGAGATCACAAGTTTGATCAGTCAAAAATATAACTTTATTTGTACTATTAAGCAGATTCAAATCATGACAATACTTTCTTCTTTCTTGGAACTGAAGAGATCTGAGAGTTTTCTCTTCATTCAAGAGATTAGGAAGAAAATAAACATTTATTAACCATCTACCTACGATATGCCAAGTACTATGCTAAGTGTTTTATAAATATTATCTTATTTGGTCCTCACAACAAATACTGATTTAGTCTAATGCAAACAGGTTGCATCAAAGGCAGTCATTGATATTATTATGACTAGCTCAAGTAGGATCAATAATTTCTTCCTTGTTGTCCAAAAATAGATAGAGGCTACTGGGAGCACTTTTCTAGAAGTCCAACCTGTACTGGAAGTAAACAGAAAAAACTCTGCTTCTCAGACTCAGACTAATGAGTAGTTTAAATGAGAGATAAAGAAAAATGATAATTTGAACAACTAAGTAACAAGAGTGGAATTCCATTACTGTTAGAAATTGTCAAAGTCACATGGTTCTTTAAGTCAAGTCTCATTAATCCATCTATCTATGCATTAAGCACCTACTATATGCCAAGTACTGTGCTAGGCACTAGTGATCCAAGTGCAAAGAATGAAACATTCCCTTCTGAGAAAGAACTTATATTGTCATAATGATTGAGAAAAGTATGTATAAATACATCTATAGCATGAAAATAAAGTTAATAAATACAAATATACACAAAGTAGTTCAATATAAGATAGCTTGGGAGGAATTAGGAAGTTCTTCATGAGGAAGATAGTGCTTGAACTGTAACTTAAAGGAAGAGAGGGATTTTATGTGGTGAAATTAAGGAGGAAGTACATTCAAGGCATGGAAGACTGCCAATGCCAAGGAATGGAGATGGGAGATGGAGTTTTCTGTCCAAGGATCAGATAGAAAGCCAGTTTAACTGGGTCACAGAATGGGTAAGAGGGTTAGATAATATGAATGAGTCTGGAAAAATAGGATGAACGTTCCAAGTGTAAAAAAATCAAATGGGTTTTCATCAGAATTATATATTGCCTAAGCTGAAGAAAGCAGCCAGATTCAGATGTCCTGCATCATGACATTTCTGCTATTCATTCCTACTAGACAATCCTGCCTGTGAGGGTGATGAAGGGATGAAGGTAGGAGGATTGGAGGAATGGGAGAAAGGAGAGAAGAAGCTGGAGGAAGGGAAAGGAAGGTATCTGGTCACCAGCCCTGGCAGGGGTAAAATGACCAGAGCCATTCGGGGCCTCAAATAAAAGATCTGAGAGCAATTTAGGGTTTAGAATAGCTTGGTTTTATTTTAATTAGAAAAGGGAAGGTCTGGGAAAAACTAGGAGGTATAGGGAAAAAGGTGCTAAAGGAGAGAGCTAAGGATCCCAGAGCTCCAGAGCAGACCCTCTAGGGTAGAGAGAGCTCAAGGGTAGAGAGAGGGAAAAGGTGCCAAACTTTCTCTTTTATACTTTCTCTGACACCTCCCACAAAGGAAGTGGGAGGGATCAGGGGAAGTTGTAGCAGAGAGTCCTGGGAGTTGTAGTCTCCCAGGGCTTACAACAATTTCAAATGACACATGCCTTCATAACGAAGAGGGGAAATAAATTTTAAAAGGAATATAATCCTATAAGGGCCTCTCTCCTATGCGTCACTACAGTTTCTCTTTCTCTGCCTTAGGTTTGTACATTGAACTTTTCACATGCCCAAATATCTGAACAATTGCCATTATGCTCCCTCAAAGATAAAGCAAATGTATGGAGTTGGCCAAGTATCCTTGACTTTGTCTGCTATTTGTTAAATACTTAAGTTGTTAGGTCAGTATGTATATTTTAGAAGTTGAACATGTATTAATAATACAAGGATTTGCATGTATACCTAAAAAATTTAAGCTCCTAAAAACTGAATTCTGCCTAGAATGTTAACAAACTGTTAGTTTAAAAATGAAAGGATTGTAAGATTAAAAATTAATACCCAAAATATTCCAAGTATTATATCTAATAAGATTTATTAATAATAATTAAAATAAAAACTAGAGTAAAAAGGGTGCTAACCCAGCCACGCACATACGCGGAAAAGAGAGAGTGAGAGGCAGAGATATACACAACTATATACAATACTCAAGCATGGCAAAGTGGGGATGAAAGAGGAAAGGGATGCTGGGAGATGTGTAGTCCCTAGGGTTCAAGATTTTCTAATTTTACAGGATTAGGTAAGTAAATCTACAAAGTGAGACTAAAACTTAAGTTATTTATTCCCCAAAATGCATAATATATAATCTCACCAAATATATGTACTTCAGAAACTATTAAAAGTGGGACCTGAAAATGTATTAGTTCTTAATTTAATTTGACTTATTAAATTAATAAAGTTATTTATATTTTTCAGGAGAAATGTGTCATCAAAAGAAAGGAAAGAAAAAGAAATCTTATCTTATGTAAATAATACATTTGTTTGTTTTTTTCTGTAGCAATCCAGGTATACATTAATCGTGATATTATTTTAAGAAGTATTCAAAAACTTAACTCTTATACTGCTAATGATTGATCCCTGCAATCTTGAGTCAAATTGAATGTTGACCTTGCCAAATCCCTAGCCCTTCCCTAAGGCTACACCCCAGAAGAGAGTCAGTTATCTCAGTCTCCTTACTTTTCCTTCAATGATCAATTAACATAGGTATCAAACATCAGTAGATACCTTAGGCCTGATCTTAGCTCTACTTATTGTTTTAGGTTTTGGCAGTTTGCATTTTATGATGATTACCTCATAATGTTAATGTATCAGGCCACCAGCCTCTCCCCTTCCCCCCATACTGTTGTAACCCCAATAAAAGTGACATCAGTTGGCAAGAGAGCTCTTAACCATCAGAGCTCCTAACCATGAAGCTCTTGACCATCAGAGCTTACTCGCTGTCTGTCTACCTTATGCCAAAACTTTCTGTGTCTGCTTATCTTTATTCTCGCCTTATGTTCTCTTTCCATTAATCCTTAACCCGTAACCCATTTTCACTCAGTCCTTGGTTCCCCTTTCTGAGTGTCCAACCCACTAGGAATCTTCGTGGAGTCGGTGGACGGCTTCATCTTCTATTGCTTTATTGATAACCTACCTACTGTATAAATGGAGATTTTGAATCTTGGACTGCATCCCTCACAAGTCCCTTAGTATTTCCCAAAATTCCTCTTAATTTTTCTTGTACCTCCACATTTGCATGGTCATGTTATTGTTTTATAAGTTCTATAGCTCCTCCCTCTTTCTCTCTTTTGCTCTTGGGAGTGGGCTGGTTAGGACCTTTTTAGTTAGTTTTCTTTTTTAGTTTATTATTAATAAAACTTTATAAAAATATATTTAGTTCTTTGCATATTAATTTTAAAATCTACACTACACCTATGTAGACATCATCTTTTCCTACAGAAATTGTCTTTTGACTACTTTAATGTTTACTAATCAATGAGGATAGCTTTAAGAGAGTTGTACTTTCCTTCAATATACTTGTATATACTGTATACTGAAGGAAATTACAACTCTCTTAATATATATGGTATATTATATAATGTATATGCTGTATATATTATATACAATAATATATACTGTATACTGTATATAGTATACTTCCAAGTATACTTGGATACCTTTTATTTTTTTTTCTTGTTCTCTTTATGTTGGAAACATCTCTTTCACATAGCATAATTAGCAGATTTTTTCTTATGTCAGCCTTTGCAAAGTTTTCCATCCATTATTGCTAAAAGCACTGGGCACTCTCTTATGACCTCTTTCCTTTCCTGCCTCCCTTTGTGTGTCTCTCAATTAGATTATAAATTCCTTGATGGCAAGAGACTACCTTTTTTTTTGTATCCTCAGCACTTAGCTCAGAGCCTGACACATAGTAGACATTAATGAATGTTTCTTGGATTAGATTTATTTGAAAGTTATAACTATTTTGAGAACTTAAAGCAAGTTTAAAAGAACTACAGCAAAACCATATAAGGAAAGGGTATAGACTTGTAAGAAATGGCCCTTGGATGGTTTACTGTCTATTAAGACTTATTTCTTCTCTATCATGAATTTTAATCTTATTCCTTTCTAAACACATATTCTGTCTTCATTCTTATCAACTGCTTTCATCTCTACATAAGGATTAACCTTGTCATTATAAATATACCATTATCAACTTTAATATTTCAAAAAATCAGTGATTTTATTGCTGATGTCAATAACAACAAAACAAATATAAGTACAAAGGAAATATAAATGCATGCACATGTGTATATGTGTGTACGTGCATACATATATATGTGTGTTATTTGTGGCATTTATGTAGTAATGGTCAATTTTTTTCAAGGATAAGATTTTATGCACCTAGCTAGAGTATTTCTTGGAAAATTACATGGGTCTCTATCCATTCTAGAAGTATTTTCAGGTGGACAGAATCTATCTTAGCTATCTTTTAATAATCTAGACTTTCAGAACACAGGATCCTAAAACTCATGTTTGTGTTTGATTGGGTATATGAAAAAAAACACTATAATAGAATGCTAGTATCACTCATATATCTATGCAAACAAAAATATGGGCTATTTGTCATTCTTGTTCACTTCCCTCTCCTTACTATTACTTCTTCAAAAGTTAAGAAAATAAGAGTGGGTAAAGAGGGGAGTGGAGAGAGTGACAGAGAGTTGTGAAAGGCTTAGAGAAAAACGGAAAAATATGAGAGTTATGTGGAAAGGAATAACTTCTGATCTGAGATTTGTCCCATCTATGACAGGTAAGCTTGGGTTAAAATCCTCTAGCATTACCATGTTACTTGTTTTTGCTCATCTGATAGGACTTTTAATTAGAGATCAGAAAGACAATAGAGATGGTTTAATTTAACTTAATTTTACAGATGAAAAAACAAAGAAGTGGGTCACCCAAGGTCATACAAATAGAGAATTGCAAATTTTGAATTTGAATCCAGAAACCCTGACTGGATATAGTTCCTTTTTGATATCTATAGATGGAATCATACCTTTAGAACTGAAAGGGATCTCAAATCCATGTTGTCTCCATCAACAGAATGTAAGCTTCTTTAGGGATGGAGGTGTTTAACTTTCTTGTCTGTGTATAATGCCTGATCTATACACAGTGGGCACTTAATAAATACTTATTAATTGGTGATGATGATGATGACGGTGATGATGATGAAAATGATGACAAGTTCCTAAAAGTCCAATACATTATCCTTATTGTGAATTCCAGACTCAGGTGAAGAATGACAAATAAAAGAAATGCCAGGGTAGTGAGCTATGCAACTAAGACTTGGTGCCTTGAGATTGCTACAGTAGCTTTGAAGGTCTGGGAGAAGCACCAGAATACTGTTGATTATGTTTAAATAATAGCATGATTCGGTTAGCACTTTGGTAAATGTAATGAAACTGCTCCTGTGAATCTATGAAATAGACAGGAAGGAAAGGGAAAGGGCTCAACATTGTCCCTACCTGAAACCATTCTGATGACTGGCTTAACACAAAAGTCAGTTGATTGAAAAGTGCCCCTTCATGTTCTAGTATTTCAAGAAGGCAAGACCTATTGGAACAAATAAGAAATGTTCATGTCACTAATACTGTAAATGCTTTGATGCAGTTAGTGCCAGTCATTAAACTAGGAAAACCAGGAGAATGCATGAAATGGACTAAAAATATAAATTCTTTTATTATATACCAGCACTTTATCATAAGAAAAATGGAAAGATATCTCCAGAAATATAAATAAGGGTTTCAAAGAGGTTCTTTCATCAATTCCAAGTCACATAACCTAAGAGCAAGTAGCTTAATTAAAGAAAACAAAAGCTTCATCCACAAACCTAGAAGAGACAAAAATTTTAGATCAAATTGAAGAGCTACTAAAATCTGAAAAATTAAAAATTGAAGACCATGAGATTTGTGAAAATCTTGATTAATGACAAATTCCAAAAATTATTTCCAAGTAATAAAATGTGAGACAAAAACAATACCAGTTGATAAAAAGATGATAAAAAAAGAAATGGGCAGGCTAAGCCTAGAATTTCTAAAAAGCCATTCTTTAATTTTATGATACAGATCCACACAAATCCAAAATAATTTTACCAATCATACAAAAGAGTTGGCATTTTCTAGTACCACAGTGAATGAACAGGCTCTCTCACAGTAACTGAGGGAATAAAGATTATTGAGATTTGAAACTCACAAGTACATGTGCTAGTACTGAAAGACCTATTAAAGGGAATATGGAGCTATTAAAGCAAATATATAAACACACACATCAACTACCATGCCAGAAGGTACTTGAGATGTATTTAAGATGTGTAAAAAGCAATTGAATTCATTTAGGGAAGATGGCAGAATAGGACAAAAGACTACCTCACTCTCCAAATTCCCCCACAAATATTTAAAAAATAATGCCTCTAAGTGAACTTTAAAGCAGTAAAATTAGTTAAGAATATAGTTGTAAAAATTCTAAATAAAATATTAACAAGGAGATTACAAAATATGAAATTCTAAGTTTTTGGAATAAGAATTCACTTTTTGGTTAAAAAATTGAGAAAAAATGGAAAGCAGTTTGTCAAAAACTAATTATAAACTAATAACTTATCCCATTTACCAATATAAGATCAAAACAGATACATGAACTAGATATAAAGAGAAACATTATAAACAAATGAGAAGAGGGAACATGCTACCTATCAGATTTATGGATGGAAGAAGAATTTATGAGTAAAGAAACAAAAAGCATTGAGAAATATAAAATAAATAAACTTTAATACATTAAATTGAAAATATTTTTGTACAAAGAAAACTAATGTAGACAAGATTAGGAGGAAAGTAATAAGTTGAGGCAAATTTTAAAGAGTTTCTTGGATAGAGTCCTCATATCTAAAATATAAAGAACTTCATCAAATATATAATAATATGAACCATGACCTACTTGATAAATGGTTTAAAATATGAACAGATGGTTTTTTCATGAAGAAATCAAAACTACATATAACTATGTGAAAAAGGCTCTAAGTCATTATTGATTAGAGAAATACCAATGAAAACAATTCAGACATCATCTCATACATCTCAGACTTATTAAAATTATAAAAGGGCAAAATGACAATTGTTGAAGGGGATGTTGAAAAATAGGGACGCTAATATATTGTTGTCAGAACTATGAACTAATCCAACCATTTTGGAGAACAACCTAGAATTTTACTCAGTCATAAAACTGTTTAAACTTTTGACCCAGTAATACTACTATTAGGTTTATTTCCTTAGGAGATCAAAGAAAAAGAAAAATAAAGTATATGTTCTAATATATTTATAACAGCTCTTTTTTGTGATGGCAAAGAAACATAAACTGATGAATTGGGTAATAGCCGAACAAGTTATTGTAGATGATTGTAATGGAATACTATTGTGCCATAAGAAAGGACAACAAAATCACACACACACACACACACAAATTCCTGTCAAGACTTATATAAAGTGATGCCAAGTGAAGAAAGCAAAACCAGAAGGTTGTACATAGTAACAATAAAAATGTATGATGATCAACTGTGAATACCTTAACTCTTAAAGACATTTAATGCCAGGACAACTCCAGGAGACTCATGATGAAAAAGCATATCCACCATCATAGAAGGACCCAACTGAGTCTGAATGTAGATTGAAACATATCATTCTTCACTTTATTTGCTCCATGAATTTTTCTCAGGTGTAAGCAATATGTGACCTATTCCACAACATGACAAACAGGGAAATATGTTATATGATAGCATATATACAACTTATATCATATTACTTCTTGGGGATTGTTAAGGGGTTAGAGGGAGGTGGAAAAAAAAGAATGAAACACATTTTTGGACATTACTAACATGAGAATTTGTTTTTGTTTTTCCTGGATAAGCATATTTATTAAAATTTATAACATTTTTATAACATCATATGTATTCTATTTTTGTGTTACATATTATTATTACATTACATTACATAAAAATAGCAACAAAAGTAATTAGAAAATTATATTGGTAGCTAAAAAAATGTGGAAATTCCTTAGAACAAGCATTAATTTTAATATGACTTTGTTTCATGTTCAGCATGTGTATTCCAAATGACACTTGACTGATTTAGAACACACTTAACCAGATGAAATTATATTGATTGTTTTCTCTTTGTTATTTAAGTGCTGAATTTTATGCGATACACATATCTACTCTTCTGTTTTTGTTTTTTCATTCCTGTAGTATTTAAGAATGAATATAACTTTGAAGAAACATGCAAAAGCTAAAACTCTTAAAGAGTATACTTCAGTAACTTAGATATGTTAAAATAACTGTTGATGTGGGAAATGTTAAGCATTTCATGAAGCATCCATACCAACAGTGAAAGAAGATTGATCTCATTGCAGCACAAAATGCTATTTAAAAAAAACACGAGGGAAATTCTAATAATTGAAAATCTTTTGTTAGAAAATAGACTAATTATTAATCAGAAGTAAAAGCTAAGTTCTTCAAGGGAATTGGGCAACTGGAAGGCTTATTATTGATTTCTTGATGATTCAGTGTAGACTTAGTGAGATTGGAAGAAGAGAGAGAAAATGTTTTAAACAAACAGCACAGTATTATTTTTAAGGAAAAAAAACTTAGGGCAGAATCAGCATGAATACTGAAAATTAGAAAAAAGATTATTTTATTAATGAAACACATTTTTTTTTTCATTCAAGGCCTTAACAAAATTGTTTACAGAAGTCAAATTAAGCCGAACATTCTAGATACCT
Organism: Gracilinanus agilis; assembly: GCF_016433145.1. Taxonomy (NCBI): domain Eukaryota; kingdom Metazoa; phylum Chordata; class Mammalia; order Didelphimorphia; family Didelphidae; genus Gracilinanus; species Gracilinanus agilis. The sequence continues at coordinate 233,303,644 of NC_058132.1, read as the reverse complement.
CCATCATTTTGTAAAGCATTGACTAAAAGATGCTTTTAGTTTATTGTTTTGTTTTTTTAACTTTCAGTGAATCTGTTAGAATTGTTCTGGTTGAGGGAATAATAAATTCTGGTAATATTCATGTATTGAAAAGTAAAATTGTTTCAAATTACATAACCCCTCCCCCAAGAAATGTAATATCTTAACAGCACCTTATTCTGTGTATAATTTGTCCAACGCTAAAAAAATGAATCCAAGATATAAAGCTACACCTGCTCCAGTGGTCTAAGAAATCACCTGATTAAATGCCATTGAAAGTCAGTGGACTATAATAGAGGATATGCCTGAGAAATGGATGTATTCTCAAATGCATACTTTCTGTCCAATGTGATATATATATGTAAATGCATATATATTTCATGATGAAAAATTAAAGAATATAAGCAATTAAACTCAATTGTAAATGCAATGTAGAATTGAGTTTAAAAACTGGTTCTTTGTGTGAAAAATATATTCATTACACATCTTTATTAATCTGTATTACTAACACTTTCTTAAGTTTAGACAATCAATAAAAATAATTCATCAAGACCTAATTAAACATATTTTTTCCCTCTATGGAACCAATATCAGCTGATTCTAGCCTACTCTGACTCAATTCCAAATCATGCATAACCAACGACTGCAGCAAAAGAGGACATATTGCATACTAATTTTTTGAGGAGAAAAATGTTTATTTTATATGAAAAAATTTAACTATTATATTTTACCCCTAAATAATTCACATTCCCACACTAGCTCTATTATATGAAGTAGAAATATTGAATGGCATGTTCTCCATTTATAAACATAAAAAAGAACTTAAAGAATATGTAAAAAAAGAATCTAAATTTCAAAAGCATATTAGAAATTCTAGATTGTCATAAAAAGCAAATGAAAGCAAAAATCTAAATTTAAAGTGACATCAGGAGAACAAACATCTTAAAAAAGAAGCAAAGAATTCACCATGGAGCCTTTATCATAATTGCTTGAGGAATTAAGAAATCAGGGGGGAACCCTTAAATAGTATAGAAAATTTCTCCTCCATATAGTTACAAGATATCAAAGAGAAAAAATAAGTTGGTTTAAAGGAGAGAAACTTTGAATATTATTAATATAATAAATAGCATAATAATTATTTCAAGGGGGGAGTGACTGATAATTTAACTTCTTTGCGAAACTAAAAAGGAGCTAGGCCAGGTAAGATTTATAATAATTGACTCAAATATTTCATAATAGCACATAAATTACTAGGATCACACTTCATCTTCCTTTCACATATAAACCTGAAGCTACTTTTCCTCACAAAGATGAGAATACAGTGAGCCCTTTAAATATAGGTCAATTATATGTTTATGAACTTCATGTACGATTTGTGTCACTAAGAAAGAAAACAAAAACAAAAACTACAACACATAAAAACAATTTTTTGTCTGAGGAAGAAAGAGGACATGACAAAAATTCTTAGGGAAGTAAAAGAAGGATTATCGTCAATCTTGTAATTATTGAGCAAAAAGTACCAAAGTATCATAACATTTATGTTACTTTTATTACTTACGAAAAGCCTTTTTTACTTGGGTCTGCACTTATAGCTATTCATTCACTGCAAATCATTTAAATTACAGAAATATAATGAGAAAATTATATTGTTTTTTGTTCACAAAGATAAAATACACTCAACAAAACAGTGAAAAACCAATTGAAAATATGTTTAATTTTTTGGAAAGTTTAAGCCCATGATGATTTTGAGCTGCTTCAAGTCCATTTGATCTGTTATAAATAGAACTATGTATGACTTCCAAATTAAAGAGGAAGTTGACCCAAAGCATCTCATTAATTACTTTGATATACATGAATGAGGTTAAAATATACGGGCCTTTGGAAAAACACACTAAACAGATCTTCCCTTTCATGGAATCACATCTATCTCTAAAAATATTAAAATGTAATTTGGACTGAGAAACATAAAATTTAAGAAGACTAGTCAAATATACTAAGAGAATTATTGACATCATGAAGTGAAACATGAATGACATTTAAACACTTAAAGCCATTAACACTGAACCAGTATCATTCTTTTTTTTTTTTTTGAACCAGTATCATTCTTAATGTATACTTGTGGAATAGTAAAATAAACTTTGCATATTTAGAAAGTAAAATCACAAAAATCCTTAAAATATTAACAAAACATTGGGTTGACTATCCTAAGGTAGCATTTGAAGGCAATGTTCTATAGTCAAACATAAAAAAATCTTCTTAATTCTCTATCCTCCCATAATTTCCAGTGATCAGATTTGGCCTGTGAGCTGCAGTTTTCAGAACCTTGCCCTGAGACTATAAGAATGCTTAACCTTTTCTCACCAAAAAAAAAAAAAAAAAAAAAAAAAAATGAAGCAGAGACTTAGTAGGCATTATTAAGAGTACATGACAGTCATGTCAAAACCTACAGAAATACTTTTGGAACAATAATCAAGGCATATAATTGGTTTATGACATTGAATTTCTCAAATGTAATGGAAAATTGTTTACTTCACCAAGATATAAAGATGCAATTAAAACATCTTCCTTGGGCAATATTTGTTTATTTATGAGACAGTTTTATTAATATTGAAGTATTATAGCAACATGTCTAATTGTTTATAATGATGAAAGTGGAGTATTACAAGAATTTGGCTTCTGACTTTATCAGTTAACTGAAACTAGTCTCTCCAAAGTTACTAATGAATAATTGATAGATTTAATGGCCTTTTAAGAGTCTTCATCCATCTTGACCATCTCCTTTTCCTTCTGATTACTCTTTCTTCACTAAAACTTCATGGCACTAATATCTCTTGGCTCTCCTCTACCACTTATTCTCAGTATCCTTTGCTGGACCTTCATCTATGTCAGATCCCCTAACCATATGTGAACCCAAAGGCTCTATCTTGTACCCACTAATTGCTTCTCTTTATATCTTTTTTGGTGATATTATCACCTCCAATGGATTCAATTATCATCTCTAATGCACAGATATATTGGTACAGTCTCAGTTTATCTTGGTGGTTGCTGTTCAGTTGTTTTCATTACAATTGATCCTTTTTGACTGCATTTGGAGTTCTCTTAGCAAAGATTTTGGAGTGGTTTGCCATTTCCTTCTCCAGCTCATCTTACAAATGAAGAAACGGAGACAAACAGGGTTAAACAATTGTCCCTGGTCACTCAGCTTGTAAGTGTCTGAGGCTAGTTTTATCCATCACACCCACCCTATGACTGCTTTTGGACTTTTCAAACTATTTTCGTGGAACCATCTCAAATTCAGCATGTCTAGAACAAGCAAAAACTCAGACATCCTCAGCACTTCCATGCCCTTGGGGCACTTTCCTCTTTAGAGAGGGGCATAATTGGCATTTGATAAATGTTTTTAAGGAACTGATGGAACCAAAGCTCTTCTGAACTTCGTCACTCTTCAAGGCATCGCCATCCTTCCAATCATTCAGGTCTGAAACAGGAGTATCATAGTAACTCCTCATTCGTTCATGACTCACATGAACCAAGTTGTCAGATTTTGTGACTTCCATCTCCATATGATCTCTCCTGATTAATATTTCTGCTCTAGGTTTCTCCCCACTCAAATCCATTCTCTGCACATCTGCAAAGCTATTTTCCTATAGTGCAAGTCTGATCATGTCAGCCTCTTCACTATTCATTAAAACTCATAGGTTTTCCTTTATTATATATGATTTCACATATATATGAATATGCATTATATACACATGTATACACATATAGTATATATTTAAATATCAATTTTGTCATGGGGAGCTCTCTACAGCCTAGGTGCTTCCTATCTTTCCACTTTTCCTATATTCTAGTCAATTAAGACTTACTTGCTGTTTTTCACACATGGGATTCCATTTTCCATATCTGTGTCTTTGTATTTACTAATTAGCATGCCTGGATTGTTCTTCCTATTTTCTTCTATCTCATTAATTCCCCTGATTTCTTTAAGATTCAACACAAATGGGATCATAAAATGTCAAAAACAATTATTATAAATTGTACTGACATGCACTGTGGAAAAAATATTTTTAAAAAAGTTTCAGTACAAATGCCACATTCAGCAAAAGGTGATGTTTCTAAGTTCCTACAGCTCTTAGTGGTTTCCCTTCAGTGATGCCTGTTCTTTGTAGGCATCATATAGTATTACTTTCTTGTCTCATCTATTGAAAAGTAAATTCCTTGATGGAAGGGATTTTTTCTCCTTTTCTTTCCATCACTAGAGTTTAGCATTATGCATGGCACTTATTGTCACTAGTTAAGAGATTGTTGTAGAGGGCACAGCTGGGTGGATCAATGGATTGAGAGCCAGGCTTAGGGATGGGAGGTCCTGGGTTCAAATCTGACCTCAGACACTTCCTAGTTATGTGCTGGGCAAATCACTTAACCCCTATTGCTTAGCCCTTGACACTCTTCTACCTTGGAACCAATACACAGTACTGATTCTAGGTAAGGGTTTTTTTTTTTTTTAAAAAGAGAGAGATTGTTGTAGAAATCCTAGTAAATCCAATTCTTTTTATGCATTTATTGTCTTCCTATTTTTATCACTTATTGTAGTATTATCTGAAGTGGTTGGACCACCATCTGACTTGCATTCTCCTCTATTATACTTAAGTGGAGCTCACTATCACACTAGGTGAAGCACCTGGCCTAGAGTCAGGAAGACCGGAGTTCAAATGCAGCCTCAACCATTGACTAGCTATATAATTCTGGGTTCTTTAATTTAACCCTGTTTGCTTCAGTTTTCTCAATTATAAAATGATCTGGAGAAGGAAATAGCAAATCACTCCAGTATCCCTTTGCCAAGAAAATGCCAAACAGGTTCAAAACGAGTTGGAAATGACTGGACTACTATATTTAAATCTTTTATTAGGTAATACTCCATATAATTTCTCATTCTTCTGAGTAACATTTTGAAAATAAGTGTATATTCTAAATATGTTTTGCCCCTAATTGTAAAATCTTTTTACTTAGCAAGGAAAGTGAGTATATTTTGAAAAATCTTGTTGTGGTAAATGTTTGACATCACTTAAGCTTCTATAGTAAAAAGTGATGATCAGAATAAATTCATTTTAGACATCATTATGGAAACTAGGTGTAAAAAACTTTGGCCTGGAGATGAACAGATCTGAATTTTAGTATCATTTCTGCAAATAACTATCATTTGAATGTAGGCAGATCACTTAAGCCATCTGGTCCTTAGGTTGTTCATTCATAAAATGAAGAGTAGATTCATGGGTTTTGTAACATGGAAAATGGTCAAGCCTGCCATTTTCCATGTTATAGTTTTCTTTTCCTAAGTTTTAAAATTATATTGATTATAAAGAAATAATAAATGCCATTTATAAGCATTTTAAAGTTTGAAAGATAACCACCAAACTTTTATTGAATCCCTACTATGTGGTACTAGAGATAGAAAGAAGGTCCATTTCACTTAAGACTTTAGAATATATTCTGGAAAATTAGATATAATAAGCAGAAAGAACAACAAAAGCTGGTAATGCTAATTAGTAATGGAATATTATACATACTATGTATTATATAAATGTTCAGAAGAGAGAAAATTGTTAATAACTGGAATCATGAAGGAAGTATTCATGGCTTATTCTTAGTTCACCTATTTATCAGGGTCGAAATAATTTGCGGATCATACATGAAAATGGACATCTAATTGGTATTACATTTTTAGTTAGACTCCAATTCCCTTGATTTTTCTTAACTTCTAATTTTTGGTACATGTTGATTAAAAAAAATATATATATATATAATAGAATAAGAAAATTAAGAATAACTTGGCTGCACAGTAGTTATTTTATTTAATGTTAATCTTTGCTTTTAAAAATATTTCAAAACAAGTAAACTTAAAATGACTTTAATAAGATTCAGACTATTACAACTTTATTGAACCATTATTTTCAAGCTTAATCTTGATAATTCCCCAATGATGCTTAATTACTTACAGGTGATGTTTCTAGGCAATCACTTCACCTTTTGATTCTGCTACTTCAACTAAGTGTGCTACTTAACAGTGTACCATTGTTCCTGGATTTAAAGGGAAAGGCACTGAGGAGGTAAAGTATATTGAGTGTATGGTATTGTAAAATAAAAATGAATAAATGCAAATGTACTTTAGAATTTATAGAAGAACAGTCTTGTGATGGAAGACAAAATTTTTAAAATTAAAGGAATGGGGGGCAGCTGGGTAGCTCAGTGGATTGAGAGCCAGGCCTAGAGACGGGATGTCTTAGGTTCAAATCCAGCCTCAGACACTTCCCAGCTGTGTGACCCTGGGCAAGTCACTTGACCCCATTGCCTACCCTTACCACTCTTCCACATATGAGCCAATGCACAGAAGTTAAGGGTTTAAAATTAAAAAAAAAAATTAAAGGAATGGATCAAAAAGAATTTGAGCACTGCAATGTATCAAACACTTTGCTACTTTTAGGGATACAAATAGAAAAATGAATCTACACTGCTCTCAAGTCTTGGCATTTAATAAGATACAAAACTCTAGGACTTTTCACTCCATAGAGAGAGGCACTGCCTATTCCTATATAACAAAGAGAGTGGTCCTACCAAGGAAACTGAGGGAAAGCCAAACAGGTAGGAGAAGCAGGTGGAGAGTATAGTGTCATTAAAAACTTAGGGCGTAAAAAGGCAGTTGAGAGAAGAGGTTATTAAACAATGTCAAATGTTGTGTTTATGTTAAAGCCATCCAATCTGACAATTAACAGATCATTCATAATCCTATATAGAATAATTTCAGTGGAATGATTAGGTTGAGAGTGGGATTATAAGGCTGAAAAAATAAGAAGTAAGTACAGGATCTTGAGTATAACTCCCTCCCACTATGTGACTTTAAAGGGAAAACTTTATGATTGTAGTTTGAATGGTCTTTAGATAGAGCAGATTTTATTGTTGATTTTTGTTGATTTTTTTAGGAGCAGGAATAATCTAAATGCACTTTTACATAAGGGTAGAGATCATAAGTAAATCTACCAAATTATCCTATACACTTGAAGCAGAAGATAAAATGTACACCCTGGTACTTAACCTTTATTTTCAAAATAATAAACCAATACATACCACAAGAGATACCTGAAGCTAAACAAATGTCTTGAGGTGAGAAGAGAGCTTAGTTCTAAGAAGGAATTGCTTGGGGCACAAGAAGACAAGGAATGAGAACACTACATTCCTTTCTACCCCCCAAAGAATCTTGGCTAGAGAGGAGCCTTGTAAAACTTGGATTTCCAGAATACTTAACATCTTCTCAGTTTCCTATCGATATACCCAAGTGATAACTGTCAACAATGTCTGCATGAGAAGCCAAGAACAAATTACATATAGATTCAAAGCTTTTTTTAAGAAACCCAGAAAAAAAAAAGCAACACCAAGACTAAGGGGAACTTAGTGCTTAATCCAAAATGGGAGAAAAAAAATTTCAAAAACCAATAGCCATAAATTACCTTCTTTGCTTTATGTGCTCTCTAAGCATGAGCCCATTTTCCACTGATTTGGGAAGTGGGTAGTAAAATGATTCAGAGGCCTTGTGCACATGTACCATAACAAATACTAATTGGAGGAAACCCAAGGCTCTGAGTCTCATGGTAGGATAGAGCTGCTGAAACATGACATGGTTGAGGGAAGGTGATCTTGACAATCCATTGGGTTTAAGTCTCTGATTTTTTTTTTTTTTTGCCATTTCTGAATTCTGATCACCTGACTTTTATAGTGATATGCACTTTGAACTACAGGTAGCAGAGAATCTCCCAGATTCTGAGAAGAAATATATAATGATTGTTGCTATATTCTCAATGATCTTCGTTGGCTTATATATTTCTTCTATAAAACAAAACTACAGGGAAAGAGAGGAAATGGAGAAGTGGAGGAGCAGTGGAGTACTTATCAGGTTAGCAGAAATGATAAAAGAACAAAATGACAGATGTTGTAGAGGGGGAAATTGAGAATACTAATATACTGCGGGTAGATCTGTGAACTGTTCCAAATATTTTAGAGGGACATCTGGAATTATCCTCAAAGAGTTATAAAACTGTGTATATCTTTTAACCCAGAAATACTGATGTTAGGTTTATTTTCTAAGATGGCCTGTGAAAAAGGAAAATAAAAACTATATATTCTAAAATATTTGTAACAGCTCTCTTTGTAGTGACAAGGAACTGGAAATTGAAAGGATGCCCATCAATTGGGGAGTGGCTAAACAAATTATAGCATATGACTGTGATGAAATACTACTGTACCTTAAGAAATGACAAACAGGTTAATTTGGAAAACATAGAAAAATATTTAAGATATTAAAGATATGATGAAGGGAGAAATGAGCAGAACCAAGAGAACATTACATACAGCAACACAAATTTTGTTAGAAAAATGACTTATGTATATCTACCTCCAGAGAAAGAACAGATAAACAGAAATAAATAAGACATAGTAATATACATATATACACATATGTATTTACGTATGTGTATATTTTTAAAACGATGCCTTCTTTGATGGGGGTAGGGAGAGAAAAGGTAGTTTACTGAGTATTTTAATGAAACAAAAACAATTTCAAAATTTAAATAAAAATATGAAAAAACCTTGGGGTAGAGCATCACAGAAATTTGAATTGAGAAGAAATCCATCATTGTTTGGCAACTAGAGGACTGATAGCCTTGCAATCAAGAAGGCTTGGGTTCAAGGTCTGCCTTTGACAAATACTGACCCTTGTGACACTAGATAAGTCATTTAAGCTCTCAATGTCCCCAAGTGCCCTTCTTTTTTTCATGTTTCCTGTTGCTACATTTCAAAGTATTTACTCAAATCTGTTCTCATCATTAACTGGAAATCTTATTTTTTATTAAAGCTCCATTCTATCGATCCTATCCCCACCCCCTATAACATAATGCTCTACTATTCTGTAGAATATAGTCTTTTTCAGTCCTTCAGTAATGTGTTTTCCATTACTAGAAAACTCATGGGTTGAGCTAGGTATCTCTTTAGGTACTTCAGTCAGTGAAAAAGCTACTTCTCTTTTTGCATTGCATTTGCATTGCATATCAATTGCATCATGGATAAGTCATACAGTATAGACACTGCCAAAACAGCTACCACTTCAGAAAAGTAACAATTAAAACATAATTGTTAGCCTTATCACAAATATGTTGTGTGAACCCTTCACAGGCCATCTTGGAATCCTGCACACTGGCTCAGTGAGAAGCAGTAAATAGTCTTGCCTCTAATCCATTCCCTCTTTCCCTCTGGAACATTGTAATTCTAGGTCTCTTCTCTTTTAGAAAGTAACTGAAAGTTTTTTATGTTGTCTTGACTGTAACTTTTGTCACTTGAAGTTGATACTTGAACCATTTCTGATTTTTTTTCTATGAGATTCTTAGGTGTTTTAATTTTAGGAATTCTTTCATTAGATATCCAGTGGGTTATATATATTTTCAGTTTTGCTCTGGTTCTAACATGTTTAGGCAAAAACATTTATTAAGCACCTACTCTATGTCACACATTGTGCTAAGTGCTGGCAATACAAAGAAAGGTAAAAGACAGTCCACCTCCTTGAGCTCACAATCTAATGAGTGTTGTAGTATACAGAATTGGGGGGATATAGTTTTTTCTAGCTTTGGCTGAGTTCCAAAAGCAGTTGGGCTTTTAGAATCTTGAGGAGAGAGGCAGTTTTTTAGAACTCAGCCAAAGCTAGAAAAAACTATATCCCCCCAATTCTGTATACTACAGTGTGAAAGATGCCAACAACAATGTTACATAGCAAATAGTCAACAGAAAGAAGGCATATTTAGTGGGATTACGAACAGATTCCTGAAAAAAGGTGGAATTTTAGCTGGTATTTGAAGGAAGCCAGGAGTCAGATATGAGGAAGACAATCAATCTATGAATTAAGGGTAGCCAGTGACTATGCCCAGAATTAGGAGATGGAGTATCTTTTTAAAGGAACAGCAAGGAAGCTAGTGTCACTGGATCAAAAAGTCTCTAGGAGTAGGGGATGTAATGTAAAAAACCTGGAAAGGTAGGGTGAGGCTAGATTATGAAGGACTTTGAACACCAAACATTATATTTTATAATTTATATGGGAGATGATAAGGAGCCCCAGGAGTCTATTGGGTAGGAAAATGCTGATATGGTTGGATAAGTACCTTAGGAAAAATTACTTTGATAACTGAGTAGAGAATGGGCTATAATGGAGAGAGACTTGTGGGAAGGGGACCAACTAGCAGGTTATTGAAATAATCCAAGGTTGAGGAGATGAATATGGAGGTGATGTTTTAGACAATTTTCATTCACAATTCCTTGAGATCTGATATCTATATTTTCTTAATAGCTAACACTTAATTATAGTTTCTGGTAGATTCTTTTCAGGACAATTGTTTCTGTATTTTTTAGTCTCTTAATTTTATTCCAGTATTTCACACTGATCTCTGCCTGGTTCGATCTAATTTTTAAGTGGTCTGTTTCTTGAGTATGATTTTGCATCTCTTATGCTAAACTCTTTCTTCTTATTTTTTTTCCTTAAGAGTCTCATTTCCTTTCCATAATATTTCCTATAAATCTCTCATCATCTGGGGGAATCACTTTTAAAATTCTTAAAATATTTATTTTCCTTATTTTATTCTAGTAACAAATTTATATATAAGTTTTCCAAGGTTACATGATTCATGTTATTTCCCTGCTCTTCCCTCCTTTCTCTAGGAATTCCACCAGGTTATACATGTATTATTATTCTAAACTTATTTCCATATTATTCATTTTTGTAAGAAAATAATCTTATAAAACCAAAACCTCAAATCATATATTCAAATAAACAAGTGATAAACCATACATTTTCTTCTTTATTTCTATTCCAACAGTTCTTTCTCTAGATGTGGACAGCATTCTTTAGAATTATCCTGGATTATTGTATTGCTGTTAGGAGCAAAGTCTATTACATTTGATCATTCCCACAATGTTTCAGTTACTGTGTATAATGTTCTGGTTCTGTTCATTTCACTCCACATGAGTTAATGTAGGTCTTTCTAGTTCTTTCTGAAATCAAAGAGGTTCATCATCCTTTATGGCATAATAGTATGGAAATATAGAGTGAGATTTTCAGCATTGTCTCAGTGAGGCAGCTCACAGAGAGCGAGCGTGTCTGAGCCCACTGCATTGTTTATTATAGTTTTTCCACATTGGGGGTTTTTGAAATGTTAGTCAAACTAGGGAAACAGCAAAGGTTTTAACATAATATTAGCATCCAATTCCAAAGATAAAGAAATGAGGAGTAACACAATTGTATAGCCAGGTATTCAGGAAGAGTGTTTTGCAAGTCTATTCTGTCCAGTGAAAAAACTTCTGTTTTCCAGGAACCCTGGTCAAAACTTATTCTGATGGAAAGTCAGTACTTTGAGTTTCCAAAAGATCCTTTCAATCTGTCTGCCATCCTTGCAGCTCTTCACAATAACAGAGGCTTAATTTTTAAGTTCAACAAAATTTTAACCCAATCCAATTTAAGGATTCAGAAATCAATCATGTGAAATATTAGAAATATATCCATAAGTCTGATCTGCAAACACTTTACTCAGAGTTATTTCTGAATATATCTTTAATATCTTCATGATTTGTTACAACTGAAACCCTTCAAATAGTAACAGCCAGCACACCAAGTCAGATATCCTATATTAGGTGATGCAGAAGTGAGGGGAACTGAGTTGATCTATCTCAGTAATGTTGGGATGGTCTATATGAGTAATTTCCCTGAGGACACACTACATCATTCCCTCTTGATCCTAGCTTCAGAAACTTTTAACCCTTTTTAGTGGGTGAGCAACATAATTGAAGGCTCTCCAGTATCTTTGGCTAGAACCTGGTCTGGTTTTCAACCTTCATATGCCCACCAAACAGCTGAAAGCTATAGATTTCTCTACTTCTCCCCCAATCTCTGTCATGAAAGGCTTCCATGGCTATACTCCTTGGCTGTGGTTGTCTGGATAAATTCTTCCCTAGTGCCTGTGGTCTTCTGTCTAGCTGCCACTTCATGAAGAGACAGAAATTGGAAAAATGAACTTTCTGTACTTGGATTTATTTATTGTTCATTACTTGGTCTAGTGCTCTTTTTATTCTTGCTAGAGTATTTGTAAACAATCCAGGTTTTTTCTGCTTCCTTTCATTCTGCCATATTGAAGACAACAGGCTGAGCAACTCTCTATTATTAGTTACAGATATATTCTTAATTTCTATTGTTAGAGAGAATTTCCTCATTGAAAGTTCCCTATAGCAGTGGAATGAAATTATCTGGCTAAAAAAATGTTGAGTCAAGATTCTTAAGATAGAGAAATGAAATCAAAATAGTAGTGATGGCCTGGGAAAGCAAGAAGAGATGTATCAGCAACAGGAGGCTTCAGAAAGAATATATTTAGGTTGTGTTTTAGGAATAGCAGTTTGGAATTAGCATAGATGTTTGAAAAGGAAAATATCTGGTGGCGGAGGGTAAGGAAACTAATTAGTTAGTAGGCTATTGAAATAGCCTAAATGGACCGTGTGTGAGTAAGAGAAGGAAATGTCTATGAGATTATAGAAGTAGAATTGATAGACCATTCCAGATCATAGGATATGGTTGAAAGAGGGATAGTCATGATAATTCATATATTTATAGCCAGAAATTAACTTAGAGATATGGAATCCAGTCATCATATTTTACAGATGAGGAAACTGAGAAACAGAGAAGTTAAATGACTTTTCTACTGTCAACAAGTGTTTATTAATCCCAGAACAACTCCAAGAGACTGATGGAGTCTGAAAGAATGTTGAAGCAAACCATTCTCCATTTTATTTCCTACATGAAATTTTGTTTAACATAAGCAATATGTCTCTTACAATGTGACAAAAATGAAAACATATATTGTATGATAACACATGTACAACCTATATGTCACATTACCTGCAGTCATGGAAAAGGGGGAGGTATGAGAGGGAGAGAGAGAACATGGATCTCAAAATCAGAAAACCATTATTAAAAATTGTATCCACATTTAATCTGAAAAAATAAAAATTTAAATTAAAAAAATTAATGTGTTCATTAATCAACCACTGCATGTCAAACACTGATAAATGCTGGTAATGACAAAGAAAAAATTACAATTTTATGGGTGAGAAAACATGCAAAAAGCCATATGCAAGCAAGATAAATACAAAATTGAAGATAATTTCCATTAAGGAAGATCAGGAAAATCTTCTTGTAGAAGGTAATAACTGAAAATTTAAAGAAAATGGGGAAACTGTGAGAAATTCCAAGCATAAGGAAAAGGCAATGAAAATGCTTAGAGTAAAAAAATGGAATATTCTGTGAGGTGGTTACCCAGCCAACTGAGGCAAGATATGAATTCTGATGTACCTAAATCCAGAGGTATGGACATTCAAGTATGTGAAATAATTGGAGATATACTCAGATGAAAAGAAAGGATTCAGAGGTGATTCAGGAGGTTTTGTTTTTGTTTTGTTTTTGGATAGAGAGGAGAGTATTTGAAATGAATGACCAGTTCTAAGAGGAATATATTTCTGACCCCCAAATCCATTGTTCTGTCCATTAAATCATGTTCATTCTCATCTAGAAAAACATATAGGTTGTGTCTCCTAAAGAATGAATGATTTCAAAGGAAATCTCAATGAATTCAAATATTTTTATAATTTGAAAAAATAAAACAGATTGATTCAGTCAATTTCCTTATTCATTCTTAACTAGTTACTGGCTTGGGGGAAAATGTATTATTTTCACTTCTGATATGCCAAATTTGAGAGACATTTAAAAGTCATCCAGATGGAAGTGCCTAGCCCGTAGCTGGTAAGGTGGGATGGGCACTCAGGAAAGAGCCTAGAATCAGATATATAGATTTTGGACTCATATCCATACATATGAGATAAAATTTTACTACTTAAAATGAACCAGTCTTCTGCAAAACTTTATAGGAAATAGTTACTTCAATTATTATACTAAAGTATTTTAAGTGGACCTTCCTCACATTGGATTTCAATCTATAGTAACTTATTGTTTTAGAGTGATCCAGGAAAGAAAACATTAAAAGGGATAGATAGAAATCCTGGCAGCATTTTCAACAGAGGTCAAAGAGCTTCATCCATCTTTTTACTTCTAACAACATGTAAATGTAATTAATAAATGGAGAGTGCACCAGATGGAAAGTATGCCTTCCCCACTATAAATATTACATTCTCAGTGTTCTACAAAAAGAACATAAATACAGATTCTTTTTTCTCCCTTTGATTTCAAACTCATCTAGCTTGATGTAATATGCTTGCCAGCATATAGATTCACTTGAACATAACTACCACTGCTGTCACATAATTCATGTTCCTAATGCAGAACTTGGCACCAGGTAGGGTATTTTTTTTACCCTTTTTTTTGTCAGAGCTTTTCTTCTACCCAATGGCTCATTGATGGATTGTCAAAGAACCTTCCTTTACTCTGTGCCATAAGTCTTTTTTTTTTTCCCTCCTTCAACTGGACATGTGCTGCCATCAGCATATATGTTGCCATTCCTTTTTATGGTTTTGGCTAAAAGCCCAATATAATAAGAAAATGATATTAATTTGTAAGACTTAGTTGATGAAGGAAGCTTTTAGATTAAAGAGATGGAATTATGCTTTCCTATTATTCAATAAATAACATTTTATATTACATTGGGATAAAACATTATTATTATACAATTCAGGTCATACATTCTTTATTTAAACATATCTTTCCACCATATTTTAAAGTATAAGGAATTTGACAGTTGTGGATAGAGATGCTGCTGAGAAAGGGCAACCATTATAATTCTGGAATCACAATTTTTATTTCTAATTCATATTCAATAACTTAGAGCCATAAGTAGAAGGAAATAAAAGTGGTTTTGTACTAGGTAATGAAATCTGCAGGATAGGGACCATTTCCTTTATAGTAAGGCCTACTTCTAAAATTCTTTTTCATGGCAACTACTGCCTCATCTTGTATTCTATCAGTGGTATGGTTCATAAGTACTCCCAAAAAACTTTCTGTGGGATACTCTTCTCCCTCTTAAAGTGAGATCCATCACAGGACTGTCATCTGAGTTTCCAACATCCCAGTGATAAACTTTATGTCTATTTGTCTTTGAAATTCTTCACTAGTTATACATTTCAACAAGCCCAAACACCCACACTCACTAGACTTCTCCATTGCTCCATGTGTAATATTCATATAAAATTTTTCAAAAACTTTCTTATTCCATGACTTGCTATTATATTGAAATCTTGGGGGCCTCCTGGTGTTAATGTTTCCATGGGAATTTTGTGGTAATTAAAAAAGCTTTAAAGATTTCCCAACTCATTTTCTCTTCCTATTTAACTCTAGATTTAACTTGCAGATCATGTAACTGTACAACATACTAATGCATGAGGTCTAGAGTTTGTCCATTTGTTCACATGGGCAATATATATTCTTTATTCACTTGTCCTTTCCTTTCTGGAGAGTTAAACTCTTTTGAATTATTACAAATATATTCCTAGAGGCTTTTCTGCTCGGTGGCATGTAGAAACATAAACAAAGAACTTCTTCATCTACAGAAAATTACTATTAAACTCTAAGCTGCATTTTCTCCATCACAGTGAAAAGTATGATTGGAAAGGCTATATCTCCCTCCTTTGTGCCTCACTTGATACTTGTGAGCTAAGAGGTTTTGAACAAGTTATTTCTATTTGTATGTCTTTCAAACAATCTTGAATGATCTGATTTGTATATGGAAGACATCTTGTTGGAAAAGTCTTTAAGTAACATGTTTTGTTTTGCCAAACTAAGTACTTTTTCATGGCCCCCAAAAACAATAGACAAAATGAAATCTTATGTTTTCCAGATCTTTAAGTTAATTGTGAATGGGAAAGATGTGTTCTGGGACAACTAAATGGTACAGTGGATAGAACTAGAGTAGGAAAGATAGGAGTTTAAACCCAGCCTTGGACACTTACTAAGAGTGTGACCTTGAGTAATTCACTTAATCTCTATTTTTCTCAATTACTTATCTATAAATATGGACACATTGGAAAAGAAAATGGCAAACCACTCCAGTATCTTTCAAGAAGACCTCATGGACTTGTAGAATCAGATACAATTGAATGACTGAAGAACAATAAGATGTGTCTACTGTTGAATATTGCTCATACAAAGTCTTTTCTTCCCTACCAATATGTTCACTGAGGAACTCTTAATTTATATATAGTCAATTTGTATAAATGCTTTATATGGTTGGAGAATAAGTATATTAGGGGGTTATTCTTAATGTTTTCTCTGTTTGTTTTTTTCCCTTAAAATTTGAGTTATTTTTATTCCTTTGTAATTTTCATCTTCAGATGCCATGCATATAAGTTGCTCATCACCTGAACAATTGTGTCTTTTGGCACAGACCATGTATATGTGTGTATGTATGTAGACATATATCACTGTATATATAATGAGTACATATGTGTAGAAACATGCATATACATGCACACATATATGTATATGTATCTACACACGAGTATTGTGTATATATGTCTACACATACACACATACTTTATATAATCTGGCTATTTTTCCCATTATCATTTCTTTCTCCCTTATAAACATATTTGATACTTTAATGTTAGTATCCAAGACTGTGTGGTTCCAATGTTCTTGTTGGTGAAATCCCTTTGGTACAATATTTATATTTTCCATTTTTATGGTATTAAAGTTTTCTCTGATTTTTATCTTTAAATGCCCTTGGAAGAACTTTGCTTAATAGGATCTCTTGCCAAGCTTTCCTTGATCAGATTTTATTCTCCATTTCCTCTTTCTGCTTAATAAAATAATATTCATCATTATGCATCATCTTTCTCTATAAGAATTTATAAATGAATTTATATTCTAAAGTAGCATGATTTTGACAGCCATCACTCTGTCAAACTTCAAGTCAAATGTTTGCTGACTAAGGCTTTCAGAGCCTAACCCTTCTTCTTGATATGTAGCAGAATGACAAACATTAAACTTCCATTGGCAATGGTGCCAATGTATTCATTTGTTGTTGCTAAATACTTGTAAAAATAATTCAAGATCAAGTTGTTCCCATTGTATGCTATAACTTTTCCTTCTTTATATTTCTGCCTTCTTGGTTTTTTTGAATTCTGATTTTTTTTCTTCAAGAAATTAGTGATATGATTATATGGATAACTGATTCATGGATCCAGATGATTCATCAATAATACCTCAGCACATCAGAATGTCATCACTTTTATTTTTTACTATGCTATTTGTAATTTTCATTGTCTGCTGTCTCCCTCCCCTCCCCTTCTCTTTCCTTCCCTTCTTTTCCCTTTCCTTCCCTTCCCTTCCCTTTCCTTTTCTTCCATTTTTTTCTGGGCCAAGTTTCCTTGCCTCACTTTCTTAGGCAGCCTTGTGGCTGCCTCATTTCTGAAGACTCATAATAGTGGTGCAAATTTTAATATGAAAACCAGTATTGCAGCTCTGAACTCCTGAGTTAGAACTTTAGCCTTCTGATAGTAGGAGCTATAAGTGTAACACCATGCCAGCTACAAATTGCTTTATTAAAAGAATTGCTAATATATAAATCTGTGAAGCTTCTCTATAGTGTTTTTATAGTTCTATATATATGTATATTCTCTACAGTCTTTGATCTCTCCTTACTTTTTCAGGAACCATATTTTCCTATATATTCCTTGCCATTCTTTACTCTTGCTCAACTTTGTAGTAAAGTCACTGAGTATTATCATGCTTATTAATTTAATTTGGAGGGTCTTATTGAATTTGTTATTATTATTATTATTATTTTCATCCCTAGCAACTGGTACTGGGTATTTTCATGGAAGTATTTTAAAATGTGAACAGATTCCAAAGCATCTCAAGAATTAATCCTCTGATTTTCTTTGGTTGTATACTACCAACCCTGTCAACTCCTTTCTTTGCCACTACATTGTTTAGGTGCCAAAGATCCTACAATTTGACTACAACTACTTTTTTTCTGGTCCTCTTCAGAGTGAAAATGTCAGAATGATATGATTCAGCCTCTTCCAACATTGTATCTACTTGTTAGTCAGTGAAGAAGAATTGTGCATTTACAGGTAGTCTAAAAACTGATTTTTAGAAATTTTCCCATCACTTTGTCCTCCTCACTACAGCAGTTGAAAGGCCCACCCAGGACTCAGGACTGTAAAGATACAAGAAGCTTAATGGAAATTTAATCTTATTACTGAGCACTTGCATCTCAGGTTTTTTATGAAATAGCTTAACAAAAGTAACCTTGACTCCATTATTTTATTACCTTAAGTTTAAAGTAATAATTTATCCTGAACAATTTTCAGATTCAGTATCTGGAAATGTAGATTATTTTACTGGATGTACAAAACAAATTTGTTAAATCCTAGTAGAATCATGGTTTTGAAACTAGAAATAGCCTACGAGATCCCCCTACTCAAATTATATTGAGAGAAATTACGACCTAGAGAGGTTAACTGATTTGCTCTAAGCCACAACAGTTACTAAGCAGAGGAGTTGAAATTTGAACCCAAGTCCTACAATTGAAAATCCTGCTCTCTCTTTGATTGTACCACATTGCCTTAGGGAAGGCTAATAAACTTAGAGGCTAGTATATTTATGTACTTCCATAATTTTTACAGAGGTGACCTATTTCATTTAAGACACATCTTTATACCTAGTGCTTAAGGGGGAAATTTTTATTTGGAGGAGTCCCTTATGACAATTGTATTACCTTGAAAGAATTGCTTTCATTAATTCCTATGTGAACCTTTTTAGGCTGTATATTAATGGTCACTTTAACTTATGTTATACAAATGAGCAGCCACTATTTTGTAAAGGTTAATGAAGCCCTAAGGCAGTTATAATATTTACAATGATTCCTGATATTTTCCCGAAGAGCTTGTTCTATAAAATTACTATTGACACTAAGTGTATTTTTAAAACTTTGGAGATAGTGCTAGCCATATTTTCACCTTGTGATTAATTATTCAGTGATTGTATTTTCTTTCTTGCTACCCAAGCAGAATTTCACCATTCTCCCTTCTGTTATATCTCTAAACACAGTCATAGAAAGTTTACTTGGAATTTTGGCAAAAAGAACTCTTCACTGACAAGAAGTTTCATATATTTCTAGTACAAGATGAGGCATATTTGATGACTTTTGAGATCTCCGAGCTCCCAAAGTATCACTGAATCAAAGGATAATTGAGGAAAAAGATAATTTTCCAGTTCTTATCATATTCAAATATTTTCAACTATTTTTTTTATGGATTATATTTCCTGCGATTTCACTGATGCTGGATCACTCTCTACAAAGGCTTATTGGTGCCTATTCTCTAACTTCATATCTTATAGAATTTCCTATGATATTTTAAATATTTTAATTGATGATTAACCACCATTCTAAAATGTATTTTATTCTAATTTTTAAAATCTTAGTTTAATAAACATCAACTAACATTAACATTTTCATATGTATAGTAGAACAGAAAGGGAAAGCTGGACAAGAAATTTCAAATCTCTATAATTTACAACTTGTGTTTCAATGTTTATGTATATAGTAAATTCAAAATACTACTTTCAAAGGTAACCTACTTGATCATGCTTCCATCTAAATGTTCTTCTTTTCTCTGTGTTTGAAAAGCATGTTCAATGACTTCTTCTCTTTTTCCTCTATTATCCTACATCTAATTATACTCTCCTTCCTCATCCACCCATCCTCCACTGAACAAATAGAGAAAGATAAAACCACTGTAACAAATGTGCATAGTCAAGCACATCAAATTCCCACATTAGATGGGTCAGAAAAATGTCTATCTCACTCCTCCTTCTGAGTCTATCACCTTTCTGTCAAGAGGCTTCTTGGAGCCACAGGTGAGAGCTGAGTGTCAGGTAAACCTCAAAGGTTGTTGAAGAGTACTGAAAAGAGCTGGGCAAGCCCTTACATCAGAAGTACTAGTTTTCCCTGAATATCCTATAGATTGCTTGCTTTCAAGGTGTTCTTAATCTAAGGGGAAGGACAATATGCCAACAGCTTCATATAAACAAGTAACATACAGGATAAATAAGAAATAAACAGTGTCCTTTTCTGAACATATTCCAAATAAAAGGGGAAAAAATATAGGCTTGTAACTATTTGCTATCCATCAGGTTTATTCCATTAAGTAGAACATGTGGAAGAAATGGAAGAATGTAACAATAGGGAAATAATCTAGGACATAATGAAGAGATATTGTTTGTGGTAAAGGAAAGAATAGGCTTCACATCTACTGTTTTCTCGATTTTTAGTGTAATATGTGGTGCTTCTATTCATTTAGAAAGTTAAAACCTTGATAATAGATGTTTTTGTCTAGATTACCAAATATTTTGGCTGTAATGAATGAAATATCAATGCTAGAAATATTACTTTAAAAAGAAAGCCTACAAAAATGAAGTGAACTCTAAACAATTTACAGTTTTCAGCAAAAATAGAAAACTCATTTGTGCATAATAATCATAAGAAATTCATCCAGATGATACATAGTAATATGTTTAAGGAAAATATTTAATGTGTGCATTTAACAAATTTGGCAGTTTCCCTTTTTTAATGTTTGAATTAATAAGAAAATCCTATGGTGGATCTTATTTTTTAGTCACAGACATGAACACTTAAAATTTCAGGATGTATATTTGTGAAAACTGAACATCTACATATTCCTTCAGCTGTTGCAAAATAGACCTGGGTTCTAGTCCTAATTCCACTACTTAATGATTATAAGGGACTTTGAGCAAGCAACTTAATCTCTCTGAATCTATTTCTTCATCTGTAAAATATAGATAATAATGCTTACATTCTCTCAGTAAGGGATATAAAAGGCAGTCTATATGTATAAGATTGAAAACTTATAAACTGCTACAGAAGTCTAAGGCACAATTAGTACTGCATTTTAGCTATTTGTGGACCTTTTTTCAACTCTTCTAGATTTTTTAAAAGATGGAATTTATACTTTGTTCTTAAAATAGAACAAAGTATTAGATTAAGGTAGTATTATAATATTATGCCTCCTAACATAATGCCCTAGAGACCAGTGATGGGCAAACTACTGCCTACGGGTCAGATGCGGCCCCCTGAAATGTTCTATCTGGTCATGTGACATTATTCCTAATCTGACGAATACAATGTGTAGGATACAATACAATGAAACTTCAAAGAGTTGCCTTAGAAACAGACTGACAGATGAGCATTTCCTTTCCTTTGGCCCCCTCTTTAAAAAGTTTGCCCATCACTTCCCTAGACCTAAATAGACTTCTGGAATTTGGAAGGATTTTTGTCTTTTTTTTCTTTTCATCTCCTGAGGCAAGAATACATTCCCTGCTTGATACTAGAGAAGGACTAAAAGGAAAATCTGAAGAATAAGAGAAAAAGCACAGAAAGAGTTAGGGCTTGCTCCTGGACACATGAAGTAACAATGATGATGTTGGCAGTTCCTTTCTACAACTCATGACTCTTCCTGAGACACAGAAGAGAGGAAAGCTAAAGGCTACAGCAATGTATAAGATTTCCTTTGCTTTAATTTTAGATGCTTGCTCATCTGGTTGTAGCATTCAAAGGGAAAAACAGACATGAGAAAAATGGTTGCCTTTATCTTATCTCCTGACCTTCTTTTAGATGAATTTGATTAGTGCCTATTCCTAAAAGTTTCTTTTACTCTGTTAAGAACTACATCTGACTCACATATATTCCTCATAAACATCCGTGGTTTGACTCTGTCCTTTGCATTTCCTTGTGTCCCTTTGATGGCAGTAGGGCACAGGACTGATCTGGAATCCACACAGGATAGAGAGTTTTCTCTTTCAATTGGGAGCATAATCGCAAGGCATCTATATATTTCATAACTAAATTTCCAAAGGCAAAATATATTCTAATAGGCCTTTAAAATTTTCCTCAACAGACCACAAATCTGATGCAGCAACTTTGAGTGTTATACAATAAATAAGGAAGGAAGGAAGGAAGGAAGGAAGGAAGGAAGGAAGGAAAGAGGGAAAGAAGGAAAGAGAGAAGGAAGGAAGGAAGGAAAGGAAGGAAGAAAGAAGGAAAGAAAGAAGGAAACAAGGAAGGAAAGAAGGAAGGAAAGAAAGAAGGAAAGAAGAAAAGAAGGAAGGAAGGAAGGAAGGAAAGAAGGGAAAGAGGAGGAGAGAGGGAAGGAAAGAGTTTAAGAGGAAAATGGAAAGGATGAAGAAAAATGAAGAAAGAAAAAAGAGAAAATATTTTTTCCTGAAAGTTCTCTAGTTATTCATATTTTTATTCATATTCATATATAGCCCAAAATTTATGGGATCATACCATAAGCACTGCCATACCCCAGTATCTTTTTACATTCATTTTCTAAGCATGATCTTTTCAGTGGTTCATTGGTGATGACCTAAAGATGTGACAGTGGACACCATGCTTAAATACTATTGTAGGTAAAAAAAATTTGTTCTCTTTCCTGGACCTATCTTGACCAATATAATTAGAAAACAAACAAACTATGATCAAAACACAATCTTCAGACAATTTTGGTGCAAGTAACATAGATGAGACAGCAGTTAAGGGAGGACCTTTATGAAAATGCCACAAGTCCTGTCTGTAATACTTTAGAAAACATTCTAAATAATTATTTTGGAAGAACTTAAAGTGGTTTGTTTCCATCCTTGTTGCCATAGAAGTTCTTAAAACCAGATAAAAAGAGAATAAATTCCCTATAAAAGACTTCCAGATTTATGCCTTACAGAACTACCTGGAAGGTTTTTTTATAATTTGTTGCAATTAAGATTTTTTTTCTAAGTCATCCTGTTTGAGGGGTTAGATCAGTTTAATTAAAAATTCTTCAGTAAGGTTTAAAGGTTTATTTTTATTTCTGGTTAACAAATTATACCTGTTTTCAAGTATGAAAAGAGTAAGAAATCATTTCTTTTCTTTTGTGTACCTGCCTATAAAATGAGTTAGACAGATAGAAGTTTTTCAGATAGAGTAAACCAGTGGTTCCCAAACTTTTTTGTCCTACCGCCCCCTTTCCAGAAAAAATATTACTTAGCCCTCTGGAAATTTTTTTTAAATTTTAATAGCAATTAATAGGAAAGATAAATGCACCTGTGGCCATCACCACTCCCCTGGATCGCTGCAGCACCCACCCAGGGGTGGTAGTGCCCACTTTGGGAATCACTGGACAATGAAAAAACTGACATCAATAAGAAACTAATAACAAGACAGTGATGCTATTGGCCAGGGTTGACCACAGAATCTGAAGAACTGTTTCCTACTTGATGACTCCTAAAACTGGAATTTGAACAGGATCACTTTTTCACAATTTATCCCTTAGTTGGTCCAGAAGACATGAGTTTCCCTACATTTCCTTATCTCCTCTTAATAGAGAAAGCTGATTCCAAAAGAGACAATGGAAGGAATTAATTTTTAACATTCATTTTTAAAATTTTAAGTTCCATATTCTCTCCTTTTTTCTCCTTCTGCATCCACTCAATGAAAAGGTAAGTAATATGACATTGATTATACATGTGAAGTCATGCAAAACATATTTTCATATTAGCCAAGTTGTAAGCCAAAAATTAATAAGGAAGAAATAAAATGTAAGTGAAAAAAGTATGCCTCAACCTGTACTGAGTTCATCAGTTTTCTCTCAGGTGGCGGGTAGCATTTTTTTTTATCATTGGTCTTCTGTAATTGTCTTGGATCATTGTCTTGATCAGAGTACCTAAATCTTTCACATTTAAACATGACAACATTGCTGTTGCTAAGTACAATGACTTCTTGATTCTGTTTATTTGAAATTGTGAAGTTCTTGGAAGTCTTTCCAGGTTATTTCTAAAACCATCTTGTTTGTCATTGTTTATAGCATAATATTATTCCATCATACTCAGATAACACAACTTGCTCAGCCATTCCCCAAGTGAGACACAACCCCCCAATTTTCAATTCTTTACCAACACAAAAAGAGAAGCTATATTTTTATACATAAGGGTTCTTTTTTATTAGATCTTTTTGGGATAAAGACCTACTAGTGATATTTCTGGGTCAAAGGAAATGCACAGTTTTATATCCCTTTGCATAAAATTCTAAATTGTTCTCCATATGGTTGGACCACTTTACAGCCCCACTAATAGTGCATTGTTGAACCTATTTTTTTACATCCCCTCCAGCATCTGTCATTTTCCTTTTCAGTCATGTTAGCTAATCCATTAGGTATGAGGTAGTACCTCAGAGTTGTTTTAATTTACATTTCTCTAACTGATAGAGATTTAAAGTATTTTTTCATGTGAGTTAATAACTTTGATGTCTTTTTTCTGAAAACTGGCAGTTCATATTTTTGAATATTTATTTAATTGGGGAATTTTTTTTGTTTTTTTAAAGTTGATTCAGTGGAGGAAGTGAATTTGACTGAAGCACTTGACTCTCACTCACCAAGTCTAAGCTTTATGTTTCACCTTAAGTCAATATGGTATAATCATTTTCTGTTTCTGATGAGCTTATGAGATTAATAAATTATATATATATATATACACACACTCAAAGAAAAATATACATACAAACATATACACACATATATACGTGTGTGAGTGTGTGTGTATATATATTCTCTCACTTTAACTCAGCTCTCAGGCATAAGAATAGTTGGCTCTTTTGAAGAACAGATGTTAAACCTTTGTCCCTTCTAATCTCTGTACCAAAAACTGTTCCTCTTTCTTGCAATCTCCTTTTTGCAAATGAGAAAACAATCATTTAGAAAGAGCAATTAGGATTGATCCACACTTCCTTTAGTACTAATTAAAACAGCAGGTAAACAATTTAAAGAACAGAAAATTATTGATTTAAACAACCATCCTTTCAGAATAGAAAGAGGAGATGAATAGAAAAGCAGCTCATCCCTACCTCCATATATCCTGGGGTGGGGTGCAATGAGGGGAAGAATGCAACAACAATTGTATCTCCTCTCATTCAATCTGACATCATGAAGGAAGACATTGGAACAGTGGAACCTAGTTGTATTCAAAACCAACTATGGAGCACTTTTCTATGCTTCCATTTCCCCCATCATTTCTATTTTTCCATCTCTGTCTCAGAAATCTATATGCTTACTAAATTTTGTTTGTGGTTTGGTACTCCCTACCCACCCCATCCACATCTCTTACAATCCTTACTTCCAGAGTCGTCTTCTTCAGGAAAATGTCCAAAGATTCCTATTCATATATTAGGCTTCTCTTCTTTCTAGAGGTTTGTCTCTTTCAGGCCTGCCATATATCACAAATAGGTGATTTATGTTTATTTCCAAAATAATGTTCTCTAAAAAAGGCAGTTCCAGATTCCAATTTAGCAAAACCTTGAAGCAGATAAAATGTGTGCTCTTTGAGCTTTTTGGTCTATGATCAGTTTACCAGGTGCCAGTTTCCTGGTACTGTTGTCTACCCAACATTATCTTAGTCCTGTCCCAATTCCCTCTGAGCATGATAAGTGAATTTTATCTAAGATGATTTCTAGTTTCTTTGTATTAAGGTATTAATTGTTAACAGTGGCTTAAAGTATACTACTCCCTCCAACAAAAATGTGTGTATTTTAATGAGGGTTTTTAATGCTTTCACCATTAAAGCACTGAGTTAATGTAGTCTGAGCATTTCACTGATCATAGCAGGTCATGTGAAAGTCAGATTTATCCCTCAAATATACCCCAAAGGTGGTTGCCTCCAGTTTATGGGCTTGGATAGAGAAATACCAATTTTGAATGTCAAACACATGATGGGCATATTCAGTGATGATTTCCATCCATGCCTCTGTCCTTCTGCTTGAGGAACCCTAGAGAGTTAATTCAGTGCTAATATCATAATAATACAACATTGAAATTAGTTTTGTAATCCAATGAACTAAATATAATTAGGTTGACCCTAAAAGAAATCTGGCCCAAACTGACAGAAATCAGATAGTGATCCTAAAGGAAATTTAATGAGCTCTGACAGTCCTTTCAATTGTATGTTTATTGGGCATTCCTGGTTATGTTTGTGTTTGGGGCTGTATCTGAACATTTTGTTATAGGCTTGTATTCATTCTTTGACATGATGAACAACAGAGTGAAAAGGGTTAAAAGTAGAAGACACAGATATGGCACCAAAAAATGTAGGAGTAGTTTCAGGAATTATGTGGGTTGGTGAGCAATTTTTCAAACACACAAATTTTTTTTTGTCTGAAATGTTTTAAAAAACAACAATACTTTGTATTTCTATAAATAAGTGCTTTTCTGCCCCATTTTAGCTCTAGACAATATAAGTGACAGCTTGAGAACACTAGCATTACCTGGCCCCATTTCACCTCATTTACATAGAGAGCTGCATAGATTCCTATAATTTATGCTTCAAAGTAGACTGATAAAATTTAATGAAGCAAATTTAGCATTTAAAAGTTTTTAATCTCAATAAACAAAAAGACAAAAAATATGCAAACCATTACATGAACATTTTTTAAAGGATCAAGTAATGTCAATTTTCTTCCCACCTTTCTCTTCTCAACAGTAGACCTGAACCTATTGCCTAATCAGAGCTAGAGAACACTGATGTCACTAATGACTATATATATATATATATATATATATGTGAAATTATGAAGCTAACCTCAGATAACAAATAAAAAGGAGGAAAATATGTATTTCCTTCTTTATGTTACAGAAATGGGTCAGATAGGCATATTGGCTTCCTGGCTTCTATGCAAAAGATCTTGTGGTCTTGTTAAGAAGTAAAAACCCAGGGACCTGACCTCTAACTAAATCATTTCAAGCCCCTGAAGTGAAATGATTTTCTGGCTCACATCTTGACATAGAATAATCTTTATTTAGACTTTGCTAAATCCCAGATCAGGCAAATACTTTATTTTGAACCATACAAATAAAAGAACAACTTGGGCCATCTGGTTTGGTAGCAGATGGTAAATATTTAACAAGGGAGCTCCCATTCCAGCCTCAAGTTATTAAATACAAAGCATGATATTTTTATAATGTTGTCCATGCTGACATGAAGTTTTATCTTCAGGGTTGTGGACCATGTTATATGCATGATTTGTAATACTGTGACTATGTCCTAACTAAATAAATTAGGGCATTTATTCCAGAATGAAATAATTTAATTAACTTAGATGTCTAAATATCAGTGTTGGTTTAATTTGGGGCATCATACAATTTATGATCAGTGCCTAGAACTGATTTAAATGTGGCCCAGTGGTTAAAATGGATGATGGTTATAGCTATGACCACAAATTTTCATGACTAATAATTCATGATTTGTAGGGAAAAAATAACCCATATTAGGGATATGTCTATTCTTATGGAATACAAAGTGGTGGTTTAAGTGATCATAAAGGGTTCTTCAAAAAAAGAAATACATTTCACTAGCCAGTAGTATAATCAAGAAACATTATGGTCTCCCTTCACTTCTTTTTTAATATTTTCTTCTAGACTTTGTGTTTTATTTCCAGTTCCTCAAGGGAATGACAGATGCTGATGAGACAAGCTTGGCCTTGTCTCAGGAAGTCTTGGATCATTGGAAGAATGATTTTATATAAATAAAAGCCTATGGAAGATGCTATGTTATACCTATCCTCAAGGGTTTCAATTCAGAAAAAAACATTTTAGGTAATATTATGTGTCTCCAAAGGCCACATAAGGTTACAAATATTGTCACAGTTCCCAGTAGATCTATTCAATTGCTGGCCTTCTGTTGACTTTTTCTGAAATCATTTTAGAAATGTTTTCCTCCAATTTTAGGTACCAGAGAGATGTTGCAGATTTTAGTAATCCTATTTGATAAGACTAAGGATAGATTATCAATTAAATGGGTAAAATTGTCTCCATAAATGATTTTTACTTGCCTTCTATGATTAATGAAACACATTTTTTTTGTATTAATGTGGGGTATATGCAGACCAATCAAAATACCCTCAGCAACTACTCTTTACCAGAAGCTTGTTTTTTTTTTTTAGGAAGAATGATAAGTCTGTTTCAATTTTAATGTTTAATACCTTATTTTTATATTACATTTACTTTTGGATATATCCCTTCTCCCTCAAATCTGCCCTCCAGTTCATCAAGTCTTCCCTTATTATAAGAATTGTGACACAAAATAAAATTGGGAAAAATAATTCAGCAAAATCAACCAAATAGTGGACTATACCAAAAAATAAATTAGATATATTATTCTGTATCCATAGTCCCTCTACCTCTGCAATGAAAGGAAAGAGGTATATTATTTTTCAATATTTCTTCAGGCTAAACTTATAATTACATATATTCATTATGGTGTTATTTCATTGTTCATTATATTTATATTTTTATAGTCATGTATTTTGTTTATCTCCATGTTGGCAAAACATATGCCATGTGTCCTGGAGGAGGCTGCTCCCCTCCCAGGCTCCCCCATGCCTAAGGACATTTCTCTTATGATCTTCCCCTTTGTCCAGCAGGCCAATGGGAGTGCTTCCTCTCTCCCCTATCTGGATTAAGGGGGAGGCTCACATGCATGTGAGGGTTACAGTTTGGCCATTTGATATCTAAAAGGTTCGCCATCACTGGTTCATCTAATCTAACTTCATACTGTGTCCCTTCATTTGTCTTTCCATGTTCAACTAAATTTGTCATATGTGCTGCTTCTTGTAAAACAGTAATATTCCCCCTTATTGATGCACCACAATTCATTGTCATTCACTGAGGGGTATCTTTTTTGTTTCCAGCTCTTTGTTCCCACAAAAAGTACTGCAGTGAATCTGTTGATTTATGTGAACCCCTTGTTTTTGACATCCTTAGGATTCATACCTACCATTTAGAAATTTGAGTCAAGAGGGTATGGACATCACTTTTTAAAATGTAATTCCAAACAGTTTTCTGGAATGGCTGGACTAATTCATAGATCTAGTAGAGTGTTATTACTTGTCTTAGTGCAGCAGCCTCTCCAACTCTGACGATTTGCATCTTTTGTCATCTGTATCATTTTGCTGCATTTGAGGTGCCACATCACCTGAAACATCAGTTTTACATCAATTGGCGTTTCTCATATTAATGATTTGGAGCAATCTTTTCACATGTTCTTTTTTAGTGGCTTACACTTCTTTTGGAAACTGTTTGTTTCATTTGACCACATCTATTGAGGAATAGTTCTTAATACTAGGTATAAATGATGAAAGAATATCCAGATACTAGCTGTGCAACCAGACAATCAGATTCACAGTAAACAATAACAACTGTATTAGGATGCCCATTTTATTAGGAAAGATTTTTAAAAGCCATGCTACTCTACACAGAAAGAGACATTCATAGAGTGATTCTCTATATAGCTTATTTTAAAATTGGGCTGTCTGAAAACGATTTATAGTAAAAGGCATTAGCTATGAAACCCATGGAGAAGAAAAATAAGCATTGCTTATTTCAAAGATTGTTATTTTAAACAATATAGAAAAGGCACAATGAATTTCTAAAACCAGAAGATCTTAGGGCAAAATGCTGGATGGTCAAGTACTTGCGAAAATGCATTTTTTTAAACTTTAAAAGCATTAGGGAAGAGCCAACTTCCTCAATACAAAATCTTCTATGACTAGAGATTAGGAAATGGAATCAAGTTGGTTCAACCTGGAATATTACAGAGTGGAGGAAGGGGGAGAGAGAGTTGTTTTTTTTTGTTTTGTTTTGTTTTTGTCTATCGTACCTATAGATTCCTTGAGTTTCCAATGATGGTTTTTATTTCTATCCAAGAATAGAAGCAGGTGGCTTGGGCAACCAACATTATCACCAACAGAGATCTACCTGTGAAGTGGTAGTGCCTGCATACTTGTCTATCTTCCAGACAAATACAACCTTTTTGACGAAAAGGTTTGTTTCTTTTGTCATTTTATTCTCAGCATCTCACACAGTGCCTGAAATATAGTAAGTACTTAATAAATGCCATTTCCTTGCTTGATTAAATCAATCCTGGAATCCAGAAAGTAGTTTTCTGTATTGACTTAAACTCTGTTTTCTTTGTTGTTAATTTCTTACTAGGTGGATCTGTCAGGCTAATGTTGGATGCTTTTTTGACACTGAAGTATCCTGGAAAACCCTTTGGGCAAGTCCAATGGAGACTTCTTAATAAATGCACAAGATTTTATACACAATAAATCAAGGAGAAGCAGCAGTAGTGGACTTAAAGGAAATATATTATAGCCTAGGGGCCATTCAAAATACTGATGCTAATATTCTACTCTCCTAAGCATTTTCTTCTTTTATTTTATAAATGGTGCCAATTCAGAATTTGGCCTTCTTAGTGCTACAGTAGCCTTGGACCTTTTGCAGAACAACACCTCTACATTCCAGTTTGTTTTTGAAAAAAGACTTAGAAGAACCCACACATGTCAATTGCCATCATGAAACCCTGGGATTGTTTGAAAGTAGAGACACTTTGATAATCAATAACATTTACAGGTGGTGGTAGGTATGAAGGGAACTTCATTTGAGATTTTTTTGCCATTTTATATAATTATACTCTCTTCCAGGTAATTTATATTTATTGAAAATGTAGAAATAAAGGGTTATATCATTCATTGCTGTTATACAAGTGTCATTTTAAATAAGTTAACCTTCCTTTGAGAATAACATGTTCACTTAAAGCTCTGATAATGATAGGTTGTTTGATATATTGCAAGCCAATCAAACAAACTAACCTTCTTTGTCATTAAAGTCTTGACAGTTACAGTTTTAATTTTCAATATGAATTCAATATGAATCATAAATTCCATTTGCTCTGAATTATATTAAGTTCAGAGTCAGATTTTCTATAGCTTCTTTTAAAAAATAGAGAATTCTATTTGAATAAACTACTGAAAAAAGAGAAAATTAAAAAAATCTCTGAATAGATTTCAATTCAACAATAATTGAGTAAGCATCTACTGTATTTAAAGTAGACACTGAATCCTAGAGATGTAAAGAAAAACCAAAAAACATTATCTGCCCTCAAGGAACTTATTTGCTGTTCACTCATATATTTACATTCCTTTCCCACCCATTTATTTTTTCTCATCCTTTTCTTTCCTTGAAATGAAGAATATTTCCTATACTAAAAATTATTTCAATTTATCTGATAGTTGTAATACTTTGAAGAAACAAAATATAGATTAGTTGATAAAGTTCAATTTCTGCCTCTGATACACTCATATACACTGATATGCTCAGGTGAACCAGCTCAATTATACGTCCTAATCTCCAATCATAGAAAACCCAGAAGGGGGGAGGTGAGTGAAACCTGGAACTTGGGAATATGATGGCTAGTGCTGTACATTTTGATGTACTGCTCTCTTATCCTGGCAAAAAGTTCATTTAATTCCTTATTCTGCTCCTATAAAATGGGGTGTGAATGAGGGAAGAGAAGAAAAAGTTTCTATCTCACATAGCTTTCCAGATCCCTTGATGTGCCTTAAATATAACAATTGTCTGGAGGTACATCTGATTCCCATCATATCAAGATTCAAAACTGTTAGCAACAGTTTTTTATTGCTGCAAAAATGTCTTTGGGTTAACCGTAGCCAAAATCACTGAGGGGAACAAAGCAGAGCAACTCCAAAGGACTAGAATACAAGTGCTGAACTATAGTCTTTCCCAACATATGTACATAAATTTCCATTAGTAATATTTCTTTTTCATCTCACATAATGTGAAATTGGTGCAATTCAGTATCTGGAAAAGGGAAAGGTTAGGTAAAGAGACGCAGTCTGCAACAACAACAACATGTATTGGAAGTTAAGGCAAAGTAAAAGACACCTAAATGCTGAGATCCTCAGGTTTTAGAAATTCAAATGTGACTGGGAATTATCATCAGGTGTTTATGCTTTTATGCAATATAAGATCCATATTTTGGATCACTTCATTCCTTTCCCACCAGAGCTTTAACTGAGATAAACATTACAAAATTGGTCCAGGTCAAGCAATCTGTGAGGAAAAGCAGGTGATGGACAGAGATTGTAAGGCTATTGCTGGGGAACATTGTGGGGGGCAGGTGGGGAAAACTCAGACTAACTTGAAATCTGAAAATTTCCTATTTTAACAAATTATTCTTGTTACCTATGTGCCAGAGGGAGAATGGCATAATGAATAGTGAACTGATCCCACTTCTGCCACAAAATAGCTATATGCCAGGGCAGGCCACTTAATCTCTTGGTCCCCAGCAAGATTATAAATTTCAGAGCATGTTCCAGAATTATATTGACAGATGAAGTTTCCTCACTGGGAGGCCTCTCATACAATAAAATCATAGGACCAGCCAAAAATCGAAGCCCTCTGTGCTAAGCCAATGGTTATAAAACATTTTTGCTCAAGGCAAAGTATCATTCTTTTGCCAGGAGGAATCCTGACACAATATGAGTCATGGCACATTCTGATATAATTGCTAGTATAAATTCCATTAAATTATCAGCACACCTAGCATGTGGCATAATAGTATGACCTGGCATACACTTTGGGTGCTAACAGCTGTTGTCCCTCGATAGGTAAAGACTATTGCAAGGGGCAAAAGAGCCCTGATAGCCTCTTCCTTGCTAAGAGTATTCTCCATAAAATGGTATAGGTCTGGCTCCTGATAGAATGATTTGGAGATAGTGCATCAGTGATTATTTTTTCCTTGTTTACCTCTTGGAAGGCAGAGAAAAACTGATTTAGAAGATATAATTGTGGACTTATTTGGAAAATCTATGAGGTTTTCTTGTGCCTTTAATTCTTAGAGGTAAATTTAAATTTACCTTAGATTTAATTTTTTACAGGTAAATATTAATAATTGGCTGCTAAAGAGGTTTTCTTCAAAAAGAAATCTATTCATCAAAGGCATTTAAGTAGAGAGTAAGCCTGTAAACATCTATCAAAAATAATGACATATAAATGTATCAATCCATATTCTAAATGTTGATCTTCACTACAGTTTTTGTGTATTATTTCCCTGATTTTAAAGATAAGGGAGGTGAGGTTGAAAGAGATAAAATGATTTTCTTAAGGTCACACAGCCAGGGATTAAAAGTAGTTCTGTGTTTTGGTCTTCCACGTTTTTGGTTTTAAAATTAAACTGATGAAATATTTCCTTAAGAGTACTTTTATAAAATGTATTTTACAAAAAAAAAAGTTTTAAGATATACTTTTTTGATTACAAAGGACTATGTATGTAGATATAAACATGTGCCTATATGTATGTATGTGTGTATACATACACATATGTGTATGTGAGAGTTTGTGTAGGAATGTTTTCATGGATACACACACACACACATATATGTTTGTGTTTTAAAAAATAGTTCAAATGTATACCATTTAGGTGGGGAAGTTTTTTGCTCAATTGTAAAAAACATATTCACTCTTAAGGAAGACTAAAAATATGACAAAATACATATATTTAAACCAAAGCCAAGTATAACTATCTCATTAAGATCTAAAAATACAGAATTACCAAGACAACTTTTCAGAGTATCACATAAAGTCACAGCAAGTTCTATCTTGTTGAAACTCTAATTCTAATTTGTTTAACTTAGAACAGTGGTGGACTATAATTCCTCACTTTTAAAGATGAACATTAGATGTAATGAAAAAAAGCAGTAGAGTTGTGTAACATAGGAAGCAATGACAGGAAAACGGATCATTTTGCCAATGCACAATCTTCAGAGTAGAGAAAAAAACAATTCTTCATCTGATTAAGTTTAAATAATTCTTTTTGCCCCTGAGAGGAGCAAAGAAAGGATAAAAGAAAATTAAAATAAACAAAGAAACAACTCTCTGCTTTACCTGTCTAGCAAGTCCCTGACAACATCCCTTCCAAATCCCCTTTAACCTAATACCTTTCCCAAACTCACCCATTACACTGACCCCAAATATAAAAGTTTATCCAATGAACTTTCCTTATTTTAATAGTAGCATATTACGGATTGCAAAACACTTTAAATATAGTATCTCACTTGAATTTCACAACAACCTTGTGAGGCAAGTGTTAGTGTTATCATTCCCATTTTGCAGATGAGAAAACTGATGCTCATTACTGAGGTGGGCTACAAACTCAGGTTTTACTAACTCCTTGTTTAATGGTCTTTATACTGTGCCACCCAACTGCCTAGCATACGCTTTTCTATTAGCCTTAATTTTAGAAATGCCTTGTGACAGAAAAGCAAACCATCAGATAAAGTCAAGTGAGATAAGTATTTAGTTTAAATAGGTTGGAGAGATTAAATTCTTCCTACAAATTATTCCTTCATAACTTGGTTATAAGTTATACATCTACGTTTAACTCAGAAATGCATAAGCTATCACAGAGAATACATGACTTCAGTAAAGTCTTAAGGAAATAAAAGGGGAGAAACGGGAAAAAGAAGAGCTAAAATTACAATTAGATGTGCCAAAAATTAAATTACAAGGAGAAGCATTTAAATATTTCTTAAATTGAATTGAATTGAAGTAAATGGGAACTTGGAATACATGACAAAAACAAATTGGGCAATAAAAGACGTTTAAAAATAGATGGGGGGGTGGCAGCTGGGTGGTTCACAGACCTAGAAACGGGAAGGTCCTAGGTTCAAATCTGACCTCAGACACTTTTCAGCTGTGTGACCCTGGGCATGTCATTTGATCCCCATTGCCTACCATTAGCACTTTTCTGCCTTGGAGCCAATACACAGTATTGACTCCAAGAAGGAAGGTAAGGGTTTAAAAAAAATAGAACTAGGAGGCCTATGATTTATTTCTTTTTTTAAAAATTTACTTGTTTATTTATTGCAATAAAATACCCAGGTAACTCCCTCCCCCTTTCCCAGTGGTGTTGGGAACTCTTGGGTCAGAAAATGTCCATTTACCAGAATGTCAGCACCTCTGCAAATTACAGTCTTATAGAGTTGTCAGGAGTATTGACAGTTTCACTTGCTTATATTTCTCAGAGGTGAGATTTAAATCAAGATTCATCATGCATTTAGTAAGCATTTATTATGTGCCAAGCACTGTGCTAGGTGCTAGAGATAAAAAGATAGAACAATCTCTGCTCTGAAGGAGCATCTGTACTAGGGGAAACAACATGCATGCCACTACATTAATTATGTTTATGCTCATGTATATAATTCAAATTTTAATAAATATATGTAAATATATTTATATATGTATTTAAGCTTCAGTAACAAAACTATAATAGCTTGATGTATTTATACATCATATATGTATATAAATACATGAACACACATATATTCCCTAGTAGAAGGTAATTTCAGGGCTTGAGAGAAAAGGCTCTAAGAACTAGTAGTAAAATGGAAAATCTCATGAAGGAGATGGTGCTTTTCAGAGCTTTGAAAGAAACTAAGGACTATTCTTTTTTTAAAAAAACCTTTACCTTCTTAGAGTATTGGTTCTAAGGCAGAAGAGTGGTAAGGGCTAGGCAATGGGGGTTAAGTGACTTGTCCAGGGCCACTCAGCTAAGAAGTATCTAAGGTCAGATTTGAACCCAAGACTTCCCATCTCTTGGCCTGGCTTTTAATCCACTGAGCCACCCACTTGCCCCCCAGGACTATTCTTAAGTTGAGGCGAGGAAGGAATATATTCCAGGAATGTAGAGATGAAGTAGAAAGTTTGTTTATGTGCAAGAAAAAGTGAGAGGACCAGTTTAGTTGGACCATAGAGTGGATGAAGAGGAGAGTATGGTCTAAGGATCCTAGAAAGGTAGGTTGGAGACACCATATCAGGGGCTTTAAATACCAAACAGGGATGTTATGTCTAAAGGTCTTTCATATCCACTTGAGTATTCTAACAGGGGAGTGACATGGTGCAAGCTATGTTTGTGGAATATCATTTTCATAGTTGTGCAGAAAATATATTGGAAAGAGATGAGATGTTTGATATCCTGAGCTCTCCGTGACCGTGACACTGTTAATCACCCTCTTCTTGATCTTCTTTTTTCTCTGCCTCAAATGCTCTCTTTCACTTTTACCTTCTGAGTTCCCACGTTTCCTTCAAACTCCAACTAAAATTCTACCTTCTAAGGGAAATATTTCTTAACCTTTTTTAATTCTAGAGGCTTTCCTCTTTTAATTATTTATCATTTATTCTGTATATAGCTTGTTTGTTCATATTTATTCACTTGCTGTCTCCTCCATTAGGCTGTGCTCTCCTTGAAGGCAAAGAATTGACCTTTGCCTCTCATATCCCCAGGGCATATGACCATGCCTGGCATACAGTAGGTGCTTAATAAATGTTTATTGACTGATGAACTGATAGAGAAGTACCAACACTGCCATCAAGGCTTTTCCTGTCATTGTCATTGTGCCATCCTAAGGTTAACACAGAGCTTATTAGTACAGGGAAGCATTCACATCTCTGACTTTCATTCAGTCTGTCTATCTGTATTTGCATAAACTGTTTCTAAATACAAAGTGCCCCTGCAACATCCTTTTCCTAATAGTGATTGAATGAGGCCAGAAAAGTTGAACGGGGCACCATCTTTAAGATACTGTACTTATGAATATAGTTCCGTAAAACTTTTGATTCCATTCTACATGATTGTCACTGACAAGACAGAAAGGCAGACTTGACTTGACAGACAATTTAAGGCTCGTCCCCACAGCTAGATTTCCGGTGGCTCCCTGCTCACCTGAGCTTAGACAGCGCCTGTTTTCGAAATTGCAGGTTTGGTTGACAAAAGAGTGCTGGATCAAGTCGTGTCCCACAGAGATCACACTCAAGGCTCGTTCTAGCCAATATATGAACTAAGCGTACAAAGAGGAATTACAAATATGCTTGGCACTACAGCCTAATGACTTAAGATAATGATTGGTCTTGAGATTTCATTAGTACAGGGAACTCTCAGCGGAGGAGACTTTTTATCAATGTTAAACGGACACCTTTTTCCGAAACTTATACTCTTAGACAACGAGCAAGAGGGCTGGGAGGTCAAATGGCTTGTTCAGAGTCAGATAGCCTGTATGTATCAAAGGCAGAACCTGAAGCGAGGCTGTTAAGCTTCGCTATTCTGCCTGTTATTTACAGTAGCGATCTATGACTGAGTTGGACTATAAGGAAAACTGAGCACCGTCTAATCAATGCTTTCCATTTGTGGTGCTGGAAAAGACTTTTGAGAGGAACATCAAACCAGTCAATACTTAAAGAAATTAATTTGGGCTACTCACTGGAAGGTCAAACACTGAAGCCAAAGCTTAAATAATTTGTCCACGTAATGAGAAGAAAGGACTCATTGGAAAAGAGTCCGATGTTAGGAAAGATTGAAGGCAAAAGGAAATGGGGGACAGCAGAGGATGAGAGGGATAGATAGTGTCATGGAAACAATGAATATGATGTTGGACAGATTTTGAGAAATAATGGAGGACAGAAGGACCCAATGTGCCTTTAGAATCAGACACTACTAAATTCCTGAACACCACCACAATATTTCTAACACATTAAATCTACCTATTTAGTTTCAGTTTGGGGAGGGCTGGGAATTTTTTTTTTTTTGGCAGCTTTCTCCCCAATACTGAGGACAAACTTGGATCTGTGTCCAAGACTGTGGCGAATACAAAGAATAAAGTCCCTGGTCTCAAGGAGTTACAAGGGGATATAAGATGTAAACAAATAGAAAATATAAATAACAATACTCAAAGGAAATAACCATGTTTGAAGACCCAATAATCATTAGTATTAAGGAAAGAGGAAAATAGGGAAATATGCATTCAATAATGTCAATGTTGATTTCAAAGAATAACCAATCCATGCCTACCCACTCTGGGTGACTCTTGCCCTTGCCAAGAGCATTAGTGTTCCACAAAAGCTAGGTCGGGAGGGAGCTTCTTCCCCATTTTCTCTTGACACTAAGAGGATATTAGTAGAAACAACCAACTATCCATTAGGTAGCCCTCACTGAAATCATGTAATTAACATCTTTCTTTTCAATGATATCTGAATGTTTTTTATTTTCTATCACTTTTTTAGTTACTTATTTGCTCTGCCTGCTTACTTTCACCATGTATCTTTCCATTGCCTGCTATGTGATAGTCATTTTTATTTCTTAAGAAACTATGATGAATCATGGCAACAAGTCATTAAACAATGCCAGAAACATTGAATTTTTAAAAAATGGACCTTTCTTTCAGGAAGAAGTTTGGGGTCATTAAGGGAGCTTTGCAACTCCCAAAGGCAAGCTAGTTTGCTCTTCTCCCACTGTTTAATTAAGCACTCAACTCCTTGTTCATTTGTAATGTCTGTCCAAGAGAGATATACTGATGGAAAACTATAGATAGCTCATATTCCATCTAGTCTTTATAAGCAGCTAAGAGGTGTAGTGGGCAGAGAGCTGAATTTGTAGTTAAAAAAAAAAAAACTGAGTTAGAATCCTGCCTCAAACTCTTAATAGTTATGTGACCCTGGGCAAGTTTCAAGTATAGTTCTGAATCAATAGTAAGATTATTTATTAACTTATTTATTTACTCAGAATCTCTAGAGATCCAAGCTCAGCTGTAGTCAGCTTACCCTGAGGCCTTCCAGGCATAATCTATAGATACTCAAGTTCTGCAGTGTGGGTAGGCTAGATTTGCCAAGGATGTCTTCTTGGATTCCGAAGGTAGTCACTGTATCAAAATCTAGATACTCTCTTTGACCAATCCAAATCCAGAGATATTAGCTTGCCTCCCACTCATCAGCCCCCTCTCATTTTCCAGATATATATATATATATATATAGCTGTCAGAAACCCTGCAGCAATCCCACTCCCAAGCAGAACTTCTATTGGTTAACCATAATCTTCCTGAATTCATTCATCAATTACTCACATACTTTCACCTCAGCATACCCTCCCTATCCTATGATTCTAAACTCCAGCTTTCATTATTTAAAGCCCTATCTGCACCATCCACCACAAGATCCCTTATTTGTATCCTTTTCAACCTAACCTTTCCAGTGTCATACTTTAAGCCTCCCTAGGCCTTCCACCATTCTCTCTGCAATGCCTACTTCATAGGTAACTAGCTTTCATCCTAAATGTTTTTTTCCCCCTTCCCACTCTTTTCATCTTTTTGCACTCACTGAGATTTGGTTTTAAAGGACACAAATTCCCTTTGCAGTTGCACCTTAACTCATACTGTCTCACTCAATGGTTACTTTGAGGGAGTTGGAATCAGAAGTGTAGTGAGGTGCCAGTGAGATAACAGATGTAAAGCACTTTATAAATTTTAAAGCGCTATGCAAATACCAGTTATTATTATTATTATTACTATTAATCTCCAACCTTCAAGCTTCCAATTTGCTAAGGACTTCATTCCCTGAACCTCTACTGATTTCCCATTAAGCAATATAAAAAGCTGGATATACTGGTAAATGCTCAACAACTTGGCTCTCTGATTGCTGAAGTATAAATGCTCACAATAGAATTTAACAAAAGAATTTAAAGTCTATTAGAACTGGCTCCAGTATGCCTTTGGTTGGAATAATCCTTGGTCTATATTGCTGCTTTCAGGTACTATTCCTACCATTACTCAATAACTTATTTTTCTTTGAGGTTTATTAAAATCTATACTTATCATCCAATCAAGATACTAGTGGCTAATGTCTATCAATATTCAGGACACTCTTTCCTTCCTAAATGAGTTCAGTGCCTGGCATATAAATTTTTTCTCCTGTCAACTCCTTTCCTCATACTAGGATATTTTAGCCATACATTTATTTACCTTATCTATTTCTTTTTATTCATTCATCTATTTGTCTATACACTCATTTATTTGTCCATGTATGTATATATTCATTAATGCACTTATCTATTTTTCCTTTCTTCCTTCCTTCCTTCCTTTCTTCCTTCCTTCCCTCTCCTCCTTCCTCCCTCCCTCTCCTCCTTCCTCCCTTCTTTCCCTCTCTCCCTCCCTCTCCTTC
>NC_058132.1:233237315-233263318 GCF_016433145.1 Gracilinanus agilis | reverse complement strand
CCTTCCTTCCTTCCTTCCTTCCTTCCTTCCTTCCTTCCTTCCTTCCTTCCTTCCTTCCTTCCTTCCTTCCTTCCTTCCTTCCTTCCTTCCTTTTCTTTCCTTTCCCTTTTCCCCAAGCTACAAATACAGCAAGCTAGTCACAGCCAGATCTCACTACTGATCCATAGTGGAGTTCTGAGTTACTCAATTTCCTACCTAGTCTGGGTCTCTCATCCTTAGGGAACCTGCTGTCCCTCAAGAAGCTCACTATATTTGTTCTACGCCTATTTCAGATGTTTTATTGCCTTAGCCCACTTTAGCTCAGAACTTTTGAGCTCAAGAGGTCTTCTAGCCTCAGTGAGTTAGGTAGCAGGGATTATAGGTATGTGCTAAAACTCTTAGCCTAGATTAAAGAAAATTCACTTCCATCTTTATTGATGATAAGGGTCTTTTCAGAGAAGGTAGGATTGAAGTGAATTGGGGCTTAAATGATGGGTAGGATTTATATTGGTGCAGAAAAAAGAAGGCATTCTAGCAAGAGGGGATTAGTAAAAGCAGGTACAAGAATGCTACAGTACATAACCTTCATTCTCACCAACAAAGTGTTGAAATTGCAAAACAAAGAACACTAGAGACTATACTCCTGGGATTTGATGGATGCCATTCTTATATATGTCAGGTAGTGAATATGGAATCAAGCCCATGTCCTCTGATTCCAAATGCTCTGGTACTTCTATTATACTATGCTGCCTCTTTGCTAGAAAATTTAGGAATAATTATTGTTCTCTATATTGGTGTATTCTTTTTTTTTTCCGGTCATTATGATGAACAATGATGGGGAAAAATAGAGAAGACTAAGAAAAGAAAAATATACAATTGGAAATTTTAAAGATACTTTTGCAGAAAGGGTGAAAAAATTGGAGCTTATTTAACCAGAGAAGATGTTTTAGAATTTTTCTTTTTTTTTTTTAATGAATTCAATGATTTTTATGAAAAGGAAAATCATCTCCTTTCCTCAAGGTAAAATAGGATCAACCAAAGGAAGTTTTTAGGCTTTTGACCCTATTTGCAGTTCTATTCACTTCAGTTAATTTCAATTAAATTAATTTGTTTTATTATATTGGAAATTGGACTATGTCGGGAAGACTGGGTACAAATCCTAATTCAGATACTTATTAGCTCTATGTATCCTGGACAAGTGCCTTAATCTATATATGACTCAATTTCCTCATCTGTGAAAAAAAAGAGGTTAGTCTTGATGACATTTAAGTTCTCTTCTAGCTGTAAAACTGATGTCACATAATTAAATTAAATTGTATAAAATAAACATATATTAGGTGCTTACTATGCATAAGGCCCTTTCCTCAAAATTCTTTCATCTACATAATTTGAAATTGTGATTCAAGCACATTTGTTTTAATCAGACACTACAATAAATATAAATTTATCAAAATGTGTTGCAAGAAATTCCATTTCCATAATATGATGGATTGGATAGTAATGGCACCTTCAGATATTGTACTTCACAGGTGACCATTACCTATTTCATGAGCATCCAAACCACTATTTGTAAGGCATCAGTACAGAAAAATAGATTTCAAAAAGATAAAAGGCATTTGTTTTACAAGCTGGGAGTCTGACTGATGCATGAATGTAGTCCAAGTAATCAATTAGCAATTAGCTATGGTTTTAATCTTTAATCATGTCATCCAAAAGGGGTCTATTCCCACCATAACTTGGGTGAAAGTAGCATGCTTTGTTTCAATTAGAAAACATTCAAATCCTGCATGAGGGTAGCATATCATAGAAATAATCAAAAAAAGAGATTGACATCCAGGAACCAAGATATCTAAAAATAAAATAAATGTTTAGGGCACTTGTTTATTCATTTCATTACCCACAGTGGAAAGAAATAATCAGGAGAAAGAGTGCCAATTTGGACAGATTATATAAGGATGCAGGAGGGATGGGTAGATCACCAAAATTACTTTTGTGCTTCCCTTACACTCATCTCTTAATGGAGATTAGGAAAGACCGTATCTCATTTAAGAAAATTAATTTTAATTTGATACATTGACTTAGAGGAGGCCTCCTGGTAGTGAGGATTCTGTAGCATTAATCTTTCTTGTTTATGATTTCTTTTTCCTGAAAATTCTGAGTTCACTTATTATTAAAGTTCATAAGTACTTGGAAATAAGGTTTCAAGAGATGACACCTTCTTCATGTGAAAAGATTAAGTAATATGGGTCTTTCGTATTAAGTTGAAATGTGTGTATGTGTATATATTGATGTATATATTATAATACATGGGCATGTGTATATACATATGTATATATATATATAAAATGGATGTATTATGTACATATACATATAAACATATATATGAGTGGCAAATATTCAATGAAAGTTCCCCCCCCCTCACTCTTTTCTCATTTTTCCTGGTACAAAGATGTGTTTATAACAATTTTTATAGACCCCTCTCCCCATATTATGGTAGTTCTATTACTCTAATCTAAAACCCCAAATAAACTCTAGGTTCAATTCCACTAATTACAAGATCTTTGATTTGTTCTCTTACTCAAATCTGAAATCAGAATTTTGTTCACATTTAGATCTAAGATTGGAGGAGGTATTCTAATATTGTGCTTCTTGGGAAGGGGGAAAGAGGGAAGGAGGAAAATTTAGAGGACTTGCCCCCATTTCTATAATTAGTGATGATAAATCTCCATCTTGCTTGATCCCCAGATACCCTAGGGATTGACAGAGGTACCTAGGTGTAACAGTAGATAGAGTACTGGGCTTAGACTCATGAAGATCTAACTTCAAATCCACCTGAGACACTTCATTGTGAAACCTTGGGCAAATTACTTAATTTCCATTTGTTTCAGTTTCTTCAACTGTAAAGTTGGGATAATTACACCTACCTTCCTGGGTTTTTGTTAAGATCAAATGAACTAATATCTGTGAAGTTTGTAGCACAGTGCTTGGCGTACAGTAGATGCTAGGTAATGATCCTTCCCTTTCCATCCCTTCTCTTATGAAAATGGATGTGACAAGTGTGTATGTTTGCATTTCCTCCAGTTCTTAGAAAAAGCCTTCAAATCATCTAAACTGATGAATAATATTTTAAAAGTATTTTATAATATTTTATGCATTGCTTTTGTCTTATGGACTTTAATATCATTTCCTTTCTGCCTTGAGTTAGAATATCCAACTGTTTTTCTAACTGGATCTTTCTAAGTTGTTCCCCTCTCCTCCTTGGGGTTTTGCTTTGTTTTATTTTTGGTCAAGAGATTCATATGACCACAAAAAAGCCATTAAAGAAAAAATAGCTACAGAATAAGGCTTTTTGTTTTTGTATTTATCTGATACTAATTTTTAAATTCAATATTGTGTTATTATTTAAAATTTTAATTTAATTTAATAATGTGAGATATTTTTTAAAATTAAGTATAATATTTTATAGTTGTCATAAAGAAAGTATGATATAATGGAAAGTGATG
This sequence comes from Gracilinanus agilis, assembly GCF_016433145.1. Classification (NCBI taxonomy): domain Eukaryota; kingdom Metazoa; phylum Chordata; class Mammalia; order Didelphimorphia; family Didelphidae; genus Gracilinanus; species Gracilinanus agilis. The sequence goes on along the minus strand of NC_058132.1, from coordinate 233,259,836 downwards.
GTTTAGAAACCAAGACAATCTGGATTCGGATCCTGCCTATATACCATAGACTTACTATGTGTCCTTGGGAAAATCAGTTAATCTCTCAGTGCTCTAAGCAACTTTCTAACTTTAATTCAAACCTGAATTGAAAGAGGGAGTTATTTTTCCTGGAAGTTTCCAACCTCCCAATTCCAATTCCCAATTCCAGAATAAAAACTTAGGTCCAGATCCCATCCCTCTTCTATAACTTTTGTAATAACGGATAAGTCAAGAACCTAGTATCCACATTGTATTGGAAAATCAAAATATTGCTGGAACAAAAGTGCATTGTGCTACAGCTTCTTTGTAATACTATATCCTATTTGAAGAAAAGGTTATTCATTATAGCTTCCCCTTTCAAAGCCATACCTTTCCTAATTTTTGAGTGGAAATTATAGATCATGGTTTTCCTTTGTCCCATTTCATTAACATATCCTCCTAAACCAGTGATGGGCAAACTATGGCCCACGGGCCAGATACAGCCCCCTGAAATGCTCTATCTGGCCCCGCAACATTATTCCTAATCTGATGAAGACAATGACTAGGATAAAATGCAATGAAACTTTGAAAGAGTTACCTTAGAAACAAACTGACAGATGAGTATTTCCTTTCCTTTGGCCCCCTCTTTAAAAAGTTTGCCCATAGGGCAGCTGGGTAGCTCAGTGGAGTGAGAGTCAGGCCTAGAGACAGGAGGTCCTAGGTTCAAACCCAACCTCAGCCACTTCCCAGCTGTGTGACCCTGGGCAAGTCACTTGACCCCCATTGCCCACCCTGACCAATCTTCTACCTATGAGACAATACACTGAAGTACAAGAGTTTAAAAAAAAATTAAAAAAAAAAGTTTGCCTATCACTATTCTAGACCATAATGTGTACTGTGATTTTCTTGGAATTAAATAAAATAACAAATGAAACCATGGTTACATGAATCATGATTCTTCCCTCCTTTCCCTCCCCTTACCTGGAGCTGACAAGCAATTCCACTGAGTAATACATGTATCATTGTTCAAAACCTAATTCCATATTATTCAGATTTGCAGTAAAATGATCTTTAAAAATCAAAACCCTAATCATATACTCATCAAACTATGGAACCAAACATATCTTTTTCTTCTACTTTTCTGCTCCCACAGTTCTTGGTCTGGATGTGGGTAGCGTTCTTTCTCATAAGTCCCTCAGAATTGTCCTGGGTCATTTCTTTGCTGCTAGTAAAAAAGTCCATTACGTTCGATTGTGCCACAGTGTATCAGTGTCTGTGTACAAGGTTCTCCTGGTTCTACTCTTTTACTCTGCATCAATTCCTGGAAGTCTTTCCGGTTCACATGGAATTCCTCCAGTTTTTATTCCTTTCAGCACAATAATATTCCATCATCATCAGATACCACAATTTGTTCAGCCATTCCCCAATTGAAGGACATTCCCTCATTTTCCAATTTTTTGCCATTGCAAAGAGCATGGTTATAAATATTTTTGTACAAGTCTTTTCCCTTAACTCTTTGGGGTACAAACCCAGCAGTGGTATGGCTGGATCAAAGAGCAGGCATTTTTTTAAAGCCCTTTGGGAATGATTCCAAATTCCCCTCCAGAATGATTGGATCAATTCACAACTCCACCAGCAATGCATTAATGTCCCAATTTTGCCACATCCCTTCCAATAATTATCACTTTTCTTTCCTGTCATACTGGCCAATCTGACAGGTGTGAAGTGGTACCTCAGACTTGTTTTAATTTGCATTTCTCTAATCAGGAGAGATTTAGAACACTTTTTCATGTGCTTATTGATAGTTTTGATTTCATTGTGTGAAAACTGCCTATTCATGTCCCTTGATGATTTGTCAATTGGAGAATGGCTTGATTTTTTATAAATTTGACTTAATTCCTTACATATTTGGGAAATTAAATCTTTGTTAGAGAGTTTTATTATAAAAATATTCTATCAGTTTGTTGTTTTCCTTCTAATTTTGGTTGCATTTGTTTTGTTTGTTTTTAATTTGATAAAATCAAAGTCACTCATTTTACATTTTGTAATGTTCTCTATTTCTTGCTTAGTCTTAAATTCCTTTCTTTCCCACAGATCTGACAGCTTTACTATTCTATATTCATCTAATTTATTTATGATTTCACTCTTTATATTTAAGGCATTTACCATTTTGAATTGATCTTCGTATAGGGTGTAAGAATGATGATCTAAATCTAATTTTTCTCATATTGTTTTCCAATTTTCCCAGCAGTTTTTGTCAAATAGTGAGTTCTTGTTCCAAAAGTTGGGATCTTTGGGTTTATTGAACACTAGCTTACTGAAGTCATTTACCCCTATTCTATTTCATTGATCCACCTTCTGTCTCTTAGCCAGTACCATATTGTTTTGATGACCACTACTTAATAAGTACAGTTTAAGATGTGCTACTCCTAGGCCTCCATCCTTCACATTTTTTTCATTATTTCCCTTGATAATTTTATTTATTGTTCTTCCAGATGAACTTTGTTGCTATAGTTGTTAATTATTTCCACTAATCTTGTAGTTGATTTTCTAGTATAATTTAAGTATGCCATCATATCATCTGCAAAGAATGATAGATTAGTGTCCTCATTGCCTACTTTAATCCCTTCAATTTCTTTTCCTTCTTTAATTGCTACTGTTAGTGTTTCTAATACAATATTAAATAATAAAGGTGATGATGGGCATCCTTGCTTCACTCCTGATCTTATTGGGAAGGCTTCTAATTTATTTATCCCCATTGAAGATGATGCTTGTTGATGGTTTTAAATATTTGCTGTTTATTGTTCTTAGGAAAGGCCCTTCTATTCCTATACTTTATGGTGTTTTCAATAGGAATGAGTGTTGTACTTTGACAAAGGCTTTTTCTGCATCTATTCAGATAATCATGTGACCTCCATTGGTTTAATTATTGATATGTCAATTATCTTGGTATAAATACCACCTGGTTATAGTAGATAATCCTTGGGATAACTTGCTATAGACTTTTTGCTAGTATTTTATTTAATATTTTTTGTATCTATGTTCATTAAGGAGATTGGTCTATAGTTTTATTTCTCTGTTTTTGGTTTCCCTGGCTTTGGAATTAATACCATATTTGTGTCATAGAAAAAAATTGGTAAGACTCCTTCTTTGGTTATTTTGTCAAATAATTTGTATAGTATTGGAATTAGTTGTTCTTTAAAGGTTTGATAGAATTCACTTGTCAATTCATCTGGTCCTGGGGATTTTTTTCTTAGGAAGTTCCTTGATGGCTTGTTCAATTTATTTTTCAAAGTTGGGATTAGATAAGTATTCTATTTCCACTTTTATTAATCAAGGCAATTTACATTTTTGTAAATATTCACCCATTTCACCTAGATTGTCATATTTATTGCCATATAATTGTGCAAAATAGTTATTAATAATTACATTAATTTCCTCTTCATTAGAGGTGATATCACCCTTTTTGTCTTTGATACTGTTAATTTGATTCTCTTCTATCTTTTTTTGATTAGATTAACCAGTACTTTATCTGCTTTGTTTCTTTTTTCAAAGTACCAGCTCTTAGTTTCATATATCAATTCAATAGTTCTTTTATGATTGATTTTATTAATTTTTCAGATTTCCAATTTAGTTTTTAATCTGGAGATTTGAATTTGTTCTTTTTCTAATTTTTTTAAGTTGCAAGCTGAATTTATTCATCTCTTCCCTCTCAATTTTATTGCTATAGGCACTCAGAGATATAAATTTTCCTCTGAGTACTGCTCTGAATGTATCCCATAGGTTTTGATATGATGTCTCCTCAGTGTCATTCTCTTTAATGAAGTGTGTAATTGTTTCTATGTTTTCTTTTGACCCACCAGTTTTCAAGAAATAGATTACTTAGTTTCCAATTAATTTTAAATTTGTCTTTCCATGAACCCTTGTTAAGTATAATTTTTATCACATTATTACCTGGAAAAGTTGTATTTATTATTTCTGCTTTTCTACATTTGTTTGCAATATTTCTATGCCCTAGTGTATGGTTAATCTATACATTCACATTATGGTAAACCACAAAAGTATTAATGATTTGTCCCCTCTTTTGATTAATTAATTTCCTCATTTCTTGATTATATCACATGAGGCTAATTTCAATACCAAGACATTTTGCATTTCTTTATATATTCAGAGCTTACCATAGTGCCACATCTCAGCCCGGCAGCTTGGTGTAATGAAAAGGACACCAGGCTTGTAGGTAGGAGTCCTGAGTTCAAGTCCTTAACCCATAATTAAGAGTATTCTCTTGAATCTAAATTATCTATAAAATAAGGATAGTGATAATCTCTCTCTCTCTGTCTCTCTCTCTCTCTCTCTCTCTCTCTCTCTCTCACACACACACACACACACACACACACACACACACACACACATATACTCTAGCCCTTCTATAATTAAAGTCCTTTCTATGAACCCATATGCCATGTCTTAGGATTCACTATCTCTCTGGCTACCGTGACTGGTACTTCCTGCCTATCATTAAATACTCCTGATATTTATGAACTAGTTCTCTAGAAATCTACCTCATTGCTGGTCCCACTTGATACTCCACTTACTTGTGCTTTCTACTACTTACTAATACTTTCTACTATTAATCCATGATCCTCCCCAAATCAAAACTTTCTACACCAAAGAACAACTGGAAACTGCTTTATTTGTTTGGGGTCCCTGCCCATAGCTTCAGGATTTATTGTTCAAGCCCAGCAAGTACTAACATCCTTGCAAATTTTCTTTTCTATTTGAAAATGACATTACTAATGAGCTGCTGTATTTCTGTCTTTTGGTATGTCTGAAATAGCAGCTGCTCTTTCTAATGCTTGGCACTCTTTGTGACTTGGCCCCTTCACCTTACATTCTGCCCAACATTTCTCCTTAGAACAACCATTGGTTTCCATTTGTCAGGATGTTTTGCCACGTTGGTACCTCAGATTGTTTTGTTGTTTACTAACAATTCGTAGATTTTTTGAATTGCAGAATTCTGTATTATATCCTTAGTTTCCCTTCTCTCACTTATAAAACAATGAACCTTGAGTATTAGTGGCATCTTCCTTAAGACTTCTAAGAAGAGAGTACAAAATCAGAAATATTAAATAAATTAAAGGTGAGATTAACCAAACTGAAAGTAAGAAAATCATTATATTGATAAACTAAACTGAGTATGAAAAAATAGATAAACTATTTATTAATATAATTATATAAAGGATGGAAGAAAACTAAATCACTAACATCAAAAATGAAAAGGGAGAATTTACTACTAATGAAGATGAAATTTAAAATAATCATTAGGCATATAATTTGCCAAATTATATGCCAACACATTTAATAACTTAAGTGAGCTAGATGAATACTTACAAAAATAATAATTCCCTAGATTAACAGAGGAGGTAATAGAATATTTAAATACATTTATTTAAGAATAAGAATTTGAACAACCTTTAAAAAACCTTCCTAAAGAAAAAAAAATATCAGGACCAGATGGATTTACAAGAGAATATTGCAAAACATTTAAAGATCATCTAATTGAAATATTGAATAATTTATTTAGAACAATTGGTAAAAAGGGAGTCTTACCAAACTCCTTTTGTGAAATGAAATACCATGCTGATATCAAAACTAGGAAAAGTAAAATCAGAGAAAGAAAATTATAGGTCAATTTCATTAATGAATAAAGATGCAAAAACTCTAAATAAGATATTAGCCAGGAGACTACAAAAAACATACCACAAAGGTATGACCAAGCTAGATTTATACCAGACATGCAGGATTGTTTTAATATAAGGAAAACTATAATTTAATTGGTTAAATCAATAAAAAATAACAAAAAGATGATTATCTCAATAGATGCAGAAAAATCTTTTGACAAAATATAATACATTCCTATTAAAAACATTTGAGAGCATGTAGGTTTTTTCTTAGATTAATAAGAAGTATAAATTTAAAGGCATCAGCAAACATTATCTGTAATGGGAGTAAATTAGAGGTCTTCCCCATAAGAACAGCAAGAATGACCATTATCACCAATATATTGTACTAAAAATGCTAGCAATAGTAATATGAGAAGAAAAGGAAATTGAAGATATCAGAATGAAGAGGTAATAAAGCCATCTCTTTTTGTAGATGATATGATTATATATATACATATGTAGAACATATATAAATAAAATATAGAGATTCAACCAAAATTAAATGAAATTATTAATAATTTTAGTGAAGTCACAAGATAAAAAATAAATCCACACAAGCATTCCTATATATCATTAACAATGTCCTGCTAGAAGAGGTAATGAGAAATAACAAATTTTAATTAGCCAAAGATAGAATAAAATCACTAGGAATATATCATCCAAAACAAATCCAGAAACTATATGAACATAATTATCAGATAATTTTTTTTACAAATAAAGTGAGATTTAAATAATTGGAACAATATTCATTGTTCATGTGTGTTTACAGATACCCATACAGAGCCAATATAATTAAAATGACAATCCTATCTTAAAAAATCTATTTATTCAATGCCATCCTAATTAAATTACCAAAAAATTACTTTTTTTTGGGGGGGGAGCAACAAAATTCATTTGGAAACACAAAATGTCAAGAACATTAAATAAATTAATGAAAAAAATTTTAAGGAAGGTCTAGCAGTTCCAGGTTTCAAATTATGTTATAAAGCAGTAGTTATCAAAATTCTCTGGTACTGGCTTAGAAATAGAAAGCTAGAGCAGTGGACAAGGATAGATATACAACAAATGGTCAGAAAAGATGATAATAAACTTATGTTTAACAAATACAAGATTCCAAATATTTGGAATAAGAATTCACTATTTGGGGAAAATTGTTGGGAAAACTGTAAAGCAGTTTGGCAGAAACTAGATATAGACTACTATCTTACAACATTTATTAAGATAAAATCAAAATGGATACATGACCTAGGTATAAAGGGGAAAAGTATAAGGATATTAGAAGTAGAAGGAACTTATTACTTATTAGATTTAAGGATGAAAGAAGAATTTATAAATAAACTAGACATTAAAAAGCATTATGAAATATAAAATGGATAATTTTGAATATAATAAATCAAAAAGGGTTTTTTTGTACAAATAAAACTAAGGTGGCCAATATTAAGAGGAAAACAATAAGATGGGGGAAATTTTTATAGGCATTTTCTCAAATAAAAGTCTCATATCTAAATATATAGAAATAACTTTGTCAAATATAAAGATTATGAGCCATTCCTCAATAGATAAATAATCAAAAGACATGAACTATTTTTGAAAGAAGAAATCAAAACTATGTGGAGATATATGAATCAATGCTCTAAATTATTAATTGGAGAAATGCAAATCAGATTGACTCTGGGATATTACCACACACCTAGAAGAATAGCTAAAATGACAAAAGGGCAAAATGACAATTTTGGGAGGGGATATATAAAAATAGGAATGTTAATACATTGTTGGTAGAACTTTGAACTGATCCAACCATTTTGGAGAGAAATCTGGAACTATATTCCAAGAGTTATAAAACTGTGCATACTTTTTGGTCTATTAGGCTTACTTCCTTAGGTGATGAAGGGAAAAGGAAAAGAACCCATATATTCTAGAATATTTATAGCAACTCTTTTTGTGGTGGCGAAGAACTGGAAACTGAATGAATGTCCATTGATTGGGGAATGGCTGAACAAGTTGTGATATATGATTGTATTGGAATACTATTGTGCCATAAGAAATGACAAACAAGATGATCACAAGAAAATCTGGAAATACTGATATGATATGATTCAAAGAAAAGTGAGCAGAACCATGAAAACACTGGACACACCAACAAAATAATGTATGATGATTAGCTGTGAATGACTTAACTATTATCAACAAGGTAAAGATTCAGGAAAATTCCAAGAGATTCATGACAAAAAACGTTATCTACTGTCATAGAAGGAAGAGATGGAGTCTGAATGCAGATTGAAATATGTTATTCTTCACTTTATTTCCTCCATGAATTTTTCTCTAGTGTAAGCTACATGTTTTGCATGACAAAAAGGTAAATATATGTTATATAATAATATATGCACAACATATATCATATTCTGCCTTCTTGAGGAAGGGGTAGGTGTTAGATGGAGAGGGATGAGAGGTGGAAAGGTGTGGGAAGTCAATAAGAGAATAGATAAACATCTGAGACTCCTCTTTTGACCCCTTTTGTGATCCTTGTGATTTCTTGTTGAAAAGTATTGTGGCTTATTGAAAAGTTTTACATTCCTAGCAAACCTGAATTTAAAGGGCTAACACTGTTCCCCTTTAACCAGGAATGCTGTTGCCTGGTATAGCCAAGGCCAAAATCTTAGAGGGGGCAATTTGACCCTGATAGGGATACTCCCCAACTTGGCTTCCTGATAAGAAGCCAGTCAAAATTCAGCCTTGGCCTTGGTCTATTCTGAAGCCAATGTTTTGTGTTTTGATGTGACATAATTTATAACTTCTGCGCATCTTCAAAGTTTCAGGGGGGTTCTTTTGTCTTGAAATATATAAATATATGCTCCTGGAGCCAGAGCTGGAAGCATGAGGTAAAAGACAACTCCCTTATTCTGTCCTTATTTCCTTATCAACTAAACTGTCCTTATCAGATTATCAGAGATGATAAAGAGATCACAACTGAAAGGAGGAGGAAGAAAACAATGAGATAAATTTTTGGACTTCTGTGTTTTTTTGTAAGAATTTGTTTCTCTTAGATGAACATATTTACTATAATTTTTTATATTTATAACAAATTATATATTATTTATTCTCTATTATTCTTATATTACATATAATATTATGTTATATATAATAAAATAAATGGTAATTTTATAAAAAGAAGAGGGTAGACAAAAGGATCATAGTTTCATGGCTGGAAGGAGTTTTCGATATCATTTAATCCATATCCCTTACTTCTTATAGATGAATACACTAAAGCCCAAGGAAGTTAACTAATTTGTCCAAAGTCATACCATCATCAATCAATTGATCAACAAATTAATAACTGGGTTAAACAAAGGACAAAGTGTTGGACCTGGAGTCAGGAATCCTGGAGTTAAAACCCAACTTCATATAATTACTAGCTTTATGACCATGGGCAACTTATTAAACCTTTTTTTTTTTTTTAAATTAAATTTCCTCAACTGTAAAATAAGGATAATAACAGCACCTACTCCTGGGTTGTTGTGAAGGTAAGTATAAGAATATTTGTAAAGCTTTTAACAGTCCCTGGCACATAGTAAGCACTCTAAAAATGGTATTTGTTATTGTTATCATCATCATCATCATTAATTATTTATTGAGAGCAGGCTATTATGTAAAAGGAGCTGGGCACACAAATACACAGAATGAACATATCCCTTCCTCACAATAAGCTTACTTTCTAATGGCAGAGATAACTAGTGCATATAAAATATATTCAGCTTAAATAAAAATTATGCTTTCTGTATTCTGGTTTCCTTTTAAAACTTAAAGCCAGAACTGATATACTCTCTAAAACTATCATGGTATATTACTTCTTTTGTCTCAGTAGATATCTATTACTATTTTTAATTGGTGGCATTAAATATAGGTTATTCTATTCTATCCTTTTGTTCTTCTGGAATGATCAAGATATGAATAATGTTAATCAATGAATCTACTGAAAAAATGCTATGGGGAAAGATAAAAGGAATATGATTTTTTTTAATGTCATAGATGTCAGCTTCCTCTTGCTTTCTAGGTTACCAGATAATGCTGAGTTCTCTGAAAAATTAATTTATTTAGATCATTGGCTACTAATTTGTGGCATTCAACTTAGATTTATAAGCTAACAATCTAGCAAAAGATAATGAAGGAATGACAGAGTCTCCAAGCTATCTGCCATATAAACATTAAGATGGCTTTTCTGTTTGGCAATCTAAACTTCAGTCCACAGACACACCCATTTGCTTTTCATCTAGATTTAGATGTTATTACTGAATTTTAACAAGGTATTTGATAAGTAATTTTATGGTACATTAATCTAGATTCAGATATTTTTGATTCATCTAGTTCTTACCTGAAGAATATTTCACTTAATTCTGAAAGATAAACTCTCAATATCAACTTTCACTATTTAATCTCCAATTTGTAATCTGTATCATTGTTATATAGTATGTGGAAAATCATCACTCTTTTCATTAATAAAATCAAAGATATAGATCAAAATAAATCCCTATATACTAATATCTATAACTTTGTATGTTATATATCTATAACACATAAACTATTTATGGTGATAGACTAAAGAGAGTTCCTAAATTCATCATTTCAAATAATGTATGCTTGATTCACACGCTGTAAGACTCAGAATTAATCTTGAGGTATTACCATCTCTTATATGACAATAAATCTCCATGAGTTTAAGGAATGTGATAACTTATACTTGTGACTTCCCTAGCATCTAACAAAATGCTTTGCACATAGAAGTGACTTAAGAAGTGTTTGTCGAAATTCCAGGTTAAGATGGCTTCAGAGTAGAAGCAGGATACTTAATTTTTCCTAATTGACCTACACATGATACCTCAAAAGGGCACAAGAACCAAATCCAGATGAACGAAGGGACCCCACAATAGTGAACAGCATTGAAGGTATGTGGGAATTGGACATTTCCATGCTATAAGGGGGTGAAATAGCACTCACTAAAATGCGAGCTGATCAAACACTCCCCCCTCCAAACACACACACACACACACACACACACACACACAAACACACACACATCACCTACAGTGCAAAAGCCATCACAAAAGAGTTAGAGCAAGCTTGGGGCATTCATTAAGTTCTTGGCAGCTACTTAGGACCACCAGGGTCTGGTTCCAGAGAACAACAAGACTTAAGACCCCCAAGAGGCTAAAGAGTGGGAACTTTGAGCATGGACCTTGAGTGCAGACTTGGGCTCAGACCTAGGGTGGAGGGGTGCTGGAGAGTGGAAGCAACACCCTGAGACACTTAAAGGAGCCTTAGGCAAAGGAGCAAAAAGGAGACCACCAGCAGGCTTGACCCTGAAAACAGCTAGACTTGAGACCCCAGGAGCCTAAAGAGCTCAGACTTTGGGTGCAAGGATAAACTGAGAGGGGCAGCACTGCTCTGTGACTCAGGAAAAAAACTACAGCTCTATAGACAGAGAGCCTGCCTCCCTCACCCAGACTTCTGACTGAGAAAGAAAAACAGCATAAGAATAATGGCAAGCAATGCTCAAAACTACCCAAGAGAAAGAACAAGAAGAAACCTTTAACACTCTATAACTTTTACACAGAAAAAATCCAGACAACAGAGCAGACAGCAGAAGAGGGCAAGCAAGTAATCACATCCAAACACTCCCCAAAAAATGAAAGTTGTTCACAAGCTCTTGAAGAGTTTAAATCTGAGATCATAAGAAAGATAGAAGAGATTTGGCAAGAAAAGTGGGAAACAGCTCAAAAGGAAATTAACATTTTAAAAGACAGAAACTCCCAATTGGAGAAAGATGCCCCAAATCAAAATAATTCATAAACAAATTGGAGACCAAAATTAAACAGCTGGAAAACAGGATAGACCAAACCAAAAAGGAAAATCAAAAGATTATAGCAGAAAACCAGTCTTTAAAGATCAGAATTGGGCAATTAGAAGCCAATGATCTCACAAGACAGTAAGAACTAATAAAGCAAAGTCAAAAGAATGACAAAATAGAAGGAAACATGAAATATCTCAATGACAGGATGATAGATCATGAAAACAGGTCTAGAAGAAACAATTTGAGAATCATTGGTCTTCCTAAAAAACCAGAAATTAATAGAAATTTGGACACCATATTATAAGAAATTATAGAAGAAAACTGTTCTAATGTTCTTCAACAAGAGGACAAAATAGATATTGAAAGGATCCATTGATCACCCTCTACACTAAACCTTCAAAAGTCAACCCCCAGGAATATAATTGCCAAATTCAAGAGTTTCCAAGTTAAGGAAAAAACATTAAAAGATGCCAGAAAGAGACAATTCAGATATCAAGGAGCACCAATCAGGATTACACAGAATCTGGCAGCCCCCATGCTAAAAGACCACAAAGCTTGTAATGATATTCAGAAAGGCAAAAGAATTGGGTCTACAACCAAGGATCACTTACCCATCAAAACTGATTACATAGGGGCAGCTGGGTAGCTCAGTGGATTGAGAGCCAGGCCTAGAGACAGGAGGTGCTAGGTTCAAATCTAGCCTCAGACACTTCCCAGCTGTGTGACCCTGGGCAGGTCACTTGACCCCCATTGCCCACCCTTACCACTCTTCCACCTATGAGCCAATACACAGAAGTTGAGTTAAAAAAAAAAAACTGACTATATACTTCCAGGGAAAAGTATGGGCATTCAACAAGATAGAAGATTTCCAAGCATTTGTAAAGAAGAGACCAGAATTAAGTGGAAAATTTGATATCCAACCACAAAAAATCAAGAGAAACAAGAAAAGGTAAATAAGAAACAGAGGGGAAAGAAAGAAAACTTATTTGTAAATTTGCTTCTTTAAGGGCTTCGATAAAATCAAATTATTTGTATTCCTACATGGATAAATGTTATGTGTAATTTTCAAAAATTGTATTCACTATTATAGTAATTAGAAGAATTATTCATAGGGAAAGGTTGGAGTACTAAATGGTCTAAGATGATACAGGGGGGAAAAGAGGGGAGGGGAATAGTAGATGGCACCAAAAGCAACTTGAATGAATAAGAAAAATAGGATAATCTATACCACACAAAGAGGGCATGGGAAGGGGAGGGGATGAATACTATTATAAGAAGGAGAGGAAGAAAGCATTAATAGGTAATACTTAAACCTTACTCTCAAGCGGAAGTAATCCTGAGAGGGAAGAGTAGTTATATCCATTGGGATATAGAATTCTATCTAACACTACAGAGAAAGTCAGAAGAGATAAACCAAGTGGAATAGGGGGTTAGGGAGTTCAAAAAAGGGAGGGAAAGAGAGGTGGGAGGGAATTTATTAGGCCTTAAAAAATAAAAATAGGGGAACAAAAAGGGAGGGGATAGAAAGGGAAGTAAACTAAGGGAGGGGAGGACTGATTTAAAACAAACTACTGGGTTAAAAGGGAATAGTGTAAGAAGAAGGGGCAGAACTGGGAGAGGATATCAAAATGTTGGGGAACACACAGCTGATAATTATAACTCTGAATGTGAATTGGATGAACTAACCAATAAAATAGAAGCAAATAGCAGAGTGGATTAAAAAACAAATCCCACCATATGTTGTCTACAAGACACACACATGAGGCAGGTGGACAGACAAAAGGTTAAGGTCAAAGGCTGGAGCAAAACCTATTGGGCTTCAACTGAGAAAAAGAAGGGAGGATTAGCCATTATGATATCTGACAAAGGCAAAGTAAAAATAGATCTGATTAAAATAGATAAGGAAGGTAACTACATCCTGATAAAAGGCAATATAGACAAGGAGGAAATAACAGTACTCAACATGTATGCACCAAATGGTATAGCATCCAAATTTTTAAAGGAGAAGTTGGAAGAGCTCAAGAAGGAAATAGACAACCAAACTATTCTAGTGGGAGACATGAACCTCCCTCAATCAGATCTAGATAAATCAAAATAAAAAATAAATAAGAAAGAGGTTAGAGAGGTTAATGAAATCCTAGAAAAATTAGACTTAATAGATATATGGAGGAAAATAAATAGGGACAAAAAGGAATACACCTTCTTTTCAGCTGCACATGGTGCATTCACAAAGATTGACCATGTATTAGGGCATAGAAACATGGCAAACAAAGGCAAAAGAGCAGAAATAATAAACGTAATCTTTTCAGATAATAATGCAATAAAAATAATAATTAATAAGGGCACATGGACAGGTATATCAAAAATTAATTGGAAATTAAATAATATGATTCTCCAAAATCAGTGAGTTAAAGACTAAATCATAGAAAAAATTAATAATTTCATTAAAGAGAATGACAATGATGAGACATCCTACCAAAATCTGTGGGAAACAGCTAAAGCCGTACTCAGGGGAAATTTATATCCTTGAGTGCCTATATTAACAAATTAGGGAGGGCAAAGATCAATGAACTGGGCAGGAAAATTAAAAAAGAAACTATAAAGGGAACAAATGTAAAATCCCCAGTTAAAAACTAAATTAGAGATTATAAAAATTAAAGGAGAAATTAATAAAATTGAACGTAAAAGAACTATCAAATTAATAAATAAGACTAGAAGCTGGTACTTTGAAAAAACAAATAAAATTGACAAAGTACTGGTCAATCTAATTTTAAAAAGGAAAGAAATAAACCAGATTTTCAGTATCAAAGATGAAAAGGGAAACCGTACCTCTAATGATGAGGAAATCAAGGCTTCATTAAAAACTATTTTGTCTCATTATATGGCAATAAATATAGTAATCTAGAAGATATGGATGAATATTTACAGAAATAAAAATTGCCTTGATTAACAGTAGAAGAAATAGAATACTTAAATAATTCCATATCAGAAAAAGAAATTGAACAAGCCATCAAAGAACTCCCAAAGAAAAAGTCCCCAGAACCAGATGGATTCACAAGTGAATTCTATCAAAACTTCAAAGAACAACTAATCCCAATACTATACAAACTATTTGAGTTAATAAGCAAAGAAGGAGTTCTACCAAACTCCTTTTATGAGCCAAATATGGTACTGATCCCAAAGCCAGGTAGACCAAAAACAGAGAAAGAAAACTATAGACCAATCTCCCTAATGAACATAGATGCAAAAATCTTAAATAGAATACTAGCAAAAAGACTCCAGCAAGTGATGAAGTGGATTATCCACCATGATCAAGTAGGATTTATAGCAGGAATGCAAGGATAGTTCAACATTAGGAAAATCATCCACATAATTGACCATATCAACAAGCAAACCAACAAAAATCACATGATTATCTCAATAGATGCTGAAAAAGCCTTTGACAAAATTCAACACCCATTCCTATTGAAAAAACTAGAATGTGTTGGAATAGAAGGGTCTTTCCTAAAAATAATAAATGGAATATATCTAAAACAATCAACAAATATCATCTGTAATGGGGATAAATTAGAAGCATTCCTAATAAGATTAGAAGTGAAACAAGGATGCCCACTGTCACCACTATTATTTAACATTGTACTAGAAACACTAGCAGTAGCAATTAGAGAAGAAAAAGAAATTGAAGGTATTAAAGTAGGCAGCAAGGAGACCAAGCTATCACTCTTTCCAGATGATATGATGGTCTACATAAAAAAATCCTAGAAAATCAACTAAAAAGTTAGTGGAAATAATCAACAACTTTAGCAAAGTTGCAAGATACAAAATCACAACAGCAAGAGTTAGAGAGAGAAATTCCATTTAAAATCACCCTAGACAATATAAAATACTTAGGAATCTATCTGCCAAAACATACTCAGGAATTATATGAACACAACTACAAAACCCTTTTACACAATTAAAACTAGATCTAAACAATTGGAATAACATTGAGTGCTCATGGGTAGGATGAGCTAACATATTAAAAATGACTATACTACCCAAATTAGTTTACTTATTTGCCTATCAAACTACCAAAAAACTTTTTTACTGAATTAGAAAAAACTATAACAAAATTCATTTGGAAGAACAAAAGATCAAGAATATCAAGGAAAATAGTGAAAAAAAAAACTATGAAGGAAGGTGGCCTAGCAGTACCAGATCTTAAACTGTACTATAAAGTGTGGTCATCAAAACAATATGGTACTGGCTAAGAGACAGAAGGGAGAATCAGTGGAATAGACATGGGGTAAGACCTCAGCAAGATAGTCTATGATAAACCCCCAAACCCCAGCTTTTAGAACAAAAATCTACTATTTGACAAAAACTGCCTGGAAAATAGAAAACAGTATGGGAGAGATTAGGTTTAGATCAACATCTCACACCCTACACCAAGATAAACTCAGAATGGGTGAATGACTTGTTTATAAAGAAGGAAACTGTAAGTAAATTAGGGAAACACAGAATAGTACACTTGTCAGATCTTTGGGAAAGAAAAGATTTTAAGAACAAGCAAGAGTTAGAAAAAATTACAAAATGTGAAATAAGTAATTTTGATTACATTAAGTTAAAAAGTTTTGTACAAACAAAACAAATGCAATCAAAATTAAAAGGGAAGCAACAAATTGGGAAAAAAGTCTTTATAATAGAAACCTTTGACAAAGGTCTAATTACTCATATTTGTAAGGAGCTAAATCAATTGTACAAAACATCAAGTGAATCCCCAATTGATAAATGGGAAAGGGACATAAATAGGCAATTTTCAGATAAAGAAATCAAAACTATCAATAAGTACATGAGAAAGTGTTCTAAATCTCTTATAATAAGAGAAATGCAAATCAAAACAACTCTGAGGTACCACCTCATATATAGCACATTAGCTAACATGACAGCAAAGGAAAGTGATAAATGTTGGAAGGGATATAACAAAATTTAGACATTAATGCATTGCTGGTGGAGTTGTGAATTTTGGAGGTAGATGCTAAATGATAACTCTCATCCAATAATATGGAATTGGGTCTTAATCAATGATACATGTAAAACCCAGTGTAATTGCGTGCCAGCTAAAGGAGAAGGCTGGGGAGGGGAGGGAAAGAACATGAATCTTGTAACCATGGACAAATATTCTAAATTAAATAAAATTTTCCAAAAAAAATTTATTAACTTTTAATTGTCCAATTCTAATTTTTAAAGACCAGATTTCATCCATGACTTTTTGATCCTCCTTTTTCTTTTGAACTATTTTTCTTTGTAACTCATTTTCTTTATTTTTTAATTTTTTTTTTTTGCATTTTCTAGCTTGTCAAGTCTGGCTTTCAAAATATTATTTTCTTATTTTAGTACATGTGCCTCTGTTTCTAGATTACCCATTTTGTTTTTTAAATTCTTGACCTAGTTTTCTTCAGCCTGTGTTATTTGTTTTTTGAATTCTTTTTTTGATATGTCACAGAGCCTGAATACAATTCCCTGGAATTTCTGAGGTTTTGCTTAATGTTCCTTGGTCCACCTTTGTTCCATCTGTTCTCTGTTGTTTTTCTGAATAGTGGTTTTCAATTGTAGTTTCTTTTTCCCCCTTCTGTTGTTTACTATATTCTTTCTTGTACTTGCTTCTCTGATTATTTCCTGGTGTATAAATGGAGATTTTGAACCTCGGATTTCGTCCCCCATAAGTCCCTTAGTTTTCCCCAAATTCCCTTTAATCTCTTTTGTCCCTTTACATTTGTATGGTCACACTATTGTTTTATATTTGGCTGTAACTCCTCCCTCTTTCTCTTTTCCTCCTGGGAGCGGGATGGATGAGTTTAGCAGCTTTTCCCTCTAGTGTTTTTATGTTAGTTTATTATTAATAAAACTTTTATGTTAGTTTATTATTAATAAAACTTTATAAAATATGATATTTTTAGTTATTGAATATTAATTTTAAAATCCACACTGGCTCTGTGAGTTTGAGCTTTCCTGTCCTCTAGAGGCTTTTTCTCTGCTTTGCTGCTATACTGGATTAAGCCAGTTGAGGTGATCTGCAGAGCTGAATGTGCCCTGAGGCCAAAACTTCCCAGGACAGAGGTCTAAAATGGAGGTGTGGTGGCTGAAGGCTGTGATCTCCCTGTCCTCTCCTCTGCTTCTCTTCTTCAGCTTCCCCCTTGCCAGCTGTGGTCATAACTCTGAGCTTTGCATAGTTGTGGTAGCAAGATACTCTGTCCAGTTTGGAGCCCTTGTCCTGAGATCCCACCAACCTCCTGAGTCTCAGCACAGTAGATGGAGGAGAGGCATTGGGACCTTCCTTCTTTTTTTTTCTTATACCTGAGGATTCAACCTTCTCTGCATACCTTTTTAGTTGAACAGAGCAGGAAGATCCTGTAGCTCTGTCTTGTGGTTGGATTTGGTTTTCTGTCTCCAATGAAGTACTTTGTTTTTTTATTTATGTGAAAGAGTATTCATAGAGTAATCAATTTTTGCTGTTTCTAAGCCACCATCTTGACTCCACTCCCCTAAAATATTATTAATAATAGAATTGAATAAAGATTTATTATAGTGAAGCTGGTTTAATTTTTGGCAGATACCCATCTAACCATAGTACATTTTATTGTTCTCAAAGGCATAAAGAGTGTTCTGAGATAACTATTTACTTTTCTCAGATCAGTGTGACAAGTATATAGGAAGTTATTATTATGTACCAACCACTGTGGTATATACTTGGATTATAAAAATGAAAATGTGTCAGTTCAAGGGCCTTACTTTCTATTGAAAGAAGTGGGAAACAACATCTATGCAAAATTTTCATACAAATAATTGCAAAGGGATGGACTAACGATGTTGTGAATCAGGAAAGGATTCTGGTAGTAGATGGCATTTGAGGTGAACATTGAAAAAAAAGTTGAATTTCTGAGAGATGAAAGTAAGGAAGCACATAATAGATATAGAAGGGCAGCTTAATGCAAAAGCATGGAGATTGGTGATAGAAAATCAAAAGGAAGAACTAGCAAAATTGTCAGTTTGGTCAGAGAATATGTACAGGAGAATAAGAATATTTAAAGAAGAATAATTCATAACAGATTTGGAAAGATAGGTTGGAGCCAAATGATGAAGTGTTTTCTTTAAATACCAAACACGGAAATTTGTATTTTACTCTCAAGATAAAAGGCAGGTACTGATGCTTCTTGAGCTGAGGTCAGACTTCTACTTTAGAATAACAATTAAGCAGTTGTGTGAAGAATGGATTGAATAAAAGATGATTTTGGTTTCCAGCTTTTTGAATAGAATAGTATTGATAATGTGGAAGGAGATATAATTGACTAAAGTATTGATCTCAAATGTATGAACCCAAACTCCTACCTTTTATATTAAAACTGGTGCTTCTAAAATCTGAAGAATTCATCAAGAAAACTAGTAAAAACTTAAAAATTCTAGTAATGAACCAAGAGCATTTATAGAACAAAAATTAATCTTAGAATCCTTTGGAAATAGGCCATACTAAATTTTTGTCTTTGGAAAATGAAAGTATTTGACCACATATTTTCTTCATTCTTTTTTAACTTTAAATATGTGATTCTATAATTTGTATGGAAATTTTTATCTTTAATGTCTTTATTCAGCAACTATCTATCAGTTGTCTTAATTTTTAATCGTTAGAAAAGCTTGTTTAAAATCAATTGATGTCTCAGGAATAAAACATTTTAATGGCCAAATGGTACTCACATCTACAATTCAAAAAACATGAGATAAAAACAAAGCAAAATATCTAACCATGAAAACCTAACAAACATTTATGATTGATTAGATCCAAAACCTAATCTGACAATTATTAAAATGTACTCTAATGAAAATAAAATTTAAATCTCACAATATTTTATGTTAAGAAACTATATGCTTGTACATCTTGACAGCTTGTTTATAGTATATGCTTTCTGAAAAATGAAAGCAGGAAATTTTATTGATCTTTCTGAGAACAGTTTTAAATGGGTTTCCCATTCAAGTATAATAAAGAATGTATAAAATTACTTTTATATTTATTCAAGATATAATTTTTGCTAAAGACCAATATGTTGCTTTTAGATGCCAAGATTTATCCCATTATATTAATTCATAAGTGAGGTAAAAGCTCCAAATTATGCACATACCATCATCTCATTTCCTTAATCAACATTGATTGCAAAATTCTTGCTAATTGACTCAATTGTGTTATGCTTGTCTTGACTCATTCAAATCAAACAGGCCTAATTGAAATTCAGGTTGCTTATAATAACATCAGATTATACTTTAATATGATCCATTTGTTTAGAGACACAGTAGATCCAATTGTAGCATTTATATAGATACAAAGAAGGTCTTTGATCAAGTGCGAGGAACTATTTTATTTTTAGTTTAAATATATTTTGTTTAAAATTTCTTCTCAGGGATTTACCTATCGTTTTCACGATACTGAGTATACACTTTTCTTACATAAAATGTTTTATAAGAATGTTATTTGATTTTTTTGAAAAAAATTAAAAGGGGAGACAATATCCTTTAATAATAATTTTTAAAGTAATCTTAGAAATGATTTAATTTTTTAATTAAAATGTGTATCAAATAGCTTTTTATATTCCTCCAATATGCTATATGAATTAAAGACTGCAGTGAAGATATAGTGTCCCCTGGGGGCATGTCATGAAGTAGCCTTTTCCCTCCCCTCCAAAGCGGGCTTAAATTGCCCCTGACTGTTTCCTGCAGGCAATGTGTATTATTTTAATTGTCTGCTAAGACAGACCTCCATGTATTTTAACAGAGGAACCTCTGTCCTTCAGATTTTTTTCATCCATTTTCCTAAACCTGGTTATTCAATGTCTGATCAATTTTTTCCCCTAGATACCACACACAGTGTTGATGACTTTAGATAAGGACTTGAACACTTTGGGATTTATCTACTGTAGAAGATCAAACAACAAGGGCATTTTAATTGCTATAATTTAAAACTCAGGAATAAAAAGACGTTTTTCACTTAAGATCTGATTGTCAAATCTCACAAATATATTTTGGTAAGGTTACCACCATTTTGACTTTATATGTTAGGAACCGCCATATTGGTTTTCTATATTAACTACTACTATCACATGTATATGTACATACATATATGAAGTGAGGTAAACTAAGTCATTGTCCAGAAAACCTGTTTTTCCCTGGGGAAAAGTAGAAATCAAGAATGAGCCTGTGAAGGCCAAACAGCTCAAAAAATAACATTCACATGAGAAAATAACTCCCTACAGCTGTCTCACAGTACAGGATAAGAGTTACGGTGGAAAGCCCCACACTACTAACTTCCAGATGATAAAAAGTTTGCTTCAAGGCTATGTAATAAACATTATTCTCTTTGTATCCTGAACCCTATAACAACTGCATTTTAATTTCAGTTCAAGACATCCTTCATTAGAAAGATTGTCCTGACCAGCTAGGTACGCTTATTAATCAATAGATTAATAAATAAATATTGGTTCCACTAATTTGAACTTCTGGGTATCTGGACTCGTTTTCTGAGGTACTCATATATATACTTCATATATATACATATGTCACGTATATATTCAGGTTAAGTACTGCTGATATATATCAATAATATGAAATATTTTATTATCACTCCAAATATAAAAATATACTAAGAAATAATACTAATATTTAAAATTATATTTTCTTAGAGATACATTCTGATAGCATATCAGGGAAATAAAAAAAATTGTTTCTGCTAGAAAAATTCAAAGGGGTCTGTTTTCTACAGAGTTGTAGATGGTCTGTTTCATTGTATCTCTAGATAATACTATTCTTCACATCACCTCTGATGGTGAACATATTCTTATTTTCCTATCAGGTTTCCAAATTTTAATTTCTATTTATGCTGTGATACAGTGGGAAAATACACTATTTCCTACTTATTGGAAATATTTAAATGAAAAATAAAAGCTTTTGATGAAAAAAATCCAGGGATATAAAGGGGAAAAATCATTATTAATAAAATACATGTTTAGTAGTTATCTACTGTTCTGAATAGTTAACTACTAGTCACTTTTTCTGATCATGGTGGTAAGTCCATTTATACAAGTGTTTTCATATACATGATGAGCTCCTGTTACAAACATGTTTCAAATGTTCAATAAAAAGATGAAACACCTGTTTGGATTTGTAACAAAATGGATAATTTGTTGCAATTTGCAGATGGTACAGAGGAGCATTCTTTTGGAAATACATGGTAAGCATTCAATGCATGAATCTAGACCAAGGTTGAAAAATTCTAAGAGAATACCGACCAATTTCTAAAGATTTAGAAAATTATTACTTATAAGCTTTCACATGATAAAAGAGACAAACAGATTTTCAAACATCTACATGCTCTTCTTGGTTTTTGCCATTTTTCAGCTGTGAAAAATATTTCTATCCAAAAAAAGAGCATAAAGTAATTTTTTAAATTAATATTAGATTTAAATCTCTTTTTTAGTTTTATTTACTTATTTATTTATTTTTTTTTTTTTGCTAGAATTGGTGTCTCGTTACTTAATCAGGTACTTGCAATGAGAATATGTTTAAATTTAAGGTTGTATTGTTTAAAATGGTGATAAACTTAAAAAAAAAGTGCTGAGAGCCTGCAGATGGGAATAGAAAGAATAATACATCTATGCTATGAGATAGTGTTTAGAAAGTGCATTGACATAAAAGTTCAAGGATTTTACTTTCATCTTCTTCTTTCTTGGTTCACAAAAATTGGCAATTGATTTTTTTTAAAACCCTTAGTTTCTGTGTATTGGCTCCTAGGTTGAAAAGTGGTAAGGGTAGTCAATGGGGGTCACATGACTTGCCCAGGGTCACACAGCTGGGAAGTGTCTAAGTCTGGATTTGAACCTAGGACCTCCTGTCTCTAGGCCTGACTCTCAATCCACTGAGCTACCCAGCTGC
>NC_058132.1:233162047-233232365 GCF_016433145.1 Gracilinanus agilis | reverse complement strand
TTTTTTTCCCAATTTGTTGCTTCCCTTTTAATTTTGATTGCATTTGTTTTGTTTGTACAAAACCTTTTTAAGTTAATGTAATCAAAATTACTTATTTCACATTTTGTAATTTTTTCTAACTCTTGCTTGTTCTTAAAATCTTTTCTTTCCCAAAGATCTGACAAGTGTACTATTCTGTGTTTCCCTAATTTACTTATAGTTTCCTTCTTTATATACAAGTCATTCACCCATTCTGAGTTTATTTTGGTGAAGGGTATGAGATGTTGATCTAAACCTAATCTCTCCCATACTGTTTTCTATTTTCCAAGCAGTTTTTGTCAAATAGTGGATTTTTGTTCTAAAAGCTGGGGTTTTGAGGTTTATCATAGACTATCTAGCTGAGGTCTTACCCCACGTCTATTCCACTGCTTTATAGTACAGTTTAAGATCTGGTACTGCTAGGCTACCTTCCTTCATGTTTTTTTCATTATTTTCCTTGATATTCTTGATCTTTTGTTCTTTAAAATGAACTTTGTTATACTTTTTTCTAATTCAGTAGAAAAGTTTCTTTGTAATTTGATAGGTATGGCACTAAATAAATGAAAAAATGGCAGGCTTGTCATTTTTATTTTGTTAGCTTGTCCAAGATGTCCAAGAAAGAATGCCATCTACATTGAGAGAAAGAACTGTTGGTATAGAAACACAGAAGGATAATATTTGATTCATCAAAGTTTTATTAGAAATAATGATAATGTAAAGCATTATTTAGAAATAAATATGATAAAGTATTGGGAATAAATTTTAGTATATATTTTCATAGTCTTCCTACTCAATCATTGAACCAGGAAGAGGTAAAATGGAACAGTTATCTCATTTTAAAAGAGGAATCAGTGGAAGAGTTGGCAGATGAGAGAAGAGGGTGCAGCGTTGGTGGCACTTATACCCTATTCTCATCAGATCTGGGTTAGAGAAAGAATGACATATACTTTTTAGGAAGGCAATAGCCTTCTTAATGTTCAGAGAAACAGGAGGGAAAAGGAATAGTATAAGAGAAGGACTAACAGTCCCCTCAAGGGACTAAATAAAAAAGGATAGATTAAGAGAAAAGAGGGCTAGGGATGTACAGAAATCAAGAAATAGCAAGGCACATTGAGGGGATAAAGGAGAAATTCATGACAAGATAAGGGAAGGAATTTTAAAATCAAACCCATGTCAAAAAATAAAACAGTAGATTTTGGGGGACAAGGATAAAAATTAAAAGGTAAGGGGGAAGGAATAGGACAGCGGCATTTAAAAGGGGTGAGGTAAATTTAGAAGTAGGAGGGCAAAGGGAAAGGAAAAGGGAAGGTTTCTAAGAATGGGTGGAAATTAGAAGAATTTGGATATCTGAGGAGAAAATGACAAAAAGAGAAGAAGAGGAGGTCAAACTTAGAAAAAACAGAATGTAAGGAAATATATGACTTGTAATTATGACTTTGAATGTAAATGGGATGAATTCACCCATAAAATGAAAATGGATAGTTTCCCAAATATTTGAAAGTATTGTCAACTTGAAAATAAAGGGGACTACCAAAGTAGCAAAGGAATCTTTAATTGGAATGGAGAAACTGAAGTTGGGGTCAATTCACTGTGAGGCAGAAGGAGTTGGTTTAAATAAGCTTCAACAGGGAAGAGTAACCAGAAGGGGATGCAAAGGGGAGGAATGACTAATATTTGATGACATCAAAAGCTCAAAGTTGTGAATAATGTAATTGGGAAGAGTGACTGGGAAGACTGATAGGATTAAAGTGAATAAAGTCTGATCTAATCAAAGGCTCTAGGAATGGTAAGTTTCCAGAGAAAATATAGGACCTGGTGTAAACAAGAGGCCAGTGGAGTCAAGGTAACCACTTCTGATAACTGCCAAAATTTTGGAATTTATTAGAACAATTTTAAATTAAATTCAACAAAGTTCTCTTATTTTCTCTCATATAAAATTTATTTTTTTAAAGAATTTTTCATGGTTACGTGATTCATGACTTTCCCTTCCTTTTCCCCCTCCTCACTTCCAGAGCCAACAAGCAATTCAATATTAATCATTTTTGTAATAATCTTTTAAAACCAAAACCTCACATCTAATACCATATAAAAAGGTAAAAATCAAATGTTTTTCTTCTGTGTTTCTATCCCCCAACAGTTCTTTCTCTTAAGTGGATAGCATTCCTTCTCATAAGTCCCATGGGATTATACTGAATTGCTATCAGTAGAAAAGTTGATTATATATGATGTTCCCACAATATATTATTCTCTGTGTATAATGATCTGGCTCTGCTCATTTCACTCCACTTCATTTTGTGGAGGTCTTTTCAGCTCATATGGAAATCAAGCAGTTTATAGTCTCTTATTGCACAATAATATTCCATCACCATCAGATACCACAATTTGTTCAGCCATTCCCCAATCAATGGACACCTCCTCATTTTCTAATTTTTTGCCACCACAAAGAGCACAGCTCTGAATATTTTTATACAACTATTTTTCCTTATTATCTCTTTGGTGTACAAACCTTGTAGTGGTATCTCTAGATCAAAGGGCAGGCATTCTTTTAAAGCCCTTTGGGCATAGTTCCAAATTTGCCTCCAGAATGGCTGGATCAATTCACAACCCCATCAGCAGTGTATTATTAGTGTCCTAATTTTTCCACATCCCCTAACATTTATCATTTTCCTTTACTGTTATATTGGCCAATCTGATAGGTATGAGGTGGTACCTTAGGGTTATTTTGATTTGTATTTCTCTAATTATAAGAAATTTAGAACACTTTTTTCATGCGTTTATTGAGAGTTTTGATTTCTTTATCTAAAAACTACGTTTCATATTCCTTGACAATTTTTCAATTGGGGAATGACTTAATTTTTTGTACAACTGAGTTACTTGTAAATTTGAGAAATGAGACTTTTGTCAGAGGTTTTTGTTATACAATTTTTTCCCCATTTTGTTGCTTCCCTTCTAATTTTGGTTGCATTGGTTTTGTTTGTACAGAAAATCTTAAATTTAATATAATCAAAATTATTCATTTTACCTTTTGTAATATCCTCTATTTCTTGCTTGGTCTTAAATTCCTTCCTCTCCCATAGATTTGACAAATATACTATTCTATGTTCACCTAATTTATTTATGATTTCCTTCTTTATATTTAAGTCATTTATCCATTCTGAATTTATGTTGGTATAGGATGTGAGATGTTGATCTAAGCTTAATCTTTCCCATACTATTTTCTAATTTTCCCTGCAGTTTTTGTTAAATAGTTCGTTCTTGTCCCAAAAGCTGGGATCTTTTATAAGTACTATGTGCTAACCAATTGTGCCACTGGAGCTTCCCAACTCAAAGTAACTTCAAGGGTTTTCATAGCAGAAAAGACCTCAAAGAGAATATAACTTTTGAGCTGAGTTTCAAAAGAATTTTAGGTAGAAAATAGAGTACGTAGAGAAGAGAGTATGTTGCTATAGTTGGAAAGTAACTTTTCAAGTTATTTTATAATTATCTACTTGAAAAAGAAAATTCAATAAGTGTCTCTTTCCCTGAAAGAGTTTTATTTTTGTGGTTTAAAATGTTATACTTTCATTGGTCATGATGGAGAAGCCAATTTAATGGATCTTGCCTAGGTGTGCCCAAATCTTGTAAGATGGAGGAATTCTGAGTGTAGAATCACACAGATGGGGTTAGTCTTCATTAATTGGATGCTCATTCAGGATGTATCTTCAAAACAATGTGTGTGAAACAGTCTCTCTCTCTCTCTTCCTTTTTTCCTCTCTCTTTTTCTCTTAAGTTTAAACTCTGACCTTATGCCTTAGAATTAATACTATATGTATTGGTTCCAAGGCGGAAAAGTTGTAAGGGCTAGGCAACAGGGATTAAGTGACTTGCCCAGAGTCACACAGCTAGGAAGTGTCGGAGGCCAAATTTGAACACAGGACTCCTGCCTCTAGGCCTGGCTCTAAATCTATTGCACTACCTCTCTGCTCCCTAAGACATTCTTTCTTCCTGTATCTAGAGTGAGGGTCATAGTTCACTTATAGTACAGTTGATATGAATGAACTAAGTGAGAAGGGGAGAATTTCTTTCCCCTGCTCTCCCTCTTACCACTTGGCTCCAAGGTTTCTCTTGGACTGGGGATGTTTGTTTCTGTTTTGAGGCATTTGTTCTTCCTACTTTTAGGTGCCAGTACTGGGCCATGACTTGGAGCCATGGCAACTTGGAGTCAGGATTTCAGACCAGATTGCAGCATTCAGGCAGTCCAGAGAAGCCAGGGTACCTGGGACTTGAGCCCAAGGTGGGTTTTGGACTTGAACTCCGACTGTACTCTATAGGAATGGAGCTAAGTTATGAATCTAAAACTCTCCTTTTCCCTAGAGACTAACAAGGTACAAGGGTGAGGGGAGGATTATACCCCAACATGTAGTGGAGGCTTAAGTTTGTATATATATGATTATACACTAAGTAAAAATTTTTATAAAAATTAATCAGACTATTGGTGGTGAAATAGGACTAGGGGTAGAAGACTCCTTAAAGAACACCACAGAGGGCTGGAGCTATCTGTAGAGAGCCTAGATACTCTCAAATCCCCTTTATGGATAATAAAGAACTCTGTGGAAGAAGTAAAATTGAATTAACTTGCCTTCCAGTTAGTGATGATGACAGTAATCATTGTTATACCAGAATATTCCAATCAGGCAGAAATTACTTTTTATAACTGTATATGAGAATGATTCATGACAAAGCAAGGGATAGGCTGAAACATAAAAGTTAAAATGGAAAATTTTGATTAGATACACTTTAAAAGATTTTGCACAAAAAATCCAGTACATTTAAAATTAAAAAGGAAAAATGTAACTGGGAAAATACTTGCAGCAAGTTTTCCTTTTATAAGGTCTTATATAGAAGATACATAGAAATTGAATGAAATTTATAAAAACAAGAAATCATTCTCCAATTGATAAATGGTCAACTGATATGAACAGCTTTCAAAGGAGGAAATCTAAATTATCAATAAACATGAAAAAATATTTCAAATTTGGAATTAGAGAAGTTCAAATGGAAACAGCTTTTAGTTTTCACCTCAAATAAATTAAATTATCAAATAAGAAAAAAAAAGAGAAAGGGTAATTTTGGGGGGAGAGGGCACAGGATAGTAGTAATAAATGCATGGTTTGAAGAGCTATGAATTAGTCCAAACATTTTTGAGAAGTAATTTGGAACTATGCTTTGAAAATGACTAAATGAACCTATACTTTTTTTCCTTTGTGATACCTCTACTAGACCTGTATCCCAAATATATCAAAGACAGAGATCTATCAAATCTCTCTCTTTTTCTCTCTCTCTCCATCTAACTATTAATTAATAAACTTTTTTGTTACAGAAAAAATACTACAGCCTCTTAGGCAATGGCTAAACAGGTAGTGATAGAGAAATGTAATGGACTATTATTGAGCCAAACCTCAATTCCACCCTCCACTCAGCTGCCAAAGTTATTATTATAAAGTGTAGATATCCACATGCCCCACTTCAAAAAATCCAGTGACTCCCTTGCTAGTTTCATGATCAAATTGCTCTGTTTTGAATTTAAGGCTTATCATAATTTGGGCCCTTCCTACCTTTAGAGACTTATTTCATTGAACTCTGTGATACAACTACACTGGCATAGTTCCTATTCCTTATATACGATGACCCATGTTTCATCTCTGTGCCTTTTTTACTGCATCTTTGTTTCACTAGCTTCTTCCAAGACTAAGCTTCAAATGCAACCTTTTTTTCATAAAATCTTTCTCATTCCCCTAACTTCTAACTCTTAAGATTTTTATGATTTCTGAGATCATCTTCCAATCTCTATATATGTTATTTGTGCACCTAATTATTTACATGCTGTGTCCTCCATTAGATTGTTTGCTCCTTGAGGGCAAGAACTTATTTTTTTGGTTTCTTCAATTTGTATTCCAAGAACTCTGCACAATGCCTGGATTGTATGAAACAATTATTAAATGCTGATTGACTAACTGATTGAGTTTCTGATTTCTTTTCAGAATAATTTGAGAGAAGTAAGAAACATTTGTGCCCTTTTAGTTCAAACTCTTGTCCCCATGTAAAATTTTGCCTATTTCACATTTTTGACCAAATATATCATTATTTTGGGAATGAGAAGTCTAGCACTCCTGGTAGATATAGGTGCTGCTTGTCCTTTTCTATGCCAATTTCAAGTTTATGAAAAAATTTCAATGAGTCTTCCATACATTTTATAGTACTATGCTATTTTCTCTACTCTGGTTGAAGTGTGATTTACTTTTGAAAAATTGCTTAGAAGAGAGGATCTAAGAAGCACATAATTAGTGTTCTGTAATCACTATCACTAAATCACTTTTCATGTTCAACTATTCTCCATGGCCCTAACAGCAATGGAGGATTGATTACAGCTCCTTCTATACTGTCAAATGCTTCCATAGGTTTTACCATGAGACAATATGATTTATATGATAGCACTGATGCCTAATGGCAGCTCTGACAAATGGATGGGAGGTTATTATTTTTAAATATTCAGTGCCCATATTGACAGTATTTGTCACTGTCTCTAAGACACTTTACAGATGCCTGCTTTCTACTTAATTCTTATATATATGAAAGGACAATAACTATACAACAGCTTTCTATAGCCTGTTTCAATACTTAACACTCATTTAAAGAGTTGGATTTTTTGTTTGTTTTTTAGTTTAATCTAAATCTCTGGCAACAATTGAGGGCAATCCCCTTTTGTTTTTTTCATAGTAGAGATGATGAATAACAGGTTAACATCCTACTTTGTAAGAGAAAATTTTACCATGCCATAATGCTTTACAATAATAATTTACTTCTATAACCTGCACTTATTCCAATTTCATGTAATCTATCTTGGGTAGTTGGGCTGGTTGTAGAGAAATTATATTTGCTATATGCTTAAATTATATCAATATTTCTTGGAACTCTTCAATCAATTTCCATTTTATTTTGAAAATTTCAATAAATTAACCATAATCTATTCTTAAATTGTTTTCTAAATTATTTCATGTTATTTACTATTATAGGAAACAAAAGAAGTTTAAAATCATAAATTCAGTTGATTAATGGCTTAATACTTTAGTAAGTGAAAGACAATTAAGGATTCATAAATAGTGGAATAACAATTTTTAAAAATAAAATTAACTTTTTGTTTAGACTGTATTTGGGTCAAGAACATAACAATTAAGTAAAATAAAAATGTTTCTAAGCTTCAAATGATATTCTATATCACTTTGTACCTCACTGAAACATTATAGGAAAGGAGTTTTTTTATTTATTACAGAAAGATGATATATCCATGAAAAATCAATACAAAGTATTGAAGTGTTTGTACAAATAAAATGCTATGTTTGTAGGTTTTCCCAGAGTTGTGAAAATGGCATACTTCACTTTCCCCCATAAAGAATTGTGATTTATTTAACTTGATTACTATATAACATTTTATTTCCTTTAAAATGAAATGTCAATTTGCTATATAGACTATTATTATACTATAGAAAATAGATGGAGGTCCATTTGTTAAATGAAAGGTTAGATTAGATAACAGCTAAGGTAGATTCCAATTCTAAGATTCTATAATTCTATAAAATAGTACTGAGTGGTAGTATGGTCTTTTGAAATATATCAAAGGGACATGAGTTCAAATCTCAGCTTTGCTACTTGTGGGACCAACGGCAAACTACTTCACTTCTAGGAGTTTCAGTATTCTCATCTATGAAATGAGGAAGTTGGTTTAGAAAGTCTCTTCCAATTCTTGGTCCTATCTTTGTAGGTTCCTTTTTTATTCAGACTACTAGATAAAAAACAGCAGTTTCCCAAGACAACGTGCCTGGAATCACTTCTGATTATCACAGGCAATTGCGGAAGAAAGAAGACTGCTGTAACTCATTTTACCTACTGACAAGAGGATGATCTCAGGATAAAAGATAATAAAATCTCTGTACTCACTTGCAAAGTTGAAATGTACCATAACTTTTTATTAAATATGTTGCTTCCTTTAATGTGCTATTATAGAAATAAAATTTTCTTTATTTTATAAGAAGATGATTTCACAAATGTTCTGTAGTAAGCATAGACATTTGTGAACTTTCCTTCCACCTTTTATAATGTGAGGGACCTAGTCTGTCAGTCAATCAACTAACATTTATTAAGCACATGTTAGTCACTGTGCTAAGTGCTAAGGATATACCCCCCCCCAAAAAAAAAGCCTTCTTCCTGCTTTCCAGTCTAACATGAAAAAAATAGATGGAATTTCACAACATTAAAAAAAAAGTACAAACAAGTTATATACAGGACAAGCCAAGAGAAAGCACTAGGATTAAGGAGGTTTGAGAAAGTTGTCTTACAGAGGGCAGGACTTTAGATGAAACTTAAAGTGGAAGCCAGGAGATGGAGAAGAGGAGAGAGAATCCTTAAAGCATAAATAAATATTCACTACTTAGTTTCAGTCCTTAAATGATACATAAAGATGTTCTCTTCCTGCTATCAAACAAACCACAAGTAAATACTGGTGAGCCAAATTCTATTCGGGAATGGTTGAAGGTCTGGTATTGCATGATAAAGTCTTCTAACTGGCAGAAGAGCTGTAAAAACTGATGTTCAGAAAGTGATGAATTAGAAATGGATGTACATTTAAAAGGTGCAGCCTGACCATGTCTCAGCCTTTTTCTTGGTAACTTTATGTGACAAAGACCTCTTTGATTTGTTCTGTAGGGCAAGGGGTGGAAACAATTTCCCGTAGATTTGTGTCTGTAAACACCTGGCTTTTCTGTTTCTTTATGCTTTTCATTTCTTGATCTTAGGCAAATAAGTTTTCAGAGATGGATGTGCGCTAATGACCTGGAGATTTCAGAAAATCGAGAGGTTCCATCAACGGTCCCATCTGTAACTAGAGTCAATAATAGTTTACTGGAGCCACACTGTGGCCACAGGAGTCAGATGACTGAGATGACCTTGAAGGGCAAGCCCAGGTAGCAATCAGTGGACATTATTTTGTTTAGAGAATTCACAAGGCAGCAGATGAGTGGCCTAGACCAGCAAAGACAGGTAAAAGAGGGTATTTTCTCCCTTCTCAGCATTGGAACAAAAAGGAAAAAGAGAACGCCAACGATGTCAGAATAGCCAGATTCAGTGGAAAATTGGCTCAGCAGAGTATCAGTTGAGAAACCTTTCCTAGAAGCCAATTAGCCATCCAGGAAAGGAGATGAACCTAAAAAGAGCTCTTTGAGGATACCAAGAAGTAAGAAAAGGCCTTCTAGTGCAGTGATTGTGAATTTATCACCTTGTCCCACAAACACACTTCACATATGTGTCCCTTTGGCATTTCTTACGAGTTTCTCCATATATCATTTCTGATGCTGCTTCATGTGGTTCTAACCAACTCTCACTTCACAGTCAAGGCTGTATCTTTTGAATGCATACTCAATTCCAGCATAGCACCTATACATGCTCTAATGATTGAAACCAGGAAGCCAATAAATAAATCTCTCAAGGGCTGAAATCAGGCAGGGGATATCTGTGTATGATTCATGGTCTAAGCTTCCATAGGCTAATCTATGTTATGCTTAGAATTCTGATGTACACAGAAGAAAGTTTCAGTAAATGAATATGAAAATGACTGCAGTGGTACAAATATTCACACTGAAAAGATTTTATTTTTTAAAATAAGAATAAGTAACATAAGTAATAAATGACATAAATAAATAAAAGAAGACAATATGTTTTTATTTCACTTTCACCAATTTTTTTAGTTTGTTCAAAACTAAAAGTTGCTTCGAATTAGACCAAAATGTTGAACTTGGACATCACAATTCTTTAAAGTTGTAGTTTCTTGAAAAATGAAGTGTTTTGACTAAATAACCACTGAAATCTTTTCCATTTCTAATGTTGCATAAAGCATTTTTAAAAATATCCTTACCTCCTGTCTTAGACTTGTTACTAAGCATGGGTTCCAAGGACCAAAGAATAGTAAAGACCAGGACATTTGGAGTTAAGTGACTTGCCCAGGGTCACAAAGCTAGGAAGTATCACAGCCAGATAAATACAGGACTGCCTGTCTTTAAACCTAGCTTTTTATGAACTGAATCACTCTCCTCCATAGAGTTTTAAAAGTCTACGATTTTAATGCTATTGGGAAATAACTTCACTGCCCTCCCCCTATCTAATTTGTGCCCACTCTTGGGTAAATTAAGAATAGTTTTAGGTTCACTAATGCTGATAATTTATAGAAATGTTAAATTACCTCAGATATTTCTGTTATAAACTTAATAAGCCAAAGCATAAATGGTTTGAAACAAGGATTAAGTAGAATAATTGTTTGTCCCTTTAAAAAGAGTACGGTACATTTTTAATTGCCTGTCTAATTTTAGTGGATATTTCCAAAATAGCAATTGTAATTTTAGTGTTATGAAATCAACAAATATATTTATGAAAGACTGCATCCCTTTTTTTGGATGTAAAACAATTTTATATCAATGCACCATTTCTTTATCTTGGTATTTAATGATATTTCAATATTCTTGAATTTTGAGTATATTTATTTTCCTTTGAAAATATCAAATTAAATTCTATTAATATGATGGGGAAAGTAGCAGAGCTAAGAAGCAGATTGGAGTGGTCCACTTAGGCTTAACACAGCTTAGCAAGCAGCACTTTAGGGTGACTATATCAATACAATTTGTGCATTTCATCATCTTGGTAAACTGTAGGGCAAGGCTTTTCCTTTAACAAATTGCTACTAGGTATTTACTAACCATTAACTTAAACAGTGGATGTGATTCCTCAGGTCATAATTAGATATGGTGGCTGAATGATAGGCTAAATCAGACCGGGCACTGGCCCATCAGCTGCCTCAGATTATGAATGCAAAGCATTACTTCCTCTTTCTCAGTCAAGGCAATTCATTAGTTATGCTGTTTGAGAGCAGCTGTACCATTTGAGATGTGATTTATTCAGATTCTCTCAATATTATTACAGAAGCGTGGGAAGATAAGTGATTTGATGAGCGTATGTATTTACTGTCAGATACCATTATGTTTGGAATGTGTGGTCAACAGTGATAGAACTTCATGTTTTGTCAGAAATGTCATCCTTTTAAGGCAAAAGATTGTTAGATGAAGTCAAAGGACAAGATCTCCTAACATGTCAGAATCATGTCACATGCAGTTAGGCATAAAATTTTCCAAAGAAAACTGTCGACATCAGTAACATTGTGCACTTTGCTATTTCTGTTTACTTAAAGGACTATATAAAAGCACCTATATCTGTTACACTATAATTTGCAGAAAATCAAGGATATTTTGTTTTGTTAATATGAACTGTCAAAATCTATTAACTGCAAATACTGAATTATAATTTAACTAACTGTGCATTTGGGGAAATATAGAGCTGTGAATACTCATATATTTATTAAGGAAACAAACAACAAAGAGACAATGGTTCAGGTTGAGAACTCAAGTCTCAAATATGGTGCTACAGTTGTATTAACAAAGAAACAGGAAATCAGTTATTTTGGTTAGAAATTCTTTACTCAGATACCTATGTAGCATCCCAGAAAATTTTTCAAAGAAAATGAATGCCAGTGTGAGTAGACTGTCAGTAGATCCTTTCTCTTATTGTGAAAGCAGTTATTTTATTAGACTCATTTCCTCAGCTCCAATTAAATCCTGGACTCTAGATGCCCATCTATAAGAACCTATGATGGGAACACTGATTCTACACAGATAATATTGAATTTACAGATAACTATTATCATTGAGATCTTCAAAAGATCTTTGGATTTCCACTGCTATATCTATTGGTTTGAGAATTACAGAAATCCAAAGGATTTGAGACATCACTACATCCAACTTTCTCCTTTTATGGATGAGGAAAATGAAGCTCATAAAGGAAAAAGATTTGTCATTTAGTTGTATGTAGTAAAGTTCAGACTTAAACTTAGACCTTCTCATTTCACAAACTTTTCTTCCACTAGACCAGACCCTTTAAACTACTAAATAATGCCCTTTCCATGTAAAACTGTTTCATTCAGTTAGGACTGAAGAGAAAAGATAAATCTTAGGACAGAAGAGAAAGAATAAAAAACATGAACTATTTTCTAGAGGTTAAAAATTTAAAGATAACTATTTAAAATATTTTTGACTGAACATATGATGGAATCAGTGCATTTTGCCACTATGAGGTTGAATGAAGTATCTTAAAAATCACTAAAAAATTTAACCTCTTTACTTTCCATGTGTTTTAAAGTGTAGTCAGAATCAATATTTATTAAGAGTAAGGCCACACTTGAGTTTATATTTTCTTATTGAGTTACTATAGTTAGTATAGGTCTCAGATTCAGTTCTCATTTCAATTACTCAGAGAAGAATGGCATAGTCATTGGGGAATTTGGTGATTATGGGTCACAATATAATGATACTTTATTTTAACAATTATATGATATTTTTGATCAAGGAAAGCAAGTCAGAATTTATCCTATCCTACTGGAATATTACCACTATGAGGTACAACAAAGAGAAAAGAGAACAGTAGAATTTAGTTTTTTTTTTTAAGTTTGTTTTTTGCTTAGCAAGTTAGAATATAGGTTGTCTTTTATGAAAAAAAAATCCATTAAAATTCATTGTAATAGAACTACAATTGCTTCTTACCATCATTTGTGTTACCATCAATTTAGTGTAATGATTTTATCCTGGCATCAGGTAAAGCAAGAAAAGAAAATATTTTCTCCACTATTGATATCTTCATTATTGGCATTATTATTTAGAGACAATCATTTATTTGGATTAATGCTATTAGCATTACTTTTAGCATGAGCTGTCCAACTAAAACTAATTTAAGGAAGGCAAGGAGTTGTAACCAGACTTATGCGTTCAGGCATAAAAAGCACATATCTCTAAGAGGCTTAGCATAGTAAATAATTGGGTATAAACTTGCACTCAAGTTGAGTTCTTTTCTAATTATGGAGAAACCAGTACTCATCTAGGCATCTTTCAGGATTGTAAAAATATATTTCAGGAGAAACTCATTGTAAAGTCGGAGACAAGGCCATATCATGACCAAAGATGTCTTCTGATATTAATAAGAATATCAGGCACAGGATACAAGCAATCAAATCCAAAATCCAACCAAACTGACAACAAAACAAAACAAAAACTTCCTCAACCCACACTTCTTTCCTGTCACTTCATGAAGACTATACAAAAATGGTGCACAATGATTACATATACCAATCATTTCAGTTATTCTACTTCACTCCAATTCTTCCCCTTTATTGGTACTAACAGAAACTTACTCTTCCTTAGGAAGACAATGCATCCCTTGCCAACCGTTCCAGGATTGGGTGCTTCTTCTCTCATGTTGTACTATTTCTTTCTCCCGCCTCCAGAAAATATGTTCCTTGAGGGCAGAGATTATTTCATTTGTATCTATGTATCCTCATCATTCTTAACAGTACTTTGAATAGATAAGGTTTCCTTTAATGTTTGTGAAATAAAATAAAAATTCTGTCAGTTTGGCACAATTTTAATATAATATCACAATTTAATATTTTCTAATTAGCAGGAACTCCGTGGTGTGTTTTTAGTTTGGAACCAACTAATAAAAATGCTAAGTATATTATTAAGCGTATGTTTGCCTAGAAAATCATTATGAAAAGATGGGCAGTATTTCTCTGCATGTTTTTTTAACCTACACTGTTCCCTTCCCTCCCATGAACCAAGCCTTCAATAACAAATGGCAGTCTGACATCTTTTGAGTTTTGCAGGAAAAAATAAATGTTTCTGCATAGGATGAATTAGATTAGGGAGAGGGCTGTTACAGGAAATCACTGATGAATGAATTCTTTACAAAGATGATAGGTTTCTTTGGCTTTCCTCTCTTAAGATGATTCATTGGTTGACTGCTCACATCAAGTATTTTAGAACACAGCTTTCTCTCACTGGGGAGTATTCTTTTTTGAATGCTTAAAATGATGGACATTTGGCAGATGCACTTTAAATTTGCCTCCATTCTTGCCACTGGAATTGTCTTTGGTAATAAGGAAAAAAAAATGAATCCAGTTTTTTTTCCTTCCTTTGGGAAAATTTGTCATCTCTTTGGACTACATATTTAATGTATTTGGAGATCTCTGAATAAAGCGACTTATTGATGCTCAGGTTGTATGCTGTTAGGGATCTTGTATTTAATTTGTAATGCCTGTCATACAGAAGTAAAAAAAGTCAAACAGCTAGAATCAGATATTTTTGTTTTGCTTGCTTGTTGTTTTAGTGAAAAATGGAATCAATTTGTTAAATAAAATTTTGGAATTTGAAAATAGAAAAGTAAATGATAGTATTTAAAGTGTGTGGATATTATGAAGGGAAGGAAATATGCATTTATTAATTATATGTGCCAGCAACTCTGCAAAGAGTTTTACAAACATCTCATTTGATTCTGACATTTGCTCTGTGAGGTCAGTGTGCTATTATTACCTCAATTTTGTAGTTGAGAAAGCCAAAGCAGATAAGATAACTGACTTGGTTAGAGTCACACAGCAAGTAAGTGTTGAGGATAGATTCAAATTCAAGTGTTCCTGACTCTAGGTCCATAATTCTATCCACTGAACCACCTAGCTGCTAAAATATGGGTGGATTTTCTTTTTAATAAAGCCATTCTAAGCCAGTTCTGGTTTGTGTCTCATAATCTCCAATGGAATTTCTAGTGATTAATATTTTATAGTTGTACAGAAAGGACAGAAAATTTCTTTCAATTGAACATCTTCATTAAATAGATCCTAACTTTTCTTTTTAGTGGTCCTTGCATCAGGTTTGGAGCTTTCAAATTGTATTCAAATATATAGGACAACACGTAATTTTTTCCAAAGGCAGTATGGGCTGGATTTAAAATATTGTAGTCTTTATTCACCTAAAATAAAATCCTAAAGCTAGTGAATCAACTAATAATTGTCAGATCCAGTTGAGTGGATTACCTACAATGACATAGGAAGTTTTTGAAATCATCACAGGACAAACTCACCAACACACAAATAGGATTAAATCTACTAGATATATATTCCTCATCTAAATCTTTTTATAGTACTTCATATGACAGTCAAAGAGTTGCAACTCAATGTTCATGTAGTTTGGGTAATGTATACCTGATACACAGACTACTTGGCATAGCTAATTGATGTCTCAAAGATAATGTAAAATTTTCAGCTGCTTAGGCCTATTTTGTTTTTTTATGTATGAAATATATACACACATATATGGGACATATACATACATGTAATTTGTTTCTATATATTATATGCATATCACACATATACATATTATACACATAAGCATGTATATATTAACACTTGTTTGGCCTATCAATAAAATAGTCAGCACCATAAAAACAATTTGAGGCAAACCTTTCTACTACTTTCTAATAGCTGATTCCCTTCTATCTTCATTCATTATCATTCACTTTCTTTTATCTTTAAACTTTATTGAAACTACATCAGTTGTATTGCCTTCCTAGCCATGTACTCTTGGTGCTCACTTGATTTTTAAGTCTATAAATCTACTACCTGCTTCGCCTTCCCTTATTGTTATACTTGGCCTATTTTCTGGGATATCTTTATATGTTTCTTTATATGAATGTACACATGGATGTACACATATATACCATGTATGCATGCATTCACATGCACACATATAATATATACATATGTGCAAATTTATGTTTCTATGCTTACATATGTGAATTTATATAGATGGAAACTACCTTAAAACAGCATTTCCATGTAATCTAAAAAAATAATAATGCGTTTTGTTTTTATAATGCAACATTTAAAGATTACTCCCACTTTATGAGATCTTATAAATAAAAAAATAAAAGTTATGTAAAACTAATACTATATCTGTAAGTATATGCAATTTTTCTCATTAAAGAAATGAACAGAAATCCACTTTATCTCCCTCCTATATCTCCCCTCATTGGAAAAGAAAAGAAAAATATACTTCATATAATAAACATGCATGGTCAAACCAAACAAATTCCATCCAGGACTGTCTACAAAGATATACCTTAGCCTTCACCTTAAATCTATCATCTCATTCTCATGAGATTGATAGTATGTTTCATCATCGTTTCTCTGAAATCATGGATGGTCGCTGTATTAATGATAGTTCAGTTTTCAAAGTCATCTGTATTTACAATGTTGTTGGTGGTGTATACATTATTCTAGTTCTGCTCATTTCACTCTTCATGAGCTTATAAAAGTCCTCAAAATTATTCTTTTTTGAATCTTATTGTTATAATATAAATCTTCCTTGTGGTTCTATTTACTTAATTCTGCTTCATTTCATATATTTCCATACTTTTTGAGATTGTCTGTCCTCATTTCTCATAGCAAAATAGTATTTCATTACATTCATATACTTCAACTTATTCAGCCATATCTTAATTACTAGACATCCTCTGAGTTTTTAGTTTTTTTCCCCAAAATTAAGACCTTTTTTGGGTGTTGGTATAGGTTTAACAATCAACTCTCTAGGAAAAAATGTATATATAATGCATGTTTAAATTTAATCAGCATTATTAACGCTTCTTCCATCATTTTAAAGTCTAGACAACCAATAAAGTAATAAATTGAGTCCTCATTTCTAGAATTTGCCAATTTTCAAGTTGTAAATGCTTATAATGAAAATTTAACAAGTCAGCTGGAGCTTGCTTCAGCTCACTCCTAGATTGAAGCCTAACAGTATTAACCTAGGTTAAAGAGAATGCACTGTTAAGTATCTTTTTGTATATAGTTAAAAAGTTGCTTTTCAGAATGGCTGTACTATTCATAGGTCTCAAAATGAGACCTTGTCTAAAATGATGATGGTAAAGTTTTCCATGATGGCTCTCTAGTACCCTTTGTGAACTATAGATATTTATCTATAATATCTATAATATAATCTCTCTCTTGCCCCAGAATTATTTTTAACTTGGCACATATCTTATATATACTTATATATGTGCATGGGCAAAGACCTGAATGGGACAGTGTAAAGAGAAATGGAGTCAGAAGATTTGTTATGAAATCTCAACTCTGCCACTTACTATCTGTATGACCCTGGGAAGATCAATTTACTTCTTGGGGCCAGTGTTAATCTTTCTATACAATGAGTGGATTATATTTGACATCTCTGAGATCCATTCTAGTTCTAAATCTATTATCCTAGGATACCCCATATAGAATCAAAATTCCTTGAAGGGAAGTAATATTGTTTTTCTTTTGTCTTTGTCCAGTGCTTCATGTGCTTAATAAATGTTTGTTTATTATATAACTGATAAATTTCATAGTTCAAAACTATGATTAAAAATTTAGTGTCACCCCATGTGACTTTAAATTCCATTCTAGGGGAAAGTGCTGTAGTTGCCTTAGCAACTACTGTTTTATACCTCTAAAATTTATTTGCATTTGTGAGGGGGTATTTGCATATATTAATTTAAGATTAACTATTAATTAAATTTGAAGATTTTAGCTCCCTCCAAATTTCACAATGCTTTGCTTTTTTCTCTTCTAAATCTTTTAAGTAAGTTTTATGCAAAAAGGAATATAAGAGGGGGCAGCTGGGTAGCTCAGTGGAGTGAGAGTCAGGCCTAGAGACAGGAGGTCCTAGGTTCAAACCCGGCCTCAGCCACTTCCCAACTGTGTGACCCTGGGCAAGTCACTTGACCCCCATTGCCCACCCTTACCAATCTTCCACCTATGAGACAATACACTGAAGTACAAGGGTTTAAAAAAAAAAGGAATATAAGAATTTTAAATATAGTTATATCTGAATTCCTTCATATGATAGATAACACATATAAACTACACAGGTACTAATTTCTAACAGTTTTTAATCCCGTGGGCACTGACCATACACATTCACTTTCTCCAGACAATTATTAATGGAAGTTAACTTCTCCTTCCATTCAATTGTGAATTCTGAGAATTGGTGGCAACTCTTATCTATGGCAAACCTTTTAGAGGTTAGACTAGTCCTCTGGTCCACATCCATATTTCTCTGTTCTCCTCCTACCATATTTTAGGAAAACAATCAAGAAAACTATTCTCAAATTGTACATATTTTCCCTTATCCCAACACTACAGTTCTGCCTCTTGTTTGGAAACAGCAAAGTCTTTACCAGGGCACAAATTTTATTACAAAACTTTCCCCCACAAATCAGTATGTCTTTACCAGAGAAATTAAAGAGCAAGCAGTACAACTTGCTTACTTCTTGTTGCTGTTTGGGGAGGGTAGGAAACATCTAGCCCTGGGTCTTTGGCTTTGCTTGTACAAATCCACTACTCAAAATTAAGATTTCTTGTGGAAAGTGATCCAAGGGAGCTTTGCCTTTTTGCCTTGTGTCTTTGTCCTCTAAACTCTAAAGCTTCATGAAACATTAGACCCCAGACTTCAGAAAATGCACCTTTTAGACTTTAATGGACCTTAAGCCTCTTCAAGATCTCATTCTCTCCCTCCCCCAAGCAGAACAGTTAGAGAATCAAATAAAAAAGGGTTCATGACTCCAGGATTCAAGGGATGATATATTCGGGAAGATCAATTTCACAGATGAGTGAAGGATCGATTGGAGTAGGGAGAGACTTAAAGGAGGGAGACCACCCAGCAAGATATTGCAATAATCCAGGCCTGAGGTGATAAGAGCATGTACAATGGTGATATCAGTGTCAAAGGAAAGAGTGGGGTGTATATGAGAGAAGTTACAAGAGTAGAAATTATAGGATTTGACCACTGATTGAATACAGAAATGGAGAGTGAGACATTGAGGATTAACACACAGGTTGCAAACTTGTGACTGAGATGATGATGGTATTAACCTTCAGTAGTAATTTGAAAATGTGGAAGAGGAAATGTTTTGAGGAGAAAATATAATGCCAAGATCCAGTTTGAGATATATGAAAGGTAATATGAGACTGAAGGTTAAAAGAATGGTTAGAACTGAACAAGTATATCTAAGAGTCATATGTATAGCAACTGATTATTGAAATTATGAAAACTGACAGATTACCAGGTAGGGAAACCTGGGGGATCCTCACTGTTAGTGGGCATGGCATGAAGATAGATCAAAGGAGACTGAGAAGAAATTAGACAGTTTGGAGGAAAACCAAGAGAAAGCCTTGTCACAAACACCTAGAGATAAGAGAATACCAAAGAGGAGAGGGTGATCAACAGTATCAAAGGCTTCAGAGAAGTTAAGATGGAAAAGGACTGAAAAACAGAATTTTAGGTTTAGTAAGTAACTTTTGGGAAAGTAGTTTCAGTTCAATGATGAGATAGCAAGACTGTTAAAAGTTGGGAAGATAGTCATAAGTAAAATAAATGGAGGCATTTGTTGTAAGATTACCTTCTCAAGGGATTAGCCCTAAAAGAGAATAGTTATAAGACAATATCTAATGCAGATGATTAGATGAAGGAAAGAGTTTTTGAGGATGATGGAGACATAGGCCTGTTTGTAGGCAGGAAGTTTTGAAGGTGAAGAACAGGGTTAATGTTTTTAAAGGAGTAGAACTTGCAAGTTATAAGGTTCTGCTGAAATTGAAAATGAAATTTGAGTCTGCCTATTATACGTGGTGTAACTTGAAGGACTAGTGGGAAAATAATGCATAACCATGGTAGTATGTGATGTAAATAAGAGAATGAAGATCACTGACATTAAGGTCAGGGAAGAAGTCAGACATTTTGAGGTTAAATCACTTCTTAGAACAAGTAGTATAACATGATAGAATCGTGAGATTGAAACTGGAAACCTAGAACTCAAATTCAGTCTCTTTATATTGACTTAACTGTGTGAAAAGATTAATTTCTTTGAGTTTTAACCGCCTTTTAAGGAGAATATGGTCTGTATTACCTACCTCATCAGGCTGTTGAGGCTAAAGTGAGATCATACATGTAACCCCCACCCAAAAAAAATCCTCACACTTTTTCAAATGTTAAAGGATCATGTAAATGCTAGCTTTTAAATGTATTCTTTTTTCCTCATTTCCAATGTATTTCTTGACTTTTAAATTTATGTTAAAGTTGAGCTCTGCTCTTGAGGTGGAGGAGTCACTATCCCAGGATTCAGGTTTTCCATGCTCTTGTGCTCAGAGCTAGTCCAGGGGAGTTTGTAAGTTTTCAAATTTTCAAAGGTGGTAGGATAAAAGGATAATGTGGTTAGTCCTCTTATGGTTTATGCTGTGGTTGGTGAGTGAACATAACTACTCTTTTCCACCTTGAAACTGTCACCAGGGCACTTACTCTTGCCAGTTCTAGAACTGAGACCCAGGACCATGTATGGGCAATGCAATAGAATCCTCCACCCAGTGCTAGCAGAGGTCTCCTGTGATCTCTTTCTGAGAAATTGTCCTACCTCCTTACTATCTGTGGGCTGAGAGCTCTGGAACCCATCATTGCCCACTTAATCACCCCTGATGCCTGCTGCTTTCTTGCTAGGGTGCTACCTGTACTGGCCTTTGCTTTGCTCTCATCCCAGTGAGATAGACCTTTCCTGTTGATCTTCTAAGTTATCTTGGAGTGGAAAAAATGTTTCATCTGTCCTTCTATTGGTTCTGCTGCTTCAGAATTTGTTTTGGGGCATTATTTTAAAATGGTTTGGAGAGGAATTTGGAAGAACTCAGGAAAATCCCTGCCTTTACTCCATCATCTTGACTCTGCCCCATCATGGAATTCTTATGAAGAATCAGGGAATAAGAAGAGGTTGTATGAGTGTATCCCTTTGGTAGAGGGCAGTAAGAATGACTGACTAGAATTTTGAAAATGAGATAAGAGGAGAGGAAGGTTTTAGTGGTCCATTAGCAAGATGGTGGGAGAAGTGCTCAGCTCAAATAACTTTTTGACAACAGAACATTTAAAAAGTCAATCTATTTTGTGATATCTAAAAATAAATCACACTTATATATAAAGAAAAAAGCATTTTTTTTAACTGAGGCCAAGAGGGTTGCAAGTATATACAAAGCATACATAGGAGGAACTTAGGGCAAAGGTATTAAACATTCAGGAGGGGATAAGAGGATGGTTAAATAGATGGGTATAACTGCTGGTGGATTGCAAGTTATTTCTTTCAGGGTGATAGCTCCTTCTGGAAAAAAAACAACACAGGATTGGTTTAAGCCAAACTCTAGTTAATGGAGGCAGGCTTCTAAATGGACCCCAACCTGGGTTCACCTATAGGGTAAAACAAAATAGCTGAACTACCTGGAGGGAGGAGTTGCAGAAGTGGAGTTATTTCTGTCTGTGAACATAGGCAATTAGAAGCTTCTGGGGTATGTTAGAGTCTTCTTGCAGGCAGTTAGAAACTC
This sequence comes from Gracilinanus agilis, assembly GCF_016433145.1. Taxonomy (NCBI): domain Eukaryota; kingdom Metazoa; phylum Chordata; class Mammalia; order Didelphimorphia; family Didelphidae; genus Gracilinanus; species Gracilinanus agilis. The sequence goes on along the minus strand of NC_058132.1, from coordinate 233,211,004 downwards.
TTGGTCTCCGCAGAGATTCTTTAGAATTTACCTTGGGATTGGGGTGGGGGTAATGATTAGAAACTGCTAGTCAGAACAAGGTAGGGGTCTAGAGTCTTTCAAGGTTGGGAGTTGACAACTTCAAAATTCTAAATGCAATTACTGTACTGGTGTTTTGGAGTCCCTGTAGGAAATTTCACCCTGAAGTAATGTTTTGCCCTCCTTTATGTAGGTGTGCCTCATCCTAATAGTGAGAATACTGATGGAAAGCCTATAATAATAATAATAATAATAATAATAATAATAATAATAAATGTTATCCTAATCCTGTGGTGGTGAACCTATGATAGGTATACCAGAGGAGGCTCTCAAAGCCCTCTCAGTGGGTACACTCACTGTTGCTGCAGCACAGAATTAGCCAGAATTCATTACTAGAAAGCCAGAGAGATGTGGAGCCAGGCAGCTCCCCTCCCCCTCTCCACACCCCTTGAGGTCATTTCTCACATCACCTGCCTCTCTAAAAGGTTCACCATCACTGCCCTAAATTATGCTTCTGTTCTAGTTACTGCTGCATGGTATGAGTGGAAATAGAACTGGATCTGTAGGAACAGGGTTTTAACATTTGTTCTTCACCTATTAGATTGTGATATCCTAAAGAACAGAAACTATATATTTGCCTTTCTTTTTCATATTCCAAGCACTTAGCACAGTGAATACCACCCAGTAGGTACTTAATATTTATTGACTATCAGACTTCAAAAATCACGTATTATTATAACTAATTTTACTACATGTGTGGCCTTAGGCCAATTACTTAATCACTCTGGGTTTTTACTTCCTCTTCAGGATGAAGGGATTGGACTAGTTGATTTCTAAGTTCACTTCCACCTGAGTATTTATTATTGCCAAATACTGCTAGCACAAACAGATCTCCTATACCTAAATATGTGTGTATCGATTAATCTACCTATATTAGTAATGACTGAATTTTTTGCTATTTTGTAAAGGAGAAGAGATAATAAAGATAATACCTTATATTAATATAATGGTTTTATGTTTTAATGATTTAATTTCTCATATATTAACTGATTAGGACAAAAATTTGGGGATACAAAAAAAGTAGACATCCTTACTTTGCAGACAAACATGCTCAGTGATATTAAATTATTTTACAAAGTTCACGCTGCTACAAAGTCAAAACAAACTAGTTTCCTCAGATTTTAGACATAGTGTTTTTCATACAACATATTTAATTATACTACAGTTGATATATGAGTAAGTATTTCTCTTTTATTATATTATTTTCTTATTTTGAAATTTTTTCTCCTCTCTTGGTTTCCATCAAGATTACAATCATTATTCTAGGAAAAAATATAATTTAATTTTGAGAATGATATTCTATTTGTTCCTAAGTTTATGGGATTTTAGAGATGGAAGAGAACTGAGGGAGCTAAAAACATGTAATTTTTGAGAATCTTATAATTGTCTAATTTACATATTGTCTGATATTTTTGAAATTGTTTAACTGATAAAAGTCAGTGTTTCAGGAGACTCTTCAAATCTTTGAATATTGTCCACAATTCTAGCTTAGTTCTTCTTTATTCATAAATACATAAAACATATAGGCATATTGTTTCTCTCCCACCTGCATTTCCAGTTGTAAATACTATAGGGAGAAGCATTATGAAAACTAGAACAAACTAATATGTATGGAAATGCATTGTTAATTTTATCTACATACAGACTGCTCCATCTGTTCAAACATAATGCTCCAAACCAAGAAATATGTTCCAAACCAAAGAGCATGATATTTGACAGATGGAGAGGTCTGTGGGTATGTCTGGAACATAGAATACAATAGAATTTGTAGTATGGTCCAACATCCCACTCTAACTGAAGGTTAATGGAAACTTCTTTCCTAAAAATATGCAAAGTACTATTGATTTTCAAGTCTCTATTCAGTCTAGTATGGTCTATTTTTTACTCATTCCTTGTCTAATAATAATAATATATTCACTCCTTCCCTGAATTAGTTTGTAGTTTTAATTATGGTTCCAACTACTAAATGCATATTATGTTTTACATGTTTGAAAGCTTGTGTTAAAATATTCAGCATGCAAAGATGGTCTCCTTTGTCTGGGTTTGAATTGCATTCTTCTTCTTGAAATCATATATATTGGTTTAGGGTTCTTTGTTAGAAAGGTGTTTTTAAGCTAAAAGTTAAGCAAAAAGCTAAAATACCTTTCAGCACCTTATCTTGCTCAATACTCCTCCCTTACCCCATTATTCTCATTTGCTTGTCAGCACCTAAACCCATTGTAGTGATTTCAAGACTTTAGAGAAATCACATATACCTCTTTTCCACAAAAATTTGGAGACTTCTCATTTATTGACAATGAAACAATTATAGCATCTTTGGTCCCTGAAGAAATGTAAAAGAACAGACCCCATAATACACTCTCCCACCGAAGGAGAGTTCTGACTTTTTTTGAGTTAAAATCAAGTCTTGTCTGCCTAAACTTATCAGGCTGTATAGTATACAGTTTCTGCTCTAGGATAGGAATTTGATTCTGGTTAAAAGTGATTTTGCTAAATCTGATATTCTACATCTGAACACTTATTGCTTGGCCTCCTTTCTAATTTGACTCCCTGCCTGACTGGATCTTTATTCTATGTATTCCATTCCTGTGCAACCCCCTGATTTTACAGCAGTGATTATTTTTCTTTGTCTTTGAATGACATATATACTTGTGACCTGGCCCAGAGAATTTATCTACTTTTGGTTCCTGCTAGCATAATTGACATATAAAGGATGTCAGGAAAGGCTTCTTTTTAAATGTGAGCAATAATATCTACTATAAGCTGTATTACACACTGTGGAATCATGGGACTAGAAGGTGTATCCTGGCTCTGTGACATCAGTACCCAACTTCAGATAGGTCAGAGTCTCTCGTTCACTTTCCATACCCATAAGATGAAGAGCTTGGACTAGATGGTCTTTGAGATCCCTCCCAACTCTAGATTTATACTTCACTGACTAAATAAGTTATAACGACTTCAGCATCTCAAGATCATAGGTTTAAAAGCTAAAATGTAAGGATATAAGCTTCTCAATAGTAAGAATAGTTTCAATCTTCATACATGTATCCATAAAGCCTAGTACATAGTAGACACCTATCGACTAGTTGATTAATTGGTCCAAAGACATCTAGAGAGACCACTCCATCAGGGATTGTGTGTTATTACAAAAGGATCTCTTGATCCTTTTGGGATGAAGTCACCATTTGAGGTGAAGTCTTAGGGAAGTCTATGGACCCCCTTCACATAATAATACTTTAAAATTCATAATGTATTCCAAATTATACAAGAAATTGTTTATAATGTGATGCAGTTGTAAAAAATTAAAATAAAGCAAAAATAAATTTAAAGACCCCAGGTAAAGAATTCCAATCTACTCCAAAAACACTCTAATGAAAAATTTAGATCCAGGGAAGTTAACTTAGGAGACACAATGGGTGAACTTGGAATCATAGAAACTAGAAAATCCTTTCTTACACACTTCCAGCTGTGTGACCTTGGGCAAAGTTACTTCCTCCTGTTTCCTTAAAAAAAAAAAAAAAGAAATGGAGATGATGATAGCACCTGCCTCTCAGGATTGTTGTGAGGACCAAAAGAGATAATACATGTAATGAATGAGCTTTGCAAACCTTAAACCTAGTTTGGTGTTGAGCATCTTTAAATAAGATAATGGATACTTTGCAAACCTTAAAGCACTATAAAAATACCAGTTACTGTTATAATTACCTTAAAGTCTCTGATGATGATTTCATTCCTTGATCTTTCTACTCCAGTTCTGAGTTCAGTGTTACAGAGTAACACAGAGGTGTAACTATTAAACAACTATGTTCTCTTGGGAGGGGATATATATTACATATACACATATAATATATATTATACACACAAACATACACTCGCGCGTACACGCGCGAGCGCACACACACACACACACACACGCATCCCCCTGCTAAATTTGAATTTGCATTATTAACACATTTTCACTTTCACTGAGTCAGCCCCAGCCCAGATGCCTTGGGTCCGCTTTGGGGTTAGGACTGCCGGGTCAGGCTGGGGGGAGCGGACACTTCCAGGCATTTCCGGATGTGCCCACAGGAGGCACCAGAGCCACTGCGGGTGGATTTTTACTAAGAGACTGTGGGGAGCTGGACGGACCGCAGAGCTTTTAGTTCTTTCTTCCTCCAAGTAAAGGGATTTTGAGGGAGGACTGCTGAGTAATAAGTGAGAAGCAGAGCAGGCCTGTGGGGCAGCAGAGGGGGTCTGTGAGGAGAAAAAAGGAGAAGGAGGAGACCCCGGGCTGCTATTCCAGAATCCTCAGGTCGTTACTGTGAGGCCATATAGGTTTGACCCCTCCTCCAAGGCCCAAGATGCCCCACAGCCAGCCTCTGCCACCCTCTGCGGGGACCGAGAGCACAGCCCGCAGTCACAGGGCCAGGGGTGAGGGACCCCTGCAGCGTCTGCCCATCCCCATTCCCAACCCCAACCCCCAGGGTGATCCGCTCCTCACAGCGCGTGACCGTCTCTTCCACGTGCTTTTCTTCAACATGGCGCTGATTTATTCACGCCTCTTCCCGCCTACCTTCCGCCGAGTATTCGAGTTCTTCGTGCTTCTTAAAGCGCTTTTTGTGCTCTTCATCCTGGCCTATGTCCACACGGCCTTCTCTCCCGAGCCTATTAACTGCTCTCAGTACAGGTGGAGTGACGATCCCGGGTCTGGCCTCCTCCAAGTGGAAATCGAGCAGAATGCTGGCCCAGCTGGCGTCCCCTCACACCTAGTCATTGAGGCCAAGGAGGAGATGAAGGTGGAGATGTCTGAGGAAAACGCGGGCAAGTTGGAGCTGGATGTCCAGCTGAAAGTGATCCTAAAGCCCTCTGGCGTGGCTGGCCCAGAAAGCTCGACCCAAGTGACCCAGAACAAAAGCCAGAATCTCTCCCTCCCCAAAGCGAGGGCTACTGGGTTGCAGCCCCTGATGAAGACTGTGCCCCTTCTTGAGGTGATGGCCAGAGAAGCATGGCCACAGGGAAAGTATAGGGTGCAGTATTCCCTACGGTACGGGTTATTGCTGCCTTCATCCCAGAAAACCACACAGGGCCGCAGCCTTCCAGCTATGGTGGTAAAGTTGAATCCCAAGAGGCACCTCTGCTTTGCTGAGCAGATTCGAAGTTTGGTGCTGGGTAAATTTCTGAACTATGTCAATCTGCATATGTCCAATGTGAAAGCCCTGGGTGAGAATGAAGAGAGCAGAAGTTTCCTCAGTAGCGTTTTCTCTGAGGAGCTCTATCGTTTTGTTAGCATATGGTTGGCAAGGACTTGCTACCTTACTGCTTTTGTCATCATGCTCATCTTTACACTTTCTGTCTCAGTGCTCTTGAGGTATTCGCATTACCAGATTTTCATTTTCATTGTGGACCTCTTACAGATGTTGGAGATGAACATGACAATTGCCTTCCCTGCTGCACCATTGCTCACAGTCATCTTGGCCCTTGTCAGTATGGAAGCAGTCATGTCTGAATTCTTCAATGACACCACGACTGCCTTCTACATCATCCTCATTGTGTGGCTTGCTGACCAGTATGATGCCATCTGCTGCCATACCAACACCAGTAAGAGGCACTGGTTGAGGTTTTTTTACTTGTATCACTTTGCTTTCTATGCCTATCACTACCGATTTAATGGACAGTACAGTAGCCTCGCTCTGGTCACCTCCTGGCTTTTTATCCAACATTCTATGATCTACTTTTTCCACCACTATGAGTTGCCAGCCATTCTACAGCAGGTGCACATGCAGGAGAGGTTACTGTCGAATGAAGAGGTTGCTCAGGGCCCACAGGGCCTCACAGGGCAATCTCAGCAGTAATATTGTTATAGTCCTTATGCCTCAGACAGTCCTCAGGCCTCCCTGCAGACTGGGAACATTAGCCCCATGAGTGCCTGAACTACCCAGTCTTGAGAAGACAGAGAATGAGGGTAGAGGGAGATTATTTCTCATCTAAACCCTTTCTTCAACTCATTGTTACAGACTGGGGAATCCAGCTTGCCCTGGGATCATATATTTGGAAATTTTGATGTTGTAACAGAGCCCAAGAAAACTGAAACTGAATAACTTGGTGAGGAATGAAGAGTAAAAGTTTCATTCCATTTTGTTTGATTGTAACGTACAAGAATTGTGTTGTATATATGTCATATATCAGTTTAAAAAAACAAAAGGGAAAGTATAATAATAAAAACAAGCTCACATTTATGTAGTACTTTACTTTTTGCAAAGTGCTTTACCATACCTTGCCTAAGTTGATTTTCACTACAACGTTTCAAGATTAAATGCTATCATTATTTCCCTCATACAGATTACAGTTACAGTTAGAGTGACTTGCAAAGGATCATAGCTAAATAAGTGTTTTAGTCAAATTTTAAAACCAGATCTACCTTACTAATAACTACAGTGGGGAAGCCATTAAATTGTGCTGGCCCAGAGCAGGAAAGATATGCCAGAGTACATGTGCATGCACATGCGTGCACACACACACAGAGAACATTAACATGGCAAGAGTTAGGAAGAAAGGTCCAGCACTCCATTCAACTAGAAATTATTCAGGGCTCCTCCTCTCTAAGCATATGGTAATACCTTTTCTTATAGTTTGTATTTCTGGTGAATTGTCCTTGACCATATGTCTTGGAAGTACAGGCAGGAATGATCCAGAAGAAAATATCTCTAAGGCTTAGGAAAATGAGGCCATCTTGGTTATAGGGAATAATTTCTTGATGGAAGGAAGGAGACTCATCAGAGGTAAGAAGAAAAGCACTTTCCTGGAAAATCACTTAGTACATGATTCAAGGTCAAATGAAAGAACCAAACACAGATCTGGGTTCTGGAAATTACATTGCCCAAAGCTAGATAAGAAAACGTATTGGCATTCTTATAAATAATTGTTTGGTGGAAATATGTGCAAAGGAATGGTTTTACTTTGTCTCTAAATAATACCTTTAACTTAGAAATAAGGGGCCCACTTAAGGCCTTTTGAATATGGAAGTGGCAGAGATGGTACCTACATTGCAGTGACTGAAGTGGTACAATCCTCTTGTGAGCCATGGGTACAAGAATTGGAATACTACCTACTTGTATTCATATTCCTTCGATGAGTGAAAATTAGCTATTTCAAACTCCTACCCCACCTCACTAGTTCACCATAATGCATGCATGATTGTTCCTTTACTATTTGGCCATGAGGTTTATTGCCAAAGGTACATTTTATGTATTAAGTAATAGATACAGAATTTATAGGGCATAACCCTTACTGCTTTCAGTTGGAGCCTCATTCTTTAAATTTAAGAAAAAAAGGAACTGTGCATCTAAAAGGCTAAATTTGCTTTAATGAGAACACCACTTGCAGCTGGCTACTTCCATTGACTTGCCAGGGTTTTCATCATTTATATTGATTGATTGTAGAAGAAAGTAAAGACAAGGTAATCAAACAGCCTGATTAAGAAGATGTTCTTAAAAAGTGGCTCATATTATTAGGAAACAGGCTATATCAAGATGGAATGCATTTGACAAGGCCTATAATTGATATATTTATCTGGAAACCTACGAGACATGTAAATTGACTGCAGAAGAGGAGAAAGACTAGCCACATATAGTTGCTAAGACAGATAACATATAGAGACCAGGAATAATAGTGGAGATGCTTAGTAATTATTAGAAGACAATATTGAGAAAAGTTGGAGAAATAATCCATAGAGTCCTTGATGTCCATACACAATGTATTGATTCTGAGTAGCGCAATGAATATATCTTAATGAAAGGATATAAATACATCTTAAATTACTACTCTACGCATAGATTGCTCCAACTGGCCCTTTGCTAGGAACCTATTCATTCTAACTTCATATCTATGTGTCAAATCAATGAAGCCTTGTAAGGAAGTAAACTGCTGATTTTTTTTTTATCTTTATATGCCTGATACCTTATACCAGGGTCTTATTCATAGTAGCACTTTGTGCTTGTTGATTTTAATACAAAACTGAATCAGAAATGGTCTCTCTCAACTGACATTCTTTTTGTGAAAATAAGGCTTGTATTTTCACAAAGAGAAAATAGAATTTGTTAGATTCATAGAATAGGTGCAAATAACAGAAAGCAAAAGAGGTCTAGCTAAATTTCAGATGAGTGCATCAGAAAAGATCAGGTTTACCAGTAAGAAATAACTGCTGGTCTCAGTGCTATAGCACAACTCTCTCTTCTTTTTCCTAAAGTAGGAAGTTCTTAACCATGTGTATATGTCTGTGTGTGTGTGTGTGTGTGTGTGTGTGTGTGTGTGTGTGTGTGTGTGTGTGTGTGTGATAAACCCCTTTGATAGTCTAGGTAAGCCTATGGACTCCTTCTAGGATGCCCTTCTAGAATATTTAGACACAAAATAAAGTCAGAGGATCGCAAAAAAACCCCACTATATTGAAAGTTGCCAAAATATTAAAAAAAAAAAAAACACAACCATGGATCCCAAGTTATGCAGGTTTAGTTTTAGAATAGCCTGACTTAAAAATTTTTGACAAAATACAACACCCATTCTTATTAAAAAAAAAAAAGATGCTAGAAAGCATAGAAATAAATGGGCCATTCCTTTAAATGATAAGTAGTATCTACCTAAAACCATCAGAAAATATCTGCTTTGGGGGTAAGTTTTGTTATTGTATACAATGTTCTCCTGGTTCTATTTATTTTACTCTGCATCAGTTCGTGTAGGTTCTTCTAGTTCTTTCTGGAATCTTCCTGTTCATCATTTCCTAAAGCACAATTGTATTCCATTACCAACGTACACCACAATTTGATAAACCCAAAGTCCCTAAAATTGGAGATAAGAACTCTATCAAAAACTGCTGGAAAAACTGGAAAACAATATGGCAGAAACCAAATATGGACCAATACCTCAAACCCTACAACCAAGATAAGATCAAAATGGTCATGATTTACATATAATGAATGATAACATCAGTAAAGTAGGGGAACATTGAATAGTTTACCTGGAAGATCTCTGGAGAAAGGAAGAATTTATGATCAAAGAAGAGATAGAGAGCATTATAAAGTATAATATGAATAATTTTGATTAAATAAAATTAAAAAAGTTTTTCTACAAACAAAACAAATGTAAACAAAAAACAAACTGGGAAAATATTTTATAACAAATTTCTCTGATAAAGGTCTCATTTTTCAAATTTATAGAGAAATAAGTCAAATTTATAAGAATACAAGCCATTCTCCAATTGGCAAATAGTCAAAGGATATGAACAAGCAATTTTCAGATTAAGAAATCAAAGCTACTAATACTCATATTAAAAAAATGCTCTACATTCCCTAGAGAAATGCAAATTAAAACAACTCTGTGGTTCCACCTCACACCTATCAGATTGGCCAGCATAAAAGTAAAGGAAAATGATAGATGTCAGAGGGAATGTGGCAAAATTGGTACATTAATGTATTGTTGGTGGAGCTGTGAATTGATCCAATCATTCTGGAGGGCAATTTGAAACTCTGCCCAAAGCCCTATAAAATTGTACACTCCCTTTGATCTTATAATACAACTTCCATGTCTATATACTAAAATGATCATAGAACAGGGGGAAGAACCTTTTGTACAAAAATTATTTATAGCAGCTCTTTTTCTGGTGGCAATGGATTGGAAATTGAGGGGAATATTCATCAATTGGGAAATGGCTGAATAAATAATGGTATATGATGGTGATAGAATACTACTGTGCTATAAGAAATCATAAACATAACAATTTGAGAAAAATCTGGAAATATCTACATGAACTAATGCAGAGCAAAGAAAGCAGAAGTAGGAGAACATCATGCACAGTAAAAGCAATATTGTGGAATGATCATCTGTGAAAAATTAGCTTAGCTACTCTCAGAAATACAATGATCTGGAACAATTCTGAAAGACTTAAAGAATACAATCCACCTCTGGAGAAAGAATTGTTGGGAGTCAGATGCAAATCAAAGTACTTGTCTTTCACATTAGTTTATTTATTTGGGGGTGGGGGATTTTGGTATTATATAAGTATTCTCTTACAACAATGACTAAGATAGAAGTATGTTTTGCAGGATAATATATGTATAACCCAGATCAAATTGCTTACCTATATCCAAGAGAGGGAAGAGATAGGGAGAGGGAGGAAGACAACTTAGATCTTATAGTTTCAGAAAATATGTGATGAAAATCATTACATGTCATAGGAAAAATAAAATCTTTGAATAAAAAAAAATATTGAAACTTAAAAAAAAGTCAGTGGATCCCAGGTTATGAATCATTGCTCTGGTCAGGATCAGGTAGAATTTTGGAAGAGCCTGGCTGTTTAACAAGAGGAAGTTGAGAAGGGAGTCCACTGCCTTTTTTTAAAGTTTTTGATTAGATAACCAGCTCCATTCCAGTACCCAGAGTACAAATATTTTAAATATTATGTTTTGACTCATATTATGGCCTTCCCAAGAAGTAAAAACAATTCAGTATTTTTAATGTAAATCAGACATTAGCATTTATTTCTTACACATTCAAATAATAAGTCATAATTCATTGCTCATATTGGCAAAACCATTTAAAATGGGATTTAGTAATATATAACTATAAAATCAGGTAGGTGGTACTTAAATATTAAGTCATAAAGCATGTTGTAGGCCAGCTAAGTAAGCATTTTACATTTCATTTTAGCTCTATACTATACTCTATACTCTACACTTCCTATGTCTTCTGGAAAAATGGACCATACTTAGGTAAGTCTTCATTATGAAGTCATCATTTTTATGAGCACTGGAATAATTTCTGAGTAGTCCTGCTTTTGCTGCCAGTCAACTTTATCCATTTGTGTCCCAGGGCATCTCAACTCTTCATAAAAATGATCACATTTGGACACTTTCATTTCAAGAATAATGTTTGACTCCCCATTTAGTAAAGAAATCACCATGTGGAAAAGGCAGCCAGAAACCAAGGAACAAGTTTACCTAACTGAGTCTTTGGTCTTTGGTGGGAAAAATGGCAGGTTGTTGAGAAAGAAAAGCCCATCACAGAAAGTCTAAAGACAAAGCATATTACTTATCACACAGAAGAGGCAAAGGAAAGAGACTAAGACAGAAGCTTTCCATTTCTTATAGGCCCATGAAGTCGTTAGCTTCACTGGCTCAGCAGCCAATGAAATGATTGCTTCATTATTTCTAAATACCCACACTTTTCAGGGTCAAGCCATCACGTGGCCAGAAGCCAGTCAGGAAGTTCATCAACAAGTACATATCAGCTGAAACCAGGAAGGGCAACTGATCATATTCCATAGTATGACTCTCTTTACATAGGAATAAAAACAACTGGAGAGTTTCCTTCCTTTCCCAAATTGATTGTATTATAGAAATCAGAACATATAATGTTATTCTGTTCTGAACTGATAGGATATCTATTTCTGGTCTAGGTTACTTATCTTTCCCAATTTATAAGCTTTAACTTGTTAACATCAGTGGAGTCTTGTGAATATTTGCATTCAGAAGACAAGATCTTCATGAGTAATCCTGTGTTTCTCTGAAAAGGGATCTCATATAGTATAACTGAACCTACTATGATTGAATTCTTTCTCATTCAGCCAAAGTAAAGTCTGTGTACATATACATCTATGAATGGAAAAATATGAGAAAAAATAGTATACAATTGATTAGGTCTTCTAGATATTACTGATGGAGAAGGAAATGCGTACTATGCCCTCATAACTATTTTACCTAGGAAATTAGAATGACAACTATGGTATATATTTAGGCTTATTAGCTACTTTTTAAGATTCAGAAGAGCAAAACCACTTTTTAGACTATTAATATGACAGATACATTTCTGAGAGGGAAGAAATAAACTTACATACAGTTTTTTTATGAAATAAAAATCATAGTTTTAGTAGTCTGACATTTGAATTACATAAATCTATGACATCCTTTTATTTGATTCAGTGAGAGCAATCCCTTAAAATCTTACCTTTTAAAACATAAATCCATAAGCCCATGATCCCATAACTTTATAAATGTTAATAAATAAATCTTAAAAATTAAAATAGTTCCTTAATTTTGGTCCAGACTAATTAGCAGAGTCCTTCAGAAAAGAATGTTGGTAAGTTTTCAGATCCATTTAACTATCTCAACTTCACAACCAAAAAAAAGGCATCTTTTTTGAGTATGTACTGTCTATAGTTCTACAGTATTCTAGAATCTACTAAATCTTTGAAATATTCAGCATGCCTATAAAGCTTTACATTAAACTGTCTCATTTGGGATTTTCCATCCTTAATTTATAGATCGACATATTAACCTGGATTTGACCAGAATTTTTTTAAGATCTCTTTCAATTTGAAAGTCTATGGTCCTTAATATTGTTTATATTGTTAATGTTTGTCTAATGCTCTATGGTTTATAATTGTGTCCAGGAACTTTTAAAAATTATGTTTACCTAAATTGCCTTCTGATTTTTTTCAAACCTTTATTTGTCAATTTAGTATGCGTTACTCTTGCAGTGTGAGCACTTTCTAAATCTTATAATACTTCAATTAAATTCCCTTTCAATTAAGAACTTTTTATCAACACATTTATGTAGACCTTTTCCCTGAAGGAGACTTCTTAAAAGATTAGTATGTATGCCCCAATGCACATTTTTAGTACTAAGAATTAGAAAAATAACTTTTGATTTTATCTCAGTATTTTGGTTTTCGTATCAAGAGAGTTGAATTGTTTTTAAAGCTGTTCTTTTTTCTATTATTAAATAGAAATATTTTGCCTAAGTATTCACCTTAGAACAAGGAAAAAAATGTTGAAAATTTTGCCAAAAGATAGATATGTCAGCAATTTATAAACACTTTAAAAACATGGTTTTATATTTCTGTGATTTGAATATTCAGGTAGAAATATCTCCTTTAGTTATAGTTTTTAAACCTTAAACATAAAAACAACAAAATATTTTAGGAAAAGATATTTAAAGCTAAATTTGCATAAAAATACTTTTAGTTTCATTTGTCACATTAGAAAGCCATATAAATTCCTCACAATGTGGAATGCCTTAGGCATATTGTCATTCACATACAGTGTAGCAAATGTATGAGGCCTATTCCTATTAATGGTGTTGAATAAAATGTTTTAAAAGTATTGAGTAGGAAGAAGGGAGAGAGAATTTAGTCTCCTAGTAAGGATAATCTTGTCTGTTCCACATACATGTCACAGCTAGCTGCCATTCTTCACAACTACTTCTGTACTTTCATCTGCCTGATTTCAATGTAACATAAAGAACAAAAGGTAGTGTTAACTATCTCAGTACTTACTTTTAAAAACTAGATGATGATAAGAAATTAAAATTAGGAGGATTTAATTAATATCTGTTGCTTACTATAGAGCACTATTTGATTCAGGAAATTTCATCTGCTTTCCATTTTTACAAATTTCTACCTGGGAAGTCCTGGGCATAAAATTTCCTAAAATATTTCTATTGTCTCTAGATCATAATCTATTAGTAATTTCAAGTACCTATTGATTAAGATCTTCTAATATTATATTATATATCTATATAATATAATTACTACTGTACAGACAGTAGTAATAATTTCCTAGCTATTTCCGGACCATAATGCCTCCATTTTGACCACCTTTCCATCTTCTTCCACACTTCATGATGTAACTTTGGGCTCCTCCTCTGGGATGTGAAACTATGAGAGGAAAACTTTTGCCTTATCTTCCCCCCAGTAATAGGTCTCTTTGCTAACTTCAAATTATATCTGTACTGATGAAAAAAACTATTCTTAATATTGTGTACTTTAATTCCTAATATGCATTTGTAATATTGCAGTCTGTGTCCAAATCTTTCCCTCATTCCTCATTACTTTGTTCTGACAGTCTTAGGAATGTCCTCACATTCTTTTCCCCACAGTGTCTTCTAAAATTGGGATAATCAAGATTGAGGTAAATTAACATTCTTTCTTTTAAACAAAACTGGCTTTGGCCAAACACTATCGGGGGAAGAATGTCCTTGATTTCTTACATTAGGAGGAACAATGAAGTCAAACTTAACCAAACTAACTTTATTTCCCTATCTGGATCACTAAAGATATTGGAGTCCTTGATCAGGCCTATGACTCTTCCCCAACCACAATGAAGGGATAAAAGAGGGAATGAAAAATATTAGCCCATATCCTCATTAGGCATTCACCAATTAGAGATGGTTTGGTCAGTCTAGAACCACTAGTGATAGGCAAACTTTTTTTTTTCAACCCTTAACTTCTGTGTATTGGCTCATAGGTGGAAGAGTGGTAAGGGTGGGCAATAGGGGTCAAGTGACTTGCCCAGGGTCACACAGATGGGAAGTGTCTGAGGCCAGATTTGAACCTAGGACCTCCTGTCTCTAGGCTTGGCTCTCAATCCACTGAGTTACCCAGCTGCCCCGCTGGGCAAACTTTTGAGCTTGGTGTGTCAAAATTCGCCAAAAAACTGAGCATAACTCAGGTGGTGTGTCACTTTGAGGAAAAAATACCATAATTTCGTGATATTAATAGTTTAAATAACAAAAATGTATATTTGTCATATATAACTATAATAAATCAAAATAGGTAAATTAATATAGGTAGAATTTTCATCTATAGTGTACAGAGGGTCTACACTACACTACAGCAAATGTTTCATCCTCTGCATGGGACCACATGCTTCTCTGTATGTGGCCGCATGTGGCCGTGTGTCATCGAAAATAGCCACGTGTGTCAGCACTGACACACCTGTCATAGGTTTGCCATCACTGATCTAGAACATGACTGAAAAATGAGTTTTCAGAAATGTATATAGATGACTGAAAATACTAAATTATTTCATTTGACCCAGCAATATACCAACATTAGGTCGGTATCCCAAAGAGATCAAATATAGGGGAAAAGGATCTATTTGTAGAAAAATATTTATAGCAGCTCTTTTTTATGGTGGCAAAGAATTGGAAACTGAAGGGCTGTCTATCCATTCAGGAATGACTAAACAAGATGTGGTATATGACTGTAATGGAATACTCTTGTGTCCTAAGAAATGTCTAACAGGATAATCATAAAAACAAACAAACCTGGAAAGGCTTATATGAAGTGATGCAAAGTGAAATGAGCAGTAGCAGGAGAATATTATACACAGTAACAGCAATAATATACAATGATGAACTATGAATAACCTGACCATTATCAGCAATGCAAGGATCTAAGACAGTGATGGGCAAACTTTTTAAAGAGGAGGCCAAAGGAAAGGAAATACTCATCTGTCAGTCTGTTTCTAAGGCAATTCTTTCAAAGACTCATTGTGTTGTATCCTACCTACTCATTGTATTCCTCAGATTAGGAATAATGTCTTGGCAGGATAGAACATTTCAGGGGGCTGCATTTGGCCTGAGGGCTGTAGTTTGCCCATCAGTGATCTAAGACAACTCTAAAAGGTTCATGATGAAAAAAGCAATCCACCACCAAAGAAGGAAGTGATAGAATGTAGAAGATTCAAGTATACCATTTTTCACTTTATCTCTGTCCTGGTCCTGAGTCTTTTCCTTGTATAAGTGATATGTGCCTTCTTTTACAGCACGGTGAACATGGAAATATATGAAATACATATATTGCATGACAACACATGTATAATCTATATTTTATTACCTGCTATCTTGAGGACTGGGCAGGAGTTGGAGGAAGGGAAACAACATGAACCACAAAATGAATATCAGAATATAATTATTTAAAATTGTATAAAAATTACAGAAAAACAAACCTCTGAATAATTTGCTTCTGATGACTTTTTTTTTATTATGAACCATTAATTTGTTGATTATTGTTGGTTTAATCAGTGAATTGATTTTTCTTACCTGGAACCCAGCCTCTCAGAATTTCTACTCATTATTTCATGGGACAGCTATTACCTTCTCCTCAAAGGAACCTTAACCCCAATCTCTGCTACACCAGACTCTGATACATAATTTCACTTTATAAGCACAATAACCTTAATAATATATCTATTTTACTATATATAGGAATAATTTCTCTATTTTGTAGATGAAAAAATAAGCTTAGAGAGAACAGATGTGAACAAGGTCATGTAGTCAGCAAATTTCAGAGCCTGATTTTGTTGCTCTTTTCTTTTTTTTCTGATTTGAAAAATTTTAATTAATTAACTAATTAATTAATTAAGAATATTTTCCCATGGATACATGATACATGTCCTTTCTCTCCCCCATTCCCTCCCCACTCCTATAGCCAAGGCGGTGCTCTTTTCTTCTGATTCCTAGTCTATTTCAATTTAATTTCAATTTGAAGTAACAAGGATTTAATAAACTGACGTTATGAGCAAGACACTGATTTGACTCTATAAAAGAAAGAACAATAAAATATAGCCCTTGAAATAAGTGAAGAGAATAAGTTATTCACTTGAATAAGTGAAGAGAGCACTGAAGTCTAGGGGAATCAGAACATTCTCCCTGGAGAAAATGGCGCCTGAGCTGAATCTTGATGGGGGCTGCAGCTTCCAAGAAGTGGCACTACTGGAAGGAGAGGGTTCCAAGGATGGGGTACCGCCTGCGTGAAGTGTGTGCTTGCGCTGGGGAGGACCACTTCATGCAACGCTGGGTCACTGTGTGAAATGCTTGGTCACCCTTTCTGAATGGAACATATTATTCATAACTTGAACAGTGTGAAAAGTAGACTGGAACTAGATTGTGAAGGGATTGAAATGGCAAACTGAAGAATTTATGATTTATTCTAGAGATAAAAAGGGGCCCCAATGCATTTCCCGCCAGAGCTTCCTGGGACAGACACCAACAATAATTTCCATTTGGATAGTGATTTTTTTTCCCATAACTATTCTGTTAGGTAAGACATTGAAAATACTGTTGTATTTTCATTGTACAGATTCAGAAATTGATTCAGAGATGTAAATTGATGGTCAGCACATAACTGTATGTGTTTCACCTCTCAACCTTTGAACTTATATTTGACTCAAAATCTATTATATCCCTTTTATACCTCACTCACTAGTATAGTATTGTTATGATATTACATTCAAATGCTACGACTTGGCATCTATTTTGTGAAAAAAATTAAGATTAAGATGAGGTTTACCTGTCAAAATGTTTGTAGAACAAGATTAGGATTTTCATATTCAATTAAGAAAGCTCTGTTTCCATGTATATATGTATATACATGTATACATACATATATATATATATATATATATATATATATATATATATATATATATGTGCAGCTATGTGGTGCTGTGCAAAGAATCAGGAAGAGCTTTGACCAGCGGTTCCCAAAATTTTTTGGCCTACTGCCCCCTTTCCAGAAAAAATATTACTTAACCCCCTGGAAATTAATTTAAAAAAATTTTAATAGCAATTGATAGGAAAGATAAATGTACCTGTGGCCATCACTGCCTCCCTAGATGGCTGCAGCACCCACCAGGGGTCGGTAGCACCCACTTTGGAAATCGCTGGCTTAGACTTTAGACTTCCTACACTTACTTTTGTGATGTGACCTTTGCCAAGCTACTTGGCCTTTGCTTGCCTCAATTTCCTCTTCTGTAAGATAAGAATAATGATAGCACTTCTCTTTCAGAGATGTTTTGAAGATCAAATGAGAATAATTGTGAAATGTGTGGCATAATGCCTGATCTATATTGCTATATAAATGTTAGTTTATTATTGTTGTTGTGTATCTCTGAATCTTTATCTCTAAGTGTCAAGTATTTCGCTTCTGAATGAGAATATAAAAGAGAATACTCAAATATAAATTACTTTTTCAATTTTTTGTCAGTTGTCAAATAGCAAATCACTTCAAGAAAAAAAAGTTATTTTTATGACATATATATGCCCCCTTCTAATTTTTTTTTTTAAACCCTTGTACTTCGGTGTATTGTCTCATAGGTGGAAGAGTGGTAAGGGTGGGCAATGGGGGTCAAGTGACTTGCCCAGGGTCACACAGCTGGGAAGTGGCTGAGGCCGGGTTTGAACCTAGGACCTCCTGTCTCTAGGCCTGACTCTCACTCCACTGAGCTACCCAGCTGCCCCTGTCCCCTTCTAATTTTAAAATAAATTGTTCATGTTTAAACTATTTCCCTGAAATCATCAATGCAAATCCAGAATTCCTTATCTGTGAATGACACATTGAGTAGACATAGTTTGCCTATTTCCCTCAATACTTTGCTCCAGTCTAATTACCCTATTTTTTCTAATCTTCAGCCTTAAAAAGGAAAACAAGTCCTAGGAATTTAAGAAAAAATCGCTTTTATTATGTGTCTTATCCTGGATTATTTTGATAATTTCTTCAGTTCTTCTGATTTGGTCACCATAAAATCCCTTAAAAGCACTGATCTGCAAAAGAACTGTTTTCCCTGTCTAAATAGTGAGTGGACCAAAGAAAATCCAATATGTTGGGTAAATAGCAGTTGTATGGAAAATGAGAACTCTTATAAAATTAATATTTATTTGAGTCATGACCTATTGTACTATCAATAACTGACTTGCTTAAACTATGGTTACATTTTCACGATACCAAAAAAACCTGGTAAATTCAACCAATATCTCTGGGACAATTCTGACTTTCATTCAAGTTAGTATGCCATCTGTCTCTTTGTAAAATAAAATTAGTGAATCTAATGGGTCTTTAATAGGTATTTTACATGTGTTTTGTGATGTGGCATTAATGAAAATTATAAAACAGTGTGGCTTTGTACAGTAATCTCCTAAGTTCCTCATTTGGTAAATTGTAGCTTTCTAGGTACCCCCCCCCCCCCCCCCGGCTTGGACTTGAAAATTGTGTAAAGGGATAATTTGTAGAGATTCTGACACCATCTCAAGTCAATTTAATTCAACAAGTATTTATTATGTGTCAAAAATGTGATAGGAACTATATATACTAAGAAAAAAATGAAATATTTGTTTTATTTTAGGAGCTTACATTTTATCAGAATTGTCTCTTCTGAACTTGTTTATTATTTTGGGGACTATCACCATGATCCCAGTCATTGAGGTTTGCAACTCTAGTATCATCCTCAAATTTTCACTTTCACTGTACAATGTAATCTATTGTCTAATCTCATCTTTTCTACCCTTATAAAATCCCTTCTAAATGTTCCCTTCCCTCTATTCACAAAGTTGTCACTCTAGTTTCAGGCCCTAATCACCTCTTGAATGGCTATTTTTCAATAGATTTCCAATTATTTTCCTTTACTCAACTCTCTCCTCATTCATTCCATTCCATCCTCTTTTTCTAAAGTGTATCTTATGTCATCTCCATCCCCCCATTCAGTAAACTGTTGTGGTTCCCTATTACCCCCAGGATAAAAATGTGGAATCTTTCCTTTGATACTTAAAGCTCTTCATTATTTGTCTTCTTCCAGTCTTCTTTAATTTTATTCTGCTCTTCTTAATCTATGACCTAACCACAATGGCCTGTTTTTTTGTCCTTACCTATATTCAATCTCTGTCTCTATGTTCAATCTCTGTCTTTGAACTGGATCTCCCCCACTCATTGAATACTCTCCTCTCTCAGCTCCATTATTTAATTTCCCAAGATTTCCTCAAGACTTAGCTTAAACCCTACCTTTTGGGAATCTTTCCTATCTCCTCCCCATTTCAATTGCTAGTAATCTTCTGTCTGTTCAGTATATATCTTTTATATACCTAATCATGTATGTGTTTTTCCTTCCATCCAAATGTAAGATTCTTGGAGGAAAATATACTCAAACTTTGGTACTCAGTGGTTTTGAAACTTGTTGAATTTGGTATTTGATGCATTTTGACAAGAAAAAAATTGTCTCAGATATTATGGAAGGAGACTCCTCTTCCAGACAGTAACATTTCTCCTCACCACCATCTCCATAGGTCACAGATTCCTCTCAATACAGGAGAAGTTAAATTTAAATTATTTTATTTAATCTAATTATTGTTTTTTATGTCTATGCATTATTAATGTTTATTTAGTAAAATTCAATTCCATTAATGCATAGATCCCTTATAAACCTGGGTTTTCTGGGTGTCTGAAATGGATTAATTGTTATGTTATTTCTTGTGGAAAAATTAATTTAGTACTTGACCTTTTTGGTACTTGACCTTCTGGAACAAATTAATAACAAGTCCCAAGGTACCATTTACTTTTTTTCCTTTTCTTATATAACCAGTGATTAGCATGGTACCTGGAACAGAGTAAACACATAATAAATGCTTGTTTATTGATTAACTTTATATAAACTTCCCCAGTAATTCAGGAACAGGCCCTTTTCTTAAAATATAAGAATGGAAGGATTCAACTAGTTCTTAAGTCTTCTGGATCATATCCTTTCTAGTCTATAGGGGAGTAAAATTGCTGCTTTTGAAAATCACAACTCAAAATGGCCTAGCCTTCCTTATCTTTTAATAGTATAGATGTGGTTGTGGGTAATATTTATGTAGAAGAAGATAAAAAAAAAGGATTAGTGAAATAGAGATTAAATCTTGAGAGAATGAAGCAAAAATATTTCTTAAGATACCAGGTTGGCTACCTTGGTAATAAGAAAAGAACTTAAGAGAACAGTTGTGCAGTTTGTTGAATATACATATGGAACAAAGATTTCAATCATCATAGAAGGTGGCCATGTTCTACTCCCAAATAGCCACTTTGGGGGGAATTTTTAGGTTGCCTTGGTCTTCTGGAAGGGGCATACTGAAAGCCAGTCTATACTGCATAAAGTTCACTACCATTCTTGTACATAGCTTGGATGACAAGGTAGAAACATCAGAGCTGAAAAGTACCTGGAATGATGATATCTGTCGATTATGTTGAATTCTAGGGAAGGCTTTTTTTAGAAGGTGTAACTTTAGTTGAGAACTGAACAAATCCAGAGAAGCGAGGAGGAGAAGACAAGGAGGAAGAGCATCCTAGGTATAGAGCCAGAGACAACATTTAGAGTTGGAGTTCTTATGTGAGGAAGAGCAAGGAGACCAATGTTTTTGGATTTCTGAAAATGAAAAAGGGAACAGGTGTGAAATGACTGGAAAGATAAGACAGAATTAGGTTATGAAATTCTTTAAAAATAAAAATCTGCTCTTTTAAACATATTCCTCTGGTGATGACTATAAATGTCTGTTGAATGAATATTGTAGCTATAAATCATAGAATACTATAATCTGTGAAGCTAAAAGTAGCTAAAGGAAAATGAAGAAATTAAGAGTGCATATAGATTGTCCTCTGCATATTAGCATTATAAATTGTGTGTAAAAGCAGCATCAAAACAATATCAAATAAATATTCAATCAGAAAATAATATTGCCAGTTAAATCTGGAGTGGAAAGGACATTAGATGGACAACCTGGATCCAGAAATGACAACCATGCAGTATAAGAGATTTAGATCAAGAATTCTTAACCTTTTTTATTTGTTTGTTTCATTGACTCTGGCGCACAGACAGCATAGTGGAGAGTGTCAGGCCTGGAGTCAAAGTTCAAATCCAGCTTCAGATTCTTACTAGCTGTATCACCCTAGGCAAATCACAAATCATTGTTTGCCTCCATTTTCTCATCTATAAAATGAGCTGGAGAAGAAAATGCAAACCTTCCAATATATTGGGTTTCTTTACTATTAAGGATCTATTGGAGGAAAAATTCCATGAGATGAGAGAGCATCAATGGATTCCAAATGATATAATTATAATGAATGTGAGATGGGATGGGATCATGGATCCACTTAAGTACTGAAATATTTAATTAAATTATTTACAAGGTTTTTAAAAAATTATTATGCTAATATTTACAGACTAGCCATCAGTATATATATATATAATATATAGTTTAGTAACTAACTTGTATATCAATAGAAAAATACAACATGAATAAATTTATCAATTCTGTCTCCTCAAAGTGAAGTTGTAAATAGCTTTTCATCTCAACAGCAATCACTTCATTGCTAATAATGGATCATTTATTTTGTTACAAAAATATATATTGGGAGAAATCCAATTTTGATTCACATTTCACTGGTAAAGGTACTCTTTCCACAATGCATTGCAGATTGTAACCCTTCTATAACTTATCAAACAGTATTATTGTAACTTTCAGCAAAAATCACATCACTTAATGGCCAAACGTCTGGTGATGAGCTTCTACATATGGTCTATTTCCTCTAACAGAATGATACTCAATGTCTTTCTAGTTCATCAGAGCCTGCCCAAATGCCTACTCCACTGTCATAACTTTCAGAAACCAAGGCTTATCTGCATGCTATAGCAAGTCATCACAATGGAACTTTAATGGAGGGTGACTAATATAGGTTATGAAAATATGTTAATGAAGCCTATACCTGGTTTATTTTTTAAATTTAAAGTTAAATTCTTATCTTTAACTAAATAATTTTGTTATTTTTTTTTTAATTTTCAGGGTTCTCTCTTCCTTTTACAATTGAGCAAACCAAGGCAAATGAAAATAAAGTAGCTTGCCTAGAGTCATCTAATAAGTGTGTGATGTTAGACATAAACTCAGGTCTTCCTGATTCCAGGCACAGTGAGCCTGTACAGCTGAAATGCCCCTAAATTAAAATGATACATAAACTTGATCTGTCTGTACTATATCTATACCTATATCTACCTATAGAAACATCTATGTATAGCTATAGCTATAAATCATCTATATCTCTTTATCTACCTATAGGTATGACTTTATAATTTTTCCAACTCAAAGAGATGAATACACCAAAAATTTCCTAGGAAAAATATCTTCTTCAATGTTCCTGGTTTTTTCCTATCTTTCATACTCCTGTACAAATTTAACACTGCACCAACATGTCAATGTTAAAAGACTAATTTTTCAACTTATTTCTCTTTTACAGTTTGTTGGGATCCGGGTAGGGGGAGGTGTAAGTTAACTGATCACTTCTCAGCTGTAATTTTAAGCTCCACTGATCTGTTATGAATGTTCCATTTTAAAACAGAACATATGTGAACTGAACTGTTCCTATTACACTCCAGTGATGCCTCTGATTGTGTTTGAGATTCACAATTGTGCCTACAGTTATGAACTCATAACTCTTATTACTTAGGTAAAACTAAGTCTTCAATTTTAATCTTATTCTTTTGATAGAAGAGATCTAAAAATCCCACAGCTGTCACTGCGTAGTGCAAATTTTTCTCGAGTTTAAGATTATATTACTTGCAATTAGAATGTATTGAATTCTTGACATTAATTTAAATTATTTCACATTTATATCAGTTTAAGAAACTATGTAGTAAGAAAATTCATACAATAATAATAGTAATAATTATAACAATGAATGTATCCTCAGCAAATATAGTTATTTTGGTAATGTTTACTAAAAGCTTTAACTTTCTTAGAAATGATTATAAAATCATAAAATCATTACCTAATACCAAACTCATAATTCCTCCAGCGCAGGTTAGTGCTTTTGAAAGAAGCATCAAAGGACTTGCATTTGAAGGCCATGTTTTCATTTTTTCTATTCATAGTTCAAGGACTTAGTATGATCATCTTTTTGGCAATTTGTATTACCTCTTTTTCCTTTTCTCTACTGCAAAGGAAAGAGAATTGAATTAGATGAATCATTTATCAATAATTCTGTGGCTTTGTTAGTCTTATGTCTTATGATCCTTACCTTGCCTAGTAATGTGTTATAATTCTTTAATCTTTCATTTTTTCTACTTCATTCTCAGTGTTGTATATAGTTTAGAAGTACTGGAATAGAGAAGTGAATACAAGTCCTATGAAATCAAATCCATATTTCCTTTTATTAGATCTAAATTGTCTTCATGTTTAGGGAGCATTCACTCTTCTACTCAGAGAATAAGTACATTTTCACCTTAATCTTCTCATTAATCCTACAGACTTCATTCATCAGCCCTTCTATATTATCCTTTGCTCATTCATCTGTTCATTTATCATATAAAGGGCTCCACTGAGCCTGGTGACAGGTACAAAGATGTTTAAGACATGGCATCACTTCCAGCATTCTCCATCTTTCAGTCTCCATACTCTTCTACTTCCCCACGAACATACTTCTCACCCTAGAGGTCTTTGCTCTGTGACCTTGTCTATTGATTGATGAGTCCCTGACCTGATTCATGATTTTGTCAGGCACCCAGGACATGCTCACTTTACTCAAGACTCCAGTTTATGTCCATCTCTAAATATATGCCTGACCTTAAAAGTGATAGAAAAGCCAAGAATTGCAAACAAATATAAAGCAAAAACCTAAAGGATATTCCCTTTTTTAGATGATACAGAAGCTAGTCAGAACAAAAGGAACTCCAATAGATGTTCTAGAGTGTGGTTTATGTTGTGCTGAGCAAAGAGCCTGGGGCAGAGTTCTTTTTGCTTTCCCACTCTGTTATTGTTGTTGTTGCTGCTGCTACTAATATTAATACTACTATTGCTCCTTCTCCTCCTCCTTTTACTGCTACCACTACCACTATATTAGTTATACTATTAGCATTTATATAGCATTTTAAAGTTTGCAAAACACTTTTCACTCATTTGATCCTTTCAGCAATCCTGTGAAGTAGATGCTATTACTATTGCTACTTTAGAGATGAATAGAGAGGCTAAGTATGTTGCTCAGGATCACATAGCTAATAAAGATTTAAGGCAAGATTTGAACACACATCTTCCTGACTATATTTTCCACTCTATCCAATTCAATACTAACTACTTGGTAAGCTTATTTCTTATCATGGCTTGAAGGATATGTTCATAAACTTCTGTTTTCCAGGGGTTCTCAATAAATGTATGTTGTCATCAGAAGAATCATGGTTTTTCTTTTTTTGTGAAGCATGGCATGTTTTACAATAAGGTTACTTCATCTTTCATCTCCCTATTTTTTTCAGTGGCTATCATGATAGCTTGGAATGAACTTCTTTTCTAGCTCCACTTCATAGAATCCTTCTCGTCTTTTAAGATGCAGTTTAGGTACCATCTTCTACATGAAACTTTTCTTGATCCTCCAAATTGCTAGTGCCATTCCTCCTAAATTACTGCATTAACTATGTGGGATATCTTTGTATAGTGATTAACTAAGGGATACAGTGTTGGAGTTTTGAAGTGTTGGATATGAATTCAGGAAACCTTGAGTTCAAATTCCATCTCAGATGTTTACTAGTTGTGTGATCATAGGTTACCCTCAGTTTCCTTGTGTAGATCTCTTTATCATCTCTGATAATCTGATGACAGTTTAGTTGATAAGGAAATAAGGACAGAACAAGGGAAATGTCTTTTACTTCATGCTTCCAGCTCTGGCTCTGGGAGCATGGAGTTTATTATATATATTTCAAGACTCATTTCACACAAAAGAACCCCCCCACCCGAAACTTTGCAGATGCGCAGAAGTTACAAATTATGTCACATCAAAACACAAAACATTGGCTTCAGAATAGACCAAGGCCAAGGCTGAATTTTGACTAGGTTCTTATCAGAAAGCCAAGTTGGGGAGTATCTTGGCCTTAGCTATAACAGGCAGCAGCATTCCTTGCTGTTAACAGTGTTAACCCTTTAAATTCAGGTTTGATAGGAACTTAAAGCTTTTCAGTAAGGCCATAATACTTTTCAAGAAGAAATCACAAGAATCACAAAAAGGGTCAAAAGAGGAGTCTCAGCATTTTATCTATTCTCTTATTGGCTTCCCACGTTTCCTCATTTGTAAAATGGGAATTGTAATTGTATTTACCTGGAATATTGTAAGACTCAAATGAGATGGCATAAGTATAGCATTTTTTTGCCCTTAAAGTGATATATAAATGATAGCTAATATCAACTACTATCATTACATATTGCATATAATGATATAGAATATGAATATGAACTATATGCATATATATATATATCTTCCCTTATTGAACACGCCTGGTTCACAGTCTTTTTCTCCTCAGCTCCTCCCTTTGTACTGGAGACATCTTGTCTCCTCTAGCAAATTGGTTCCTCTATTGTTCTGATCTCCTCACTAGCTTTGTGCCTCTTCTAGTCTACTAGCTCATTCTCAGCTGCCAACAAGCGTGCCCATTTTTCAGCCATCCTAAGAATTTTCTCTCACTTCATCCATTCATCTCAACTAGGTATTGCCCTTCTTTCTTTGTGACTAAACTTCAACACAGTATCTTCAATTACATTCACCCATCATTTTGCTTTTCAACTTTCTACAGTCTGACTTCTAGCATCATCCTTCAGCTGAAACTCATCTCTCTAAAGTTAGCAGTGATCTCTTCATTGACAAATCTAATGGCCTTTCCTTAATCCTATTCTTTCTTTCTGTGGCCTTTGATTCTTTATCCTCACCTCTTTGATAATCTCTCCTTTCCAAGTTTTCACAGCACTTTTTTCTCCTGGGTATTCTTCTATGAGACAAGACTACTCCTTCACGGTCTCCTTTGCTGGATTTTCATTTAATTTATCATTAAGCATAGGTATCCCCAAAGATTCTGTCTTAAATCTTCTTTTTTCCCAAATTATTTTTAAAATTAATTTACATTTTTCTTTTTTCATTAAAATTCTCAAGTCTCTCTCTCTTTCTCTCTCTCTCTCTCTCTCTCTCTCTCTCTCTCTCTCTCTCTCTCTCTCTCTCTCTCTCCTCTATGCACTACAGAAGGCACCATTTGACAAGAGAAAAATGTATATAAAAAGTTATGTATTACATGTTTCAATTTATCAATTGTTTATCTGGAAATGGGCATTTACAAACCACAAGCTATTCTTCAAACATTTCTGTTGCTGTATATAATGTTCTCTTGATTCTACTCATTTTGCTTTTCATAATTTCATGTAGGTCTTTCCATATTTTATAAAATTAACCTGCTGATTATTTCTTACAGCACAGTTGTATTTTACCAAACTATTTTTCTTCGTGATCTCATTAGTTACCAGGGATTCAATTATTATCTCTATGCTGATGACTTTCAAATCTACTTATCTAGTCTTAACCCCTTTCCTGACCTCCATTTTCACATCTATAAATTATTATTGGACATGTCAAAATGGATGTTTCATCAGCATCTAAAACACTAAATTTTCTGAAAGGAATATCTCATCTCTCCACCCCCACTCCATCCAAACCTTCTTCTTCCCCTAATTTACCTGTTATTGTTAAGGGCACTGCCATTCTCCTAGTCACTCAGATTCATAGCCTAGTTTTATTCCTCTTGATTCTTCACTTATCCTTTGACCCCAGCATGTAATCTGATACCAAAATCTGTCAATATCATTTCTGCAATATTTCTCACGTATGCCCCCTTTTCTCTTTTGGTACTACACTCATTCTGGAGTTGCCTTTTTTTATCTTTTATCTAGACTACTATAATAGTTTTTGGTTGGTTTCCCAACCTCAAATCTGCCTACTCCAGCTTATCTTCCACTAAATTATTAAAGGCATCTTAAAAACACAAGTTTAATAAAGTCCCTTCTCTATTCAATAAATTTCCTCAGTTCTCTATTATCTCAAATAAAATATAAAATCCTCCATTTTAAGACCTTGGATGATTTCTATCTTTCCCTGCAGGGTTCTTAAACTCTCTCCCTTTCCCCTAGGCATATATTCTAAGGTTAAGCAGCATTGTAATCTCCTTCTGACAAGTTGTTAGACTCCCTCACTCTCTGTGAGATGAGAACTCTGGAAATTGCTGCTGCCAATTCAGTAGCCCCCAAAGCCTGCACTGACAGATTAGCCTATGCTGGACAGCATTCTATTCTCACCACAGAATGACGTACCTTTCCTACTGATCTTCTAGTTTGTCTCAGTTTGGAAAATTGTTTCACTCTGCCCATCTGTGGATTCTGCTGATTCATAAATCATTTTATTTTAAGGCATCAGTTTACAATTTTTTAGAAAGGAATTTGGAAGAGCTCAGTAATAATCTTGCTTTTTCTCTGTCATCTTACATAGATTGTTTTCAAGAAATTTGGAAATGAGGAAGTTAGAGAACAGTAAGTATAATGACTACAAGAATGTAATGGAAGAGTTTCTGGAAGAAACTTAACTTTGAGTACTTGAAAGCCAACAAAACACCTGTAGGACAAAGGACAAAACTCTCTAAAGCTAAGAGGCAGAGGACTCCTGATTCAGAATAATTTATACATTGTCAGAAGTGATTAAATTCTATTCATTCCCCCCATGAATTAGTTTTCTTTGTAAGAGAAGGCTCAATTTAGATGGGAGGGAAGTTTAAAATGAGAAAAATGTAAGGAAAAAAGGCATCAAAAGATATATATATATATATGTATATATATGTGTGTGTGTATGTATGTGTGTGTATATATATATGTGTATATGTATATATATATATTTTTTTTTTCAAAGTATCCATCATTTGATTGAAGAGTATGAATGAAATGGTGGCAGCAAAATGTGTCTCCATAATTGTGCACTGTCTGCTGTAGTATATGTCACCCAATAGTAGAGTGTTCCTTAGAAACTCTACTTAAGGTTTTAGTAGGAATTACTTATGGGAAAAAAGTTTTGTGTGGTACAGTGCTAATGGGGGAGAAATATGTTAGGTGGGGCTAGCATATGTGATAGGGAAGGGGGACATATTGATTTCATGGACACATTGATTTATCAACCTGGGAACAGTATAGCCTGTTTAGACAGAGATCTATTATTTAGCAAAATGTGAGGTTGTGTGACATTTTTAAACTATTCACTTTTTATAGCTATTCTTCAGACATTAGAAACCACATTTAGGTAATTTTAAAAATCTAATTTAAATTATATAATTTTAGCTTATTATATTGCCATCTGGTTTAATTTTAACAAATGTTTTTTTAAGCACTTGTTCTTTTTCAAAATACATAGATATATTGTAGAAGATGTTAATTGCTCCTATGTCTGATGTATTCCCTTTAAATGTGGATTATAACTAGTCAACAGATTAAAGTCAGAGATTCCTTATGAAAAAGACAGTATGTTAATCCTCTTCCAGCTACATGCTAACAATCTCTACTCCTACTCTAACTTAGTACATTCATTGTCTTTCTATCCCTAGTTATAAAATTATTACCGAAATTTATATAAAGCATTACAGAGAAATCATTGTAAAAGTGACTCTCGTGTCCAACGCCTTTATATTTTGCTTTAAATTAAATGATTTAAATGATTAACATTAAATAATTATGGTTAGTCTAAAATAATACTCTGAAATCACACTAAAAAGAAAACAGAAAATAAATTTTATTTAGTAGAATCTTTGGAATATAGGGTATGCATATTGTAGTCACTTTTTAATAATTTTAAATTTCTGTACAGAATAATTAGACCAATTTGAAGCTCTCACTGAAATTAGCATGCCTGCATTTCCATGGCCCCTTGAACACTCTTTTGTCTTTTCATTTATTTTCATAAGCTTAAAATCACAACAGATGAAATCAAGATAGTTGTTTCTCCAAACAAATTCAGTCTAATGCCATTAGTTATTTGAGAGAAGATGTTATTGTTGTTTTTGATCCTTTTTTTCCCAAAGAGGACCAATGACATGTTCGTGAATTGGATTTAAGTGACATAGAGTTGCACAGAGTTGCCAGCTCCAGTCTCTTTTCCAGAGTCATGGAACTCCAGGGCCTGGTGTGCTATAAGGTCTATAGAGTCACAAAGAGTCAGACATGACTGATTGACTGAAAATATGCACAATTCCTGGCTTTGAGATAAGTTCTATTACTTCTACATATCATAATATATCATACTACAATGTAAATACTGACAATATTAGAATTTTAGTGCAGGTCTCTCCCACTGAAAACTACTTCAATTATATTAATATTTCAGTAGGAGAAAAATACCTATTTCAATGTGGAGGATAAGCTGGTTTGAGTTTTAGTTGTTGCTATAGATTTATTAGCACAAATAATTGAACACACAAATATACATTTAACTTCAGTAAGGAAACTATAATGTATCCATAATCTTATGCGATCTTCACCTCAATCTTGTGAGATAAGTAATACAAGAATCCTTTTCCTAATTTTAAAGATGGGGAATGTGGGTTTTGAAATGGTTAACTCACATGTCCAAGGTCAAAAGCTGGTAAGCATCTGACTCAAGTCAAATCCACCTTCTGATTCCAACTTTAATTTTATTTTCATTGCCTCTTATCTCTTATTTCATTACAAGTGCTGTCTTCCATGTGACTTTTATGTTCCTTTGCAGAAGTTTGGCATTACTTACATCTTATTATAGGATTATAGAGTTAGAACTGGAAAGGACTTTAAAACTCCAATCCTCTCATTTTACAGAAGAAGACACTGAATTGTAGGGAGGTTAAGTGAGTAACTATGGGTTTTATATTGTTAAAGTGATTTTCTTAATCTCTCCCTCTGTCTCTTTAAGAGGCAGGAGAGCAGAATTTCTAGGTGGAACAGAGCTGACAAGGGAGCCAATGAGCTGAAGATTCCCTTACCTAGGAGATGAGGGAGTTAAGGAAGGATTCAGTTGGCAGTTAGAGGTCTTTTGCCTCTGGGTCTTTAGAGAGCAGGAGGTAGGTCTCTGCTACTAGCAGTTAAATACTGACAGTTAGATATAGAAACTGAATGAGGGCATTTGTGAGTGGTGAATGTCTGTTTATTTAGAAAGATAGTTAGTGAACCAATTTTAAGTAGTGTAGGTTAGATAGGCCTAGTCTGGCCTGGCAAGAAGAACCTGTCCTTTGTTAAATGAAGAGAGAGCCTCTTTGTTGAAATATAGTGGGTGAGTGGGATTTGATCGTAACCCAGCAGACAGGCTGTCTCTTCAAGGACAAAGAGAAAAGATGGTGATGCTCTCTGTCCTAGACCAGTATAGAGCCAATCTGACTGTGATTTATAACGAGGTTTATTAAGGAAATGTCAGGATAGGTAATTGGGTGAGTGGGTTGTAGGTGAGTCCCTATCGCCAAAATGTCTACCTTTAGGGGGCCAAACTGACTTTTCCACAAAGTCTTTTCTTTCCTGGCCAGGCTGGGCTATTCTATCTGCTCTCTCTATCTAAGAGATCCCCTGCTGTCTATCTTTATTCTAAGCTAAAACCTACAAAGGTTTTCAAAGTCTTTAGAACAGGGGTTGGCAACGTATGGCTCTCGAGCCATATCTGGCTCTTTTGAGGGCTAGATATAGCTCTTTCTGCAGGAACCATAAAGTCAATTTTTTTCAGATGCTGTTACAGGAGCACACAGTGTTACAGGAGCGCCCACTGTAAGCACTGTACGGCTCTCACGAAATTACATTTAAAAAAAAAATGTGGCGTTTATGGCTCTCATATCCAAAAAGGTTGCTGGCCCCTGCTTTAGAATATAGATGAGTAGCCCTGTTGATTGCAGTCAGAAACAATTGGGTTCACCCCAAAGAGGAAATCCTCCCTGAGGCAACCTTGGTAGTTCAATCTGTTTCTCTCTCAGATTAGATCTCTCTTAGAGTTTGCAGAGATAATCCTTTTTGCAGCTTCCAGGTTGTAATGGGAAAAAACTCACAGGAACAGTTTAGAAATCTTCAGGAGATCAGAGATGAATCTGGAAGATTCTTTCAGCTCAAGAGACTCCAACTGAATCCCCTCTGGCTAGCAGTTAGAATCTCCAGCACCCCCTCCTTCAAGATTCTACCTGGTCCCGCCCCTGTGTCAGCTGTGTCATCAAATTCATTTCCCTTTGCTGCAACCTTATCTTTCTTTCTCCAAATCTCCCTTTCACATCTTTGAAGACAGAATAGGGTTTTTTCCAAATTTTAGTTAGGATTAGGAATTTAGGTATAGTCATAGGGTATTAGAATAATAATCTCTCTTTTCTCCTTTTTATTTTCTACCTGTACTTCTCAAAGTAAATTAAGTATTTTATCAAATTGCTTTCCTCACTTTTGTCAAACTCCTACCATTTAATCTTTACAATAAGACAATTTGCCATTAAATCTTCTGGAATATAAGCCACTACTATATCCATTATGCCATTTAGTTATCAAATATCTAATGCTTCTTATTTAATATCTAATATTAACTAGCTATGCAAATTAGCTCAGACAATCAGACATATTCTAGACAAGGCCAAGTCGTAATTTAAAATTCCTTTGTTCCCTAGTACATATTCTCTAGACAAAGAAGTCAATTTATGAATTTTATTAAGTTTGGGAAGTCTGGGTAGTAATGGAGTAGCTTAGTTGTGAGGATCATGAGTGATCTGGACTTGTTTTACATCATTTCACTGAAGAAGAATAGCCATTGTCATGGCCAGAGCATGCATATTGGAATTATATTAACAAAATACTAAAAATTAGTCAAAAGGAAGGCAATTATCAGAAATGTCAGACTGAATTTTGATGTTGATTTGTGTAGGGCATAGCAATATCGTCAGTGTTTGCATTAAGACAAAAAAAAGTGTAAGATATATGCAGAAAACTTGAGATTCATTTAACCATATGAGAATTGTTTTGACCGAAATTACTCTCTATCTCCCATAGACAATATCAAGTAATGGAAGACACAGAGGGATACTACTGGGCAATACCCATGGCAAGTGAGGTGTCTGGGGTTCAGCTCACCAAAGGAAGTCCAGATGCCCCACCCCAACTCTGTTGAGGCAGTTGCTGGTTATCAGTGAACCTCAGGAACCAGGATGTATCAGGAGAAATGCTGGTTTTCTTTGAATGTCTGAGGAAAAACCTCCAAACCTCACTTTCTCTACCAATTATCAACTACCTCCTACGTTGACTTCCCTCCCAAAAGCTTCTCCCTTTGCTCTCCTCCAATGATCACTGGGTCTCCTTTCTCAACATTCTAACTGCCAAAGTTCCTAAATGCCAGGGCTTGCATTGCCTTCTTACCCTCACTAGCATTAAACACTAGAAGTTTGCATTTCTTAATCAACTAATAGATGAAACATCCCCATATTACATGTATAATCCCACAAATGTCCTTGAGAATTCAACCAATAAGTGGTCTTTGTCTAGAAACATCATTTTAGCACTATTCAGCCAGCTGCCTAGATATAACACTGATCTTTAAAATATTAATGAAACATTTTTAGATAGATGTTACCATGTCAAATGTTCATCATCTTTAAATTATAAGAAATGAAAAACTTTGAAAAAAACAAATACATAGTAGTAGAAATTAAAATTATTTGAGAACAGAAAAAGTATGTTATAATTTTTATTATGAATAGTCCTAGAATTATGATGAAGATGCTTTCAGTGAGTATTTCACAGAACATCAAATAATAAGATATGATTTGACAAACCTTTATCTGAACTTCAAAAAACTTGCTAAAATTAATGAGGTAACAATAATAATTGAATTATTATTACTTCATGACTTTCCAAGTATTTTCTCCCAGCATTTCATTTGATCTCTACTTATAGTAGGTATGGCAGTTATAATCCCTATTTGATATAAGACAAAGCAGAGACAGATTACTAACTAATAGTACCATTGCTAGCAAGTGCTTATATTGGTCTAGAAGCCAGGCTTCTTTAACTTCTGCTATAATGGTTTTTCCAGTTGAATGTATTATCTCAAGTTATTCTTCTGCCTTCTTTCTCCAAGCTAAATAAATAAATCCATGCTCATTTAGTCCATTCCATTGAGTTGCATTTTTGGTAAAAGTTTTTTTTTTTTTTAATAAACAAAGGAGAAAAATCTATGAAATAATTTGAACTCTATGCATTTGTCATTATTATTTCTAAATTGAACATGTAACTTTGTAGCTCACATTTTCAAATTAGCTTATAGATTTCTGTACCTAGTTTATTAACCTTACCATCATTATCCCTTATAAGGTCTATACTTTGAATTTAATTCATTGATCAAATAATTAGACCCTGCACTAGAAAAGGCTAGCTAGCTCGCAAAGTGAAATAGGTATTCTAGGACACTGACCAGCTTTATACAACAATTAAGAAAACACCAGTGGTCTTCAAGTCAAAGTGTCTTCAGGTCAAAATGTGTGGGTTTCAAAATAATAGCAAAGGAAATTCAAAAATTCTTGAGAAACATAAAGGGATAAGATATGATTTATGAAGCTGAAGGCTAGGAAGAAATGACATGTAAAACTCATCTACTTTCCTGTTATTGATTATCACCTTATGTGGATATCTCCATGCTCTAAAAAGAATATCTTTAATTAAACATAAAGTACTACTTGAAACAATTTATCTTTATCATAATTCTCTAAGTACATTACTTTTCTCCAACTCTACATCATTATTAGTGATCAATACCATGGATTATACTCTTATTTAATTAGTCATTTTTCATTTTTGTCTCCCAAGTTTTATCTAAGATAAAATTCTGGTTAACCTTCCTTCATTTTATGCCCTTTTCTAGCACTGTCTTTAATCATATTAAAAAGAGTCATATTAAAATCATATAAAATAATCATATTAAAATTTTTAAAAAGATTTTTGTCACTTCTATCTATATTCTAGTCACTTTTACACACAGGAACCTAAAGATGTTGGTTTTTTTCTCCCACAAGATTTTTGCTATTGCAAATAATGCTATTAGAACATGTTTTTTATAGATATATTTTTCTTTCAAATAATCACATAACATCTAATATATATTTTTGTGTCAAAGGGTCTAAACATGTTTATTAATATAATTGTATAATACATTATTCCCCACCCCTAAAATGAATCAATGAACAGATTCATAAGCAGTGTATTAGATTTCTTCTACATCTGCACCAATATTGAATTTAATCATTTATAACTCATTTGCTGAGGTTGTAGGCATGAGGTGGCATTATAGAAATGTTTAGATTTGGTTTTTGATTCTTAGAAGTTTTGAGCAATTTTAATTACTGTTCTTAGTTATTGTTTCTTTTGAAAACAAATTGTTTCTTTTGATGGTTTGTTTTGTGGAAAAACATTTCTTGGCTTCTCAAACTTTTGGCAAAGATTATTTCTCTTAAGAAGGTCACATTATAATTAGGGAGATGACACACAAAAATATTTAGCATCTATACGAGACATGAAAAAGGGCTACTAGTTGATGTTAAAGGTGGGACTGTGGACTGGAACAGTATTGATATATATACTTTGGATGTTGAAATTAAAATGAAAAAATTAGGTAGGATTTAATTTATCATTGAATAATAATATGTATGTAATATCCATTAATATGATTAATTATATATAATCTATTATCCAAAATTATGTATTTCATATATTATGTATGCCCAAATATTACTGACTGCTTATACCTAAGTTTAACCTGTTAGATCCTTTTCTAATATCTAATTTTGATAACAGAATTTAAAATGAAATATCCTTAAAGAGCAGAAATCAAGAGAACCCAAGACATTAAAGCTTTTCAATGTTATGATGTTTTGATGTTTTGATATATGTGTGTATATCTATAATGTTATATAGAAATGCTTTAATTTCTCCAGTGGAAATTTCTAAATTATGCCTGCTTCAAAAAAATGAACATATATGTTAGAAGATAGTAATCCTAAGATAGGAGAATTGAACTGCTTTGAAAAGAATACATCTCAATTCTGAATTGTGTTCTTAATGTTTAGAATTTGAAACTTAGAGAGAATGTTATGTTTGTGATAAATATAGACTGATATTAAAAGAGGAAGTAATATTTTAATTAAGGCCATGTTGGTAAAATATAGATGACCATGCACCTGATAAGATATATTTCAAATTCCCTGCCATACCTTCTCCCACCTGGCTCCCACATAACACAGAGAGGATGACCCAATCAAGTCCTTTCTATTTAAGCCACTCTTTACGTTTGCTCACGTCATCACATAAAAGTGGAAACCTGTTGAACCATGGGAAATGTAGTTTCCAAGTCCCCTAAACATCCACAGGAAGTTTGTCATATATCTAAATATTTAAAACTCAAATGAGCCCCAAATACCTCTCAATGGAACCCCCAAAATTCCAAATAACACAAGAACCTTCAGGTTCTGAATATGGAAATCATAATTCATTATTTACAAAATGCATCTATGTCAGATTTTACAGATTTACAGATACTACTTGATCCTGTGAATTCTGGTAAAAGTATTTATTCCAATAATAATGCTAAAATCCAGGTTAACAATAGAAATGGAAATTTTGTTCTCTGATATTCTGTTGTCAATTATATGATTCAATAATCTCATGTTTTTTAACTGTCTTAGAATTGGTTAATTAAGGAAATCATAAGTTAATGATGAAATGTTAAATTGAAATGCAAAATCTATCAATATAGTACTAACTATAATATTCAAAGGGTTTTGATATTATTAAATGCCATTAATGTTTTGAATCCTGGAAAAAGTGAATTAAAGATTTAAAGAGTTTTCAGAGTAATTCTCCAAATGATCCCTTGTCAAAATCTTGTCAGAGTTAAATTTCAAAACATGTTCTGTTATCAGACTGAAATTACTGTCCAAAAACCTAAATATTTGTTATTGAAACTTTTGCTCTGAAAATCCTTTATGATCTTCTTATCTTCTAATTTGGAAAATAATAATTGTATGCTTTTATTGCCTACAAATTTCTATTCTGAAGATTTTAAATTCTTGCCGCTATATTCAAACTTCTGTTTAAATTCTTATATTTCACTTTTAGGGTGTTATCTAATGTAATTTAGAATTAAGTTGTCCTGTTAATTATCTTTGTATTTGAAGGACTTCTTCTGAACTATATTGTTTGCTGCAGTGTTATAAATCCACTTAAACTCCAGTTATAAGCCAGATCATAGTTCTACTATGCTCTTGTTAATCCATTTATTTGAAACATGATTTAGTACTCTAATAAAAGAAGTTATAAAGTAACTATATATGAATCTGATCATTTGAGGAAATGTAGGTGAAAGATTACAGTTTCTTCACATGGTAGAATTTGTATCATGAATGGAAAAGCCTGATTGTGCTGTCTAATCTTGAAATTCAAAAACCCCATATTGAATCTATTTTGAATAGAGCCATTACCCCTTTGTTGCTTTACTCCTTTTCTGAGAACTTCCTCGGAAATTTTTCAAAGAGCTGAACTAGGAACTGTGCTTCTTACAGCCAATCCTTTTAGAATTCTTAGATTCTTGAGTAAACTGGCAAATCTCTGGATTTGTCATTTTTTTCCATTTGAAAGAGTAAAGATTGTTTTTATTTCATATTTTCATTTGACTATTTGCCACATGCAAACTGCTGCTGCTAATCTATGTTGAAACCTATGATTCCTGTTCCCCTTATTGAAAGACCTGTGCTACTTCTTTTTATCTAAAAGATGGGGTAGGTGAGCACCTAACCTTTGACAGCTACATTGCTATTTTGTGTAGATGTTAGAAATCATACTGTGTGTCCTAAAAAAAATGATGTTTGAATCTATTAAAAGACTTGGCTATTTGAGATAGAATATTGAGATCTTTATGTGAATATTGAAAATTTTATTATAAAATACTTCTAAGAGTCTTCTTTTCAGGCATGATTGCTCTGAGCCTATTGA
Source organism: Gracilinanus agilis (assembly GCF_016433145.1). Classification (NCBI taxonomy): domain Eukaryota; kingdom Metazoa; phylum Chordata; class Mammalia; order Didelphimorphia; family Didelphidae; genus Gracilinanus; species Gracilinanus agilis. The sequence goes on along the minus strand of NC_058132.1, from coordinate 233,173,522 downwards.
ACTATCATGGAGGATATCAACAAAACATGCTTAGCTCCTCAATTTTGAGTCACATTGAATCCCTATACTTTTCTCTACCTTCTGTCCAAGATTAAACAAGGAACTTACCTGTTTCTCCTTTTCTTCCTTCTCATTTTAGCAAACTCAGTAATATAAGTCCACAAGTTTTTCTTTTAGAAGTAACATACTTTGAAGCATTTTTATACAAAAACCTGCCTTACCATAAAGCTCTCTGCTGTATATTTTCTAACTTTGTTTCTGTATGTGTATATATCAAATTCTAAAATGTTTCTATCCTGTCTCTGCCTGGGTGTGAGTAAGATTTTTCTAGTTATTTCTCCCTACAAAGAAAAGAATGTGATCTCAAGACTTATTTTAGAAAAAAAAATGTTCTTTAATATTGGTCCTGTCATATCCCCGTGCCCAATCTAATTTTTGTAGGACCCCTATGATAGTACTCAGATGAGTAGTTTCTGTCTCTCCTCTTAAAATGCAATTGTACTGGGCATGAATGAGTATGTGTGAGAGAAAGAAACAGAAATGTTTCACCCACTGGGTCTCAAACTAATAAAAAAAAAGAGGAAATAAAAAGATATCTCTCAGGCAGTTTCTAAGGACAAGAAGGAGCAGGGAAACTTTCCTATGCAACTAGCATGACTAGAATCTGAGTTATCAGATGATCTCTGTTCTAATTATGATATTGGCTTAGAAAATGTTTTGCTTTGTTTTCTAAGCCCTTACGTTCCATCTTAGAATCAATGCTGTGGAGAGTGATCCCTCACCTATCTTGGGAGTTATGTTCCAGAGAGCCCTGCAACAGGTGAAAATCTGCCAAGTAGCTTTATTATTTGTATAGATTTTAAGGCTTTATAAACCCTTCCCACTCTCCTATAAACCTTATCCACACTCTTATTAACCTACAGTCACTGAGCCAATCAGCATCCAGGATCAGAACACACTGCTATGGTTGGTTGCCTTTCATTCCATCAGCCAATAGTGTGCTGTGATAAATGTAACTCTGTGATACAGAATTATATATATATATATATATATATATATATATATATATATATTTAAACCCATGATACAGTGAAGTCATGATAAGTGAACAGTGATATAGCGAGGGAAAATTGTAGACAGAAGAGTGGTAAGGGCTAGGTAATGGGGGTTAAGTGACTTGCCCAGGGTCACACAGTTAGGAAGTGTCTGAGGTCATATTTGAACCTAGGACTTCCCTCTCTAGGGCTGGCTTTCATCTACTGAGCCACCCAACTGCCCCCTGTTTTGGAAAATGTTAACATCATCCTGTTCTTATAAGACTCCTGAGCACCATCATCCTTCACAAGACAGATAAAGGGAACCCCTAGATCAGTGTTGGCAAACCTTTTAGAGACTGAATGCCCAAGTTGCACCTTCAAGATGGCTGTGAGCCCCCTGCATTACTCCACAGAGTGGAGGGAGTAAGTGCTCACATTAGTTTGCTGGACAGAGGGGTAGGACATGCAAAAAATTTCCTCAGGTGGGGTAGAGAAGGGGAACAAAGCAACCACTTCTGGCAAACTGGGGCATATGTGCCATATCTTTGCCAACATGGCCCTAGACTATTAATACTGTGGAAAAATGGGCCACGTTGCTAGGCAGTATAATAAGAGACAGGAAAATAATGAAAAATAATTACACCAAGTCAAGCTAAACCTTCATAACTTGGTCCAATGCCAGCAAGGTGGGACTTTGACTTATAAGGATTAAAATTAAAAGTTGTACTAAATATATAAAAATGTGGTCACCACAAATATATTTCTCAAGTCAGAATGACTTTTTATGGTAGTTTATTTACAAAAAGGAGAAAGAATGAAAGCAAAGAGTTAGAGAGAGATAATCACTCTGGCTGAATCTGAACAAGGCAGGGCTTCAGAGGCCCCAGCAAAAGGGGCCCAGGGGTAAATTAAACAAGGGTTTTAGCTATGCGGCCTCTTCCAAGATGAGAGACCTCTCTGGAGGTTAGTACCTCAAAAAAAATCAGGAAAAGGAAATCAGACTTTTTCACTCACCCACATGGTATTTCTAAGGGAAAATCCAAGAACAGTCCAAGGTCCCCAGCAGGAGCTCCTTCAACGATAAGTTCAAAGGCCAAATAGCTGGTCATAGGAAGTTCTTGCCACTTTTAAAGACCCTTCCTTTTGTTACTTCCTGTGCCTTCCTTCCACTTTACATGGACCAATTGCAACTATAGCTTTGCTTAGGACTCCACAGATGGCAGTCATTCGATTCTGATTCATCACCCACTATTGCACATGTGGGTCACAGACCACTCTATAGTTAAAGATAAGTGGGGTGTATACAGTTCTGGTGATTAAATCTAAAAATGGGCAGGAGAGTGTTAACCCCGTCTTCACAGACTGCCCTTATAGTCCATGAAAGTATGGGCAGTGGGGTGTGGGGGTGGGGAGAGAAGGATAAGATACAACCAAAAGCATCAGAATTTGTCTTTCCTGAACTTTATGTCCTTTTGGGACCTGTCATCCTGATCTCTGTGTTCTCCCATGCCTTTGAATTTTATATCTCTATTTCAATAGACAACACAATCTATGATTGCCTGGTAGATAGAAGGGACTCCTTGTCCATCAACTAATGTCATTGGGGCACAGTCTGTCATTGGTGTAAGCAGCAAACCACAATGTACAGATACTTTGGCCCCAAACATGTTACTATGGGTCCCTTGACCATAGATTATTCTTTTCTGTTCATGCCACACAACTATAATATTAATGTTAATTACTGTATTAAACTTGCTGTGTTAATTAAGAGCCACTATCAAATGCTTATCTGATGGACCTTTATCTCTAAAGCTATCAGAAGACTCTATGTTTCTTCCATTACTGAACTCAGAATCACCTGTCATTGTTGTGGTGGTACTAAGCAGATTCCATCCATTATTCCAGAATCAGTTTGGGCTAATATCTCTAATGATATAGGACTTTTAAAATCAGCTATTTCTGTTACTCTTAAAGTAAAGGGTCATCTTCCTCTCTCCAAACCATAACCATGCTTTAAGGAAGCTAGAGAAGGGATTGAACCTATAATTAAATTTATTAATTGATCAAGGGATTTTAATTCCATGCAAATCAGCATCCAACACTCCCATATGCCCTGTTAAGAAACCCATGTCAGGTCCTGATGGCAAACCAATATACTGTTTTGTGCAAGACTTTCCTCTTTGCAGTCATCCAGAAAGGAGCTTGAAACTTCTGGATAAGACTTCCTCAGGGAAGTCTTTCCAAGGCTTTAGAAAGTCCAACTATTTTCTCCCAAACCCTGCAACAAGACATATCTTCCATTTCCTTTGAAGATTCTGCTATCTATTACTAACCTTCCTGATGATGAGATTTGGGAAAAGGATAACATTCACCTATTATTGCAATTGCATGAAAGAAGCCATAAAATGTCTAAATATAAGTCCAATGGTGTTTCCTTCAAGTTGAATACTTAGGCTTTCTTCTTTCAGAAAACTCCAGACAAATATTACCAAGGCAAGTCAAAGTCATACAGAAGATGGAAAACTCAAAGACCAAGAAGCAGCTACAAGTTATCTTAGGTTTTGCAAGTTATATTTGCCAATAGAGTCCAACTTTTAGTGAGATTGTTAAACTCTTAACTGCTTTAACTAAAGATTCCATTCTGGAACCTTTGGCTTTACAGCTTGAATACCTGATGGCCATAAACACTCAGAAAGTCTCTCTTCTCAGCATCTGTTTTAGGCATCCCAGATTACAGTAAGCATTTTTTCCTCTTTGTCCATAAGCAGAAGTTTGTGGCATCTGAGGTATTCACTCAATATTTTCAATCATCCCTTTACCCTATTGGTTATTACTTTTGCCATCAAGATGCTGTTGTCTTGGCAACACCTCCATGCTTCCAGGCTATGGCAGCTGCTGCTCTCCTGATGGATAAGGCCTTCAATCTAGTCTTGAGCTCTCAGTTCACCATGCTATGACTTAATGAAGCAGAAGCCCTGTGGCTAAGACATTACAAACAGCCTTTCTGTGTCTGTAGACTTGCTAGATATGAGGTAACCTTGCTGAACAAAGAAAATGTTAGATGTTCTATCTTAAATCCTGCCCCACATAGCAAAATGTCCTTAGTCAGATGAAGTGCTTTCTTATATAACTATAACTTTTTTGTTGATATGACTAAGGACCCCAACAAGACCTCACTGATGTCCCACTTCCTGATCCAGGCTCTTCATCTCCCTCACTAAACTCTGTAGAATGTCTGAAGGTAAAACTTTGTATGATTTTAGTGTTTTCCATGTCACTGTTATGCCCTGGCTACAATGTGGCTTCCTTAATCCTCTGGATAAATTATTGTCAATGCTGACCTTATCTGTACTCTCTGTGAGGCCAATAAACTCGCTAACTCTCTCAGTTATTCACTACTCAGCCTATACCTGGAACAGTAATTCAATATATGTTGGCAATGGAAGGGTTGATGTAGTAGCCAAGACTGCTGCCATCAATGTTCCTTCTTTTCTACTCTCGCACCTCTTTTTAATGAAGAAAAGACATTTTAGCTTCCTCTCAAGAATAAAGAAGGAGATAACTCCCCAATCTACAATAAGGAAGAGGTTGATCCCTGGAATACAAAGTTTAATGCAAAGCAGGTATCTAGGGTCTGAATCACAAAAAAACTGGTAAGCCTTTTCTCCCTAAGAGATCTTATCATCATTTAACAAAAAGGGGCATTTTGGTACTCATGGAATGGTGGACACAATCAAACAGGTTTCAGTTGCCCTTGGAATTTCCTCTTGCTCCTTGTATATGTTCTTCTTGAGTCATATGTCAATCCTATAACCAACATGCTTTTAGGAAGCTTACTTTTATTGGCCATCAGTCCAGTTGACAATGTCTATATTGAAAACTTTCACAGGACTGGAAGTACTCAGCCTGGGAGACAAGGTAGAAGGGAAAGATCTTGGACTAATTGTTCTCATGTTAAAACTGTTCAAGGTTCAAAGTGGGGACAAGATGAAGAAGAGAGCTATGTCCTTTTCAAGAAAGAGTGTTGCAACCATTACTACCCACTGTGTCACTATGCCAGTACAGTGAGTTCTCTTTTGTGCATCCACATATGGGTCCCATTATGAGGGTCAGAAGAGTACTGATTGCTTTTGCCCTTGAGCCTCTTGTTATGTTAGGCTTTACCTGTTAATGAATCAGATTCTGTATGTTAGATACAACATCAATTACACTTGAAGAACCATCTAATGAATAGCATGTATTGTTGCAGTTTCCTTTTTAGACCACTCCTATAACTTTGGTTTGTCAGCACCAGCAGTCATTCCTGCCTGAAACCAACATTCAGTCATTCCATACAGCCCATTTTCACAAGACACCTTTCTGCAACCACTGTCAAGAACACTCTCTCATGTGAACAACCTCAAGTAGAGAGTAATGCTACCACCTCAGATCAACAGTTGTCAAGCTAGCAACATCCATCACCAGAAGCACCTGATCCTTCTGTGCCAACATCTCGAATGACTTCTGACTGTTCTCTTTCCTTTTCTCTTCAATTGTAACTTTGCATCTTGGCAGGGGAATGTCCTCCTCTGGTTTTGTATTACCTAGAGAGGAATTCTCTCTATAGAAATCTGTGCTATGCTTAGGCTATGATTGATTGACTCCTCAGTGGAAGGATTAAGGGGGTACTATAACCAGAAAATCAACAATTAATAGCTTAATAAATACTTACAGAGTGATTTTTAGAAATAAATGAAATTTGACTTACAGTAAGAATTTAATCCCAGCCAAAAGTCTGCATATGTAACCAGATTAAAAAATGTAGTCTCAGGATAATACCTGAGTTATAATTTCAAAAATGTGTATTGTTACATGTCTGTTACCATATTAATCATCAGTGAGTTACTATATTAGAATTAGTATGTTAATCCTATGTATATAAATATATTTTATAATATATCTTATAACAAATTAATTCATGTAAGTGTTTAGGGTCCAGAAGATCATATCAAAGGTCATAGAAGACAGGAACTCTTAGAAGGCTGGAGCTTTGTAGGACTAGGTGTTAGAGGGTTTGTGGGTATTGGGATTTTCTATGTCAGAAAGCCCTGTAAGGAATCCTGAGCCAAAAGTATTCTGATTTGTCTATTACTTGGAAGTTATTATTACTCATATCAAGAATGATCTCTGTAAGTCATCACCACCACTCTGTAAGTTCCTGTTTTTGCTTTTAAAAATCTGTCAATGTCAATGGTCTGGGTATCAGTTTTTGGACCAGCAGGTAACCTGCAGACATTAGTCATGTGATTTTTCTGTCACAGTAAAACCAGATCTTTACACAGACAGGTTTCCTAGCATCATAGTTTTACATAGATTCTCTCAAATTCTATTTTTCCCTTTTATTTGATTATAACAGAATAATTTTTCATGATGATTTCTTGTAATCTGGTGTCAGCTCTTATTTTATTGTGGCTTTCAGGTATTCTTTTTTTTATTTGAATAATTTTTATTTTTTAGAAAAGTTATCATGGTTACATGATTCATGTTCTTACTTTCCCCTTTTGCCCCCCAACTTCTCCCCCCACCAATAGCCGATGTGCATTTCCACTGGTTTTAACATGTGTCATCAATCAAGTCTTATTTCCAAATTATTGATAGTTACATTGGTGTTGTAGTTTCCAGTCTATATCCCCAATTGTGTCCACCTCAACCCATGTGTTCAAGCAGTTGCTTTTCTTCTGTGTTTCCACTCCTGCAGTTCTTCCTCCAAATGTGGGTAGCGTTCTTTTCCATAAGTCCCTCAGAATTGTCCTCGGTCATGGCATTGCTGCTAGTACAGAAGTCCATTACATTCTATTTTACCGCAGTGTATTGGTCTCTGTGGACAATGTTCTTTTGGCTCTGCTCCTTTCACTCTGCATCAATTCCTGGAGGTCTTTCCAGTTCAGATGGAATTCCTCCAATTTATTATTCCTTTGAGCGCAATAGTATTCCATCACCAGCATATAACACAATTTGTTAAGCCATTCCCCAGTTGAAGGGCAGACCCTCATTTTCCATTTTTTTTCCTCCACAAAAAGCACGGCTATAAATATTTTCATACAAGTCAGTTTATCTATGATCTCTTTGGGGGTACAAACCCAACAAAGGTATGGTTGGATTGAAGGGCAGGCATTCTTTTATAGTCCTTTCAGCATAGTTCCAAATTGCCATCCAGAATGGTTGGATCAGTTCACAACTCCGCCAGCAATGCATTAATGTCCCAATTTTGCCACATCCCCTCCAGCATTCATTACTCTCCCCTGCTATCATTTTAGATAGTCTGATAGGTGTGAGGTGATACCTCAGACTTGTTTTGATTTGCATTTCTCTAATTATTAGAGACTTAGAACACTTTCTCATGTGCTTATTGTTAGTTTTGACTTCTTTATCTGAAAATTGCCTATTCATGTCCCTTGTCCATTTATCAATTGGGGAATGGCTTGATTTTTTATACAATTGATTTAACTCCTTGTATGTTTGAGTAATTAGACCCCTGTCAGAGATTTTTGTTATAAAGATTTTTTCCCAATTTGTTGTTTCCCTTCTGATCTTGGCTACATCGTTTTGATTTGTACAAAAGCTTTTTAGTTTGATATGATCAAAATCATTTATTTTACATTTTGTGATTTTTTCTATCTCTTGTTTGGTTTTAAAATCTTTCCTTTCCCAGAGATCTGACAAGTAAACTATTCTATGTTCACTTAACTTATTTATAATCTCCCTCTTTATATTCAAGTTATTCACCCATTTTGAATTTATCTTGGTGTAGGATATGAGATGTTGATCTAAACCTAATCTCTCCCATATTGTTTTCCAATTTTCCCAGCAGTTTTTGTCAAATACTGGATTTTTGTCCCAAAACTTGGGCTCTTTGGGTTTACCTTACACTGCCTTGCTGATGTCACTTACCCCAAGTCTATTCCACTTATCATCCCTTCTGTCTCTTAGCCAGTACCATATTGTTTTGATGACCTGCTTTATAGTATAGTTTAATATCTGATATTGCTAGGCCACCTTCATTCATGTTTTTTTAAATTATTTCTCTTGATATTCTTGATCTTTTGTTATATTTTTTTCTAATTCAGTAAAGAAGTTTTTTGGTAGTTTGATAGATATGGCACTAAATAAGTAAATTAATTTGGGTAGAATGGTCATTTTTATTATGTTAGCTCATCCTACCCATGAGCAATCAATGTTTTTCTAATTGTTTAGATCTACTTTTAATTGTTTGGAAAGGGTTTGTAGTTGTTTTCATATAATTACTGTGTTTGTTTTAATTGATAGATTCCTAAGTATTTTATATTGTCTAGGGTGATTTTGAATGGTGTTTCACTTTCTACCTCTTGCTGCTGTGATATGTTGGAAATGTATAGAAATGCTGATGATTTATGTGCATTTATTTTGTATCCTGCAACTTTGCTAAAGTTGTTGATTATTTCTACCACCTTCTTAGTTGATTCTCTAGGATTTTTTAAGTATACCATTATATCATCTGCAAAGAGTGATAGTTTAGTCTCCTCCTTGCCTATTTTAATGCCTTCAATTTCTTTTTTTTCTCTAATTGCTACTGCTAGTGTTTCTAGTACAATGTTAAATAATAGAGGTGATAATGGGCATTCCTGTTTCACACCTGATCTTATTGGGAAGGCTTCTAATTTATCCCCATTGAATATGATGCTTGTTGATGGTTTTAGATATATACTCATTATTTTTAGGAAAGGTCCTTCTATTCCTATACTTTCCAGTGTTTTCAATAGGAATGGATGCTGTATTTTGTCAAAGGCTTTTTCAGCATCTATTGAGATAATCATGTGATTTTTGTTTGTTAGATTGTTGATGTGGTCAATTATGTAGATGGTTTTCCTAATGTTGAACCATCCTTGCATTCCTGGTATAAATCCCACCTGATCATGGTGGATGATCCTCTTAATTACTTGCTGGAGTCTCTTTCCTAGTATTCTGCTTAAGATTTTTGCATCTATGTTCATTAGGGAGATTGGTCTGTAGTTTTCTTTCTCTGTTTTTGATCTACCTGGCTTTGGAATCAGTACCATATTTGTGTCATTAAAGGAATTTGGTAGGATTCTTCTTTGCTTATTATATCAAATAATTTGTATAGTATTAGGATTAGTTGTTCTTTGAATGTTTGATAGAATTCACTCGTGAATCCACCAGACCCTGTCGATTTTTAATTAGGGAATTCTTTGATGGCTTGTTCAATTTCTTTTTCTGATATGGGATTGTTTAGGTATTCTATTTCTTCTGTTGTTAATCTAGGCAATATTCATCCATATCACCTAGATTGCTATATTTATTGCCATATAATTGGGCAAAATAGTTTTTAATAATTGCCTTAATTTTCTCTTCATTAGAGGTGAGGTCTCCCTTTTCATCTTTGATACTGTTAATTTGGTTTTCTTCTTTCCTTTTTTTATTTTTTTGCAGAAGTTAAAAGGTTTATTGTATGATGCAATAAATTGAATTATTTTATATCGAGTAATTCTCGCACCATTAATATGTGCCAGGTATCGTGCTAGGACTTGGAAATAAAATGGAAAAAAACAAACAAACATAATTTCCTTGCCCCGAGGAGCTTACATTCTATGTCCAATTATGTTCAATTACTGAAATATTTCATAACTGCATACTAATGATGTTGACCCAAAGGCTAAACTTCAGTAATAAAATCATACAAAGAACAACAGCTCTATATCTTAATTGCCTGGATAACCCCTTTCAGGCACCTTCCACTACAGAACATGATTGTCTCAGGAGAAAAAGACACTTCACAAAGCCAACATTCAATTCAGTAATCTTTTAAAATAACTCTCCTCATGCAAAATAATTCACAACACAATTGGTAACATGGCTAACTTGAATTGTACAAGCTTCAATTCTAAAGTGGAATCTTAATATCCTAGATTTGTAATTACCCTGTACTTTAGCAAGCATATACTGATTCATAACAAAAAATTAACCTGAAGCCAAGATAATGCTCATATTTCTCAATTCATAGCTCTCAGATTATCTATGTACATTTTCTTCTCAGAAGAAACAATCCTTTGGTTGAGAACAGAGCACTATAAAAAGGCATTTACTCTGAACCATAATGACCTCCTAGAATCAGGAGTGGCAAGCTTGGAAATGATATCAGAGCTAAGAATATGCTGAGCAAGAGTCTATTTTTTCCCTACACATGGCATCAAATGAATTTGCCCTTCAATCTCCCAACACCTAGTTTTCTATTTTTCTGGATTTGATCTATTTTTAATACCCCTAATCACTTTCCCTTCTGTCCATATTTCAAATATATTTTAGTAATTCAATTGTATTTTTGGTTCTTATGTACCCAATTCATACTTTTCCTATAGAATTTTTTTTTTCATTTTTGCCCACTACTTTTAGGAACATAAATGACAATGATGAGACATCCTACCAAACTCTGTGGGATGTGGCCAAGGCAGTACTCAGAGGGAAATTTATATCCTTGAGTGCATATATTAACAAATTAAGGAGGGCAGAGATCAATGAATTGGGCATGCAACTCAAAAAATTAGAAAGCGAGCAAATTAAAAATCCCCAGATGAAAACTAAATTAGAAATACTAAAAACCAAGGGAGAAATTAATAAAATCGAAAGTAAAAGAACTATTGAATTAATAAATAAGACTAGAAGCTGGTACTTTGAAAAAACAGATAAAATAGAAAAAGTACTGGTCAATCTAATAAAAAAAAGGAAAGAAGAAAACCAAATTGATAGTATCAAAGATGAAAAGGGAGACCTCACCTCTAATGAAGGGGAAATTAAGGCAATCATTAAAAACTATTTTGCCCAATTATATGGCAATAAATATAACAATTTAGGAGATATGGACGAATATTTACAAAAATATAAACTGCCTAGATTAACAGCAGAAGAAATGGAATACCTAAATAATCCCATATCAGAAAAAGAAATTGAACAAGCCATCAAAGAACTCCCTAAGAAAAAATCGCCAGGGCCTGATGGATTCACAAGTAAATTCTATCAGGCATTCAAAGAGCAACTAATCCCAATACTATACAAATTATTTGATATGATAAACAAAGGAGTCCTACCAAATTCCTTTTATGACACAAATATGGTACTGATTCCAAAGCCAGGGAGATCAAAAACAGAGAAAGAAAACTACAGACCAATCTCCCTAATGAACATAGATGCAAAAATTTTAAATAGAATACTAGGAAAGAGACTCCAGCAAGTAATTAAGAAGATCATCCACCATGATCAGGTGGGATTTATACCAGGAATGCAAGGTTGGTTCAACATTAGGAAAACCATCCACATAATTGACCATATCAACAGTCTAACAAACAAAAATCACATGATCATCTCAATAGATGCTGAAAAAGCCTTTGACAAAATACAGCATCCATTC
>NC_058132.1:233150539-233159048 GCF_016433145.1 Gracilinanus agilis | reverse complement strand
AAAAAAAAGCAGTTATATTTCCTTTAAACTTTTGCAGGTATTACATAAGAAACACTGTACTAATGCCATGTTCCTGTCTTTAAAAGCTTACAATTTTTACCCATAAGCACTTAAAAGTTAAGCGTGTAAAAGCTTGCTGTATATACAGCACCTAGAACCATTCAAAATCATTCCAAAATTCTCATTAATAATCCCTTATGTCTTCTCATGTCTCCTCTTTTAAGATCAAATTTATTCTTTGTAATTTTGAAACAATCATTTCAACTTTTTTGTAGTTTTTTCCATTTACATTGTTGTAGTCATTGTATATATTGTTTTCTGGTCTCCTCTTACTTCAATGGTGCATCAGTTCACATAAGTCTTTCCATTCTTCTCTGTGTTAATCATACTGGTCGTTTCTTATGGGACAGTTATATTCCATTACACTCATTTTGCAGAGGTGGGGGGGGTCCATAAGTGTGGAACATTGCATAAAATGTCAATTTTTGTTGTATTGATTGGTTTTGCTCATTTTTCCCCTTCTTCTTCTTAGGTTTTAGGGCAGCCATTATGGTACTTGTTCCTCAATTTTCTGCAAAAACTGGAATCCACATTAACCTCAGAGACTCAATGATCATGTCTCTCCTTTCCCTCTCCCACTAGTGTGACTGCAGGGCACCACTCTTACTCCTGGCTGGACCTGGGAGAGGCTCCCCTTCTTTCCTTTTTTTATTAGATTGACCAGTACTTTTGTCTATTTTATCTGTTTTTTTTCAAAATACCAGCTTCTAGTCTTATTTATTAATTCAATAGTTCTTTTGTTTTTGATTTTATTAATTTCTCCCTTCATTTTTAGTATTCCTAATTTAGTTTTCATCTGGGGATTTTTAATTTGCTCGCTTACTAGTTTTTTAAGTTGCATGCCCAATTCATTAAGCTCTGCCCTTCCTAATTTGTTAATATATGCACTCAAGGATATAAATTTCCCCCTGAGTACTACCTTAGGTGCATACCACATAGTTTGGTAGGATGTCTCATCATTGTCATTCTCTTCAATGAAATTTTTGGTTGTTTCTATGATTTCTTCTTTGACTAGCTGGTTTTGGAGAATCATATTATTTAATTTCCAATTAGTTTTTCATTTGCCTGTCCAGGTCCCCTTACTGATTATTATTTTTTTATTGTATTATGATCTGAGAAGGTTATATTTATTATTTCTGCTCTTTTGCATTTGTTTGCAATGTTTCTATGCCCTATTAATTACGTGGTCAATCTTTTTGAATGTACCATGTGCAGCTGAAAAGAAGGTGTATTCCTTTTTGTCCCTATTTATTTTTCTCCACATATCTATTAAATCTAATTTTTCTATGACTTCATTCACCTCTCTTATCTCTTTCTTATTTTTTTTTTTTGGTTTGATTTATCTAGATCTAAAAGATGAATATTTAGATCTCCCACTAGTATGGTTTTACTATTTATTTCCTTCTTGAGCTCTGCCAGTTTCTCCTTTATCAATTTGGATGCTATGCCATTTGGTGCATACATATTGATCACTGTTATTTCCTCATTGTCTATACTGCCTTTTATAAGTATATATCTTCCTTGTCTTTTTTAATCATATCTACTTTTACTTTGACGTTGTCAGAAATCATGATTGCAACTCCTGCCTTCTTTTTCTCATTCGATGCCCAGAAGATTTTGTCCAAGCCCTTTACCTTAAAACTGTGTATGTCCATCTGCTTCATATGTGTTTCTTGTAGACAACATATGGTAGGATATTGGTTTCTAGTCCAATCTGCTATTTGCTTCCATTTTATGGGCAAGTTCATCCCATTCACATTCAGAGTTATATTTATCAGTTGTGTATTCCCCAACATTTTGGTATCCTCTCCTCATTCTACCCCTTCTTCTTACACTATTTCCTTTTAAGCTGTGATTTGTTTTAAACCAGTAATCCTTGTTCCCTTCCTTGATTTACTTCCCTTTCTACCCCATCCCTTATTATTCCCCTATTTTTATTTTTATGACCTAATGAATTCCCTCCCTCTTATTCTCCCCTCCCTTTTTTGACCTCCCCACTCCCCTGCTCCCCTTGGTTTATCCCTTCAGACTTTCTCAGTAGTTTAGATAGAGTTCTATATCCCAATGGATAGAGCTACTCTTCCCTCTCAGGGTTAATTCCACTGAGCGTAAGGTTTAAATATTACCTCTTAATGCTCTCTTCCTCTCCTTCTTATAATAGTATTCATCCCCTCCCTTCCCATGCCCTCTTTTTGTGTAATAGAATATCTTATTTTTCTCATTCATTCAATTTTCTCTTGGTGCCCTCTACTATACACCCCTCTTTTTCCCACTCACCCCCATATCATCTTAGACCATTTAGTACTCCAACCTCTCCCTATGAATAATTTTCTAATTACTATAATAGTGAATACTATAATAGTGAATAGAGTTCACTACAGAGAATTACACATAAAGTTTCTCCACATAGGAATATGAATAATTAGATCTTATTGAAGCCCTTAAAGAGGCAAATTTAAAAAATTATGAGTTTTATTTCTTTCCACTCTGTTTCTCATTTACCTTTTCATGTTCCTCTTGGTTTTCATAGTTGGATATTGAACTTTCCATTTAGTCCTGGTCTTTTATGGGCAAATACTTGGAAATCGTCTATCTTATTGAATGCCCATACTTTCCCCTGGAAGTATATAGTCACTTTTGATGGGTAGGTGATCCTTGGTTTTAGGCCCAATTCTTACCTTTCTGAATATCATATTCGAAGCCTTGCGGTCTTTTAGTGTTGAGGCTGCCAGATCCTGTGTGATCCTGATTGATGCTCATTGATATCTGAATTTTCTCTTTCTGGCTTCCTGTAATATTTTTTCTTTTACTTGGAAGCTCTTGAATTTGGCTATTATATTCCTGGGAGTTGTCTTTTCAGGGTTTAGTGTAGAGGGTGATCTATGGATCCTTTTATTGTCTATATTGCCCTCTTGTTGTATAACTTCAGGACAGTTTTGCCGAATGATTTCTTTTAGTGTGGAGTCCAAATTTCTATTAATTTCTGGGTTTTCAGGAAGACCAATGATTCTCAAATTTTCTCTTGTAAACCTTTTTTCCTTATCTGTCAATTTCTCAGTGAGGTATTTCATGTTTCCTTTTATTTTATCAGTCTTTTGACGTTGCTTTATTTGTCCTCGCTGTCTTGACAGATCATTGGCTTCTACTTGCCCAATTCTGTTCTTTAGAGACTGGTTTTCTGTTATAATCTTATGATTTTCCTTTTTTGGTTGGTCTAACCTTTTTTTCCAGCTGTTTAATTTTGATTTCCAATTGGGAGTTTCTGTCTTTTAACCTGTTAATTTTCTTTTGAGCTATTTCCCACTTCTCTCACCAAATCTCTTCCATATTTCTCTTGATTTCAGATTTCAACTCTTCAAGAGCTGGGACCAATTTTCATTTTTGGGGGAAGGTTTGGATATGGTTTCTTGTTTGTTCTCCTCTGCTGTTCGCTCTGTTGTCTGGATTTTTTCTGTGTAAAAGTTGTTGAGTATTAAAGATTTCTTCTTGTTGCACTTTCTCTTTTGGGGTTTTTGTGACTGGCTTGCCATTGTTAGCCAGGCGCTCACTCAGGTTTATCCTCATGCCCAGGTCTGTCTGTACTCTTTAGGATCCTGAGTTCTGAGGTCTAGTTGTTCTCAGGTTCAAGCGTCCTGGTGGTCCCCTTGCTTGTTCCTCTGCCTGAAGTTCCTTTAACAGTCTCAGGGTACTTCTTCCACAGTCATGCACTCCTCTGCACTGGGTCCCCACCCAAGTTCTGCACCTGAGCTCAGGATTCGCATTCGCACCTGTGTCCAAGTCTGCTCTCAAGGTCTGTCTTCAAAGTCCACGTGTTCTTTAGCTTCTTGGGGTCTTAAGTCTTGCTGCTCTCAGGAGCAGGCCCTGGTGATCCCAGGTAGCTGCCAAGGACTTAATGGATGCCCCAAACTTGCTCTAACTCTTGTGTGTAGGCTTTGGCTCTGTAGGTGGGGGGTGTAGGGTGTTGCTCAGCTTGCATTTTAGTGAGAGCTATTTCACCCCCTTTTAGCATGGAAATGCCCCAATCACACATACCTTCAATGTTGTGCCCTATTGTGTGGTCCCTTCATTTTTCTGGATTTGTTTTTATGTCCTCTTGAGGAGTCCTATATGTGTGGGTTAGGAGAAGTTAAGTAGCTACTTTTTACTCTGCTGCCATCTTAACCTGGACTTGTGGCTTTCGGGTATTCTGATGATTCTTAGATTATACATTCTGCATCTATTTTCTAGGTCAGTCATTTTTCCAGTGAAATATTTTAGATTTTCTTCTATTTTTTTCATCCTTTTGATTTTGCTTTGTTGTTTCCTGATGTTTGATGGATTCATTAGCTTCTATTTATCTAATTCTAATTTGGGGGACATTATTTTCTTTCTTGAGTTTTTATGTTTTCTTTTCCATTTGTCCAAACCTACTCTTTAAAGAGTTGTTTTCTTCAGTGCTTTTGCCTGCTTCCATTTCCATTTGGTTCATTCGATTCCTAAGGACATTGTTTTTATTAATGTATATCTGTGCCTCCATTTACTTTTGTCCTTTTCTAGTTTACAGGAAGTTTATTTTTTCAGTGAATTTTTCTCTAGCTGTTGGATTTTTCTGTCAATTCTCTTATTATTTAATTTTTTGACTTCTTTTGAAGTTCTTCTAGTGGTTCTTTTGGGGCCTTACATTCTTTCTTATTTTACATTGAGGTTTCGCATGTTTCATTTTTGGCATTATTGCTCTCTTCTGAGCTAGTGATTTTGTCTTCCCTATATCTAAAGTAGCTTTCTAAGATCAGATTTTTTTTCCTTTTGCTCATTTTGCTAGTTATTTTTTCCATTTTCTTATCTATCTGCTGATGGCCTTCTCTGTTCCTAGGGAAGAGGGAGCACTGTTCCAAATTTGTGGAGTACTTTTCTTTAATACTTGAGGTATTCACAACTGTCTTGTTTTCCCATGATATATC
The DNA here is from genome assembly GCF_016433145.1 of Gracilinanus agilis. Lineage (NCBI taxonomy): Eukaryota > Metazoa > Chordata > Mammalia > Didelphimorphia > Didelphidae > Gracilinanus > Gracilinanus agilis. The sequence continues at coordinate 233,154,048 of NC_058132.1, read as the reverse complement.
TGTTGAGAGGATGACCATGGCTTGTTCTGGGGAGGCTTACAGTTGTTTTGTCCAGCTAGATTCAGCACCCAGTGTTACTAGTTCCCCTGTTATTTCATGGGCTAGGTTGGTTCCTGCTCTGCTGCTTTTCTGCCCCTACCAAGTGACTTGGGCTACGCAGTTCCCATCCTGTGAGTTTTTCTCCCTTAGACACCCTGCTTCCCTGTGGGAGTGAATAGTTTTCTTGCTGACTCTGCCTTTGATATCCCTCAGGAGTACTGAAGAAATCAATTTGAAATGTATTTGAAAGATGAGAGGAGTTGTAAGAATTTAAAAATTAGGTTTTATGCTAAATATAAGGATTCTATAGTAATACTTTGGTTGTCAATTTAAAGATATTATAACTTAAGTGAAGAGAGTTCACAAGGCATTTATTAAAGTGACTGACAACTCCAGAGGGCAGTTTGAAGCAAATTGAAAAACTGCAGTTGGTTCCCATAAAGTAGAGTAAGGGGTAGGAAGTGACATGAAAAAGGACTATATAAAGTCATGAACTTCCTGTCCAGGTGAGCTTTGGCTTGAACCTTCAGCTTTGATCTTGGACTTGGAAGACTTCATCTTAGGACTTTGCCTTGTGACTTCTCTTTTTGGACTTCTCCCTTGATCCTGTGCTAGTAAGTTGGGTGAGTAGTGGGCCTTCCTTTCCTGGCTTCTGGAGAGATTGTTTCCAGAGAGGTCTTCATTTCCTGGAGGAGACTGCATTGGTGGAATCCTTACTTATTAGGACACTATTTGGTCCTCTGGTTGAAGAATATTGAGCCCATACTGGAGCAGCATTAAGGTACATTTCCCACTTTCACTCTTTCCACCTGGTTGTAAAAAAAATCTAATAAAAGTCATTTAACTTCAATTTGAATTTGAAAATTTTAATATTTTATAAGATTTTTGTTAATGGCCTTCAAATAGACCCTTATTTTTTCTTAATAATAATTGGTTTATTAAAATTTTGAAGTAGTCATATCATACAACTTAATTACAAAAGTCTAGTCATTAATATTCTTTTAACATTTAAAATTTTTTAAGCAAATACATTTTTAGATTCCTTTTGTTTTCCATCATATTATCCTAAACAACTATCCCCTTATAATACAGATATATTTTAATATAAGGAACCAACCAATATATCAACGTAAATTGTAAATGTTATGCATTTCAAATTAGTAGACATACTGCCAAAGAAAGGAATGAAGAAAAATTTGTTAACTCTTCTACTGATACAAGCTTTTTATAATGCTATTGTTCAAATGTATTTATTTTCTTTTTCTTTATATTGTTATATACTCTTCTGGTATCATCAAAGTCTTCTAGCATATTGAGTGAACTCTCTTTTTTGATTTTATGAACATGTTACTATGTTATTATCTATCTTTTTGAAGGGGCCATCCATATTGATGAGATCCAGTTCCATTTGTATATACCTATGCAATCCAAATAACAAATCCTCTTTCAAATCTTCACTAATATTTTAGTATATTGGATTCCTTGCCAAAAAATTTGAGAACTGCTAATACTAAATGTACTTTATTTGAAATTTGAATCCTATCTCAGATATTTATTAGTTTTGCTATTTGGTGTGTCCCTTTAATTTGACATTGCTTCATTTCCTCACCTGTAAAATGAGAATGATATTCTCTCTTACATACCTCAGAGCTACAGTGTGAGAACAACTCTTTGCTTTAAAAACTATATTAATTTAGTTTATTGCTTACTATTGTATCACTTTACCTTATACCTGTCTTGCCCCTTTAGTTCCATTAGTTGCTCTGTTGATGTCTCTGCATGGAGTATGAATTAAAAGGAGAAAAAAAACTTTTAAGGAACTTGATTAATCAACTTGTAGAAATAAACCCCTTTAAATACTGGTAAAGAATTTAAACTGCTAAGGTAATGATTATGTAATCCAGCTATTCTACATAAATTCATCTAAAAGGAGCTACCTGTAAGGAGTTCTTCAGGTTACTAATTGATTTTAGGTGTTCTTATGTAGCTATGTGTATTTTTATTTGTAAGGAATTAAATTTAAGGGTTTGACTAAAATACATGAGGATTCTAAAATAATCTTGTGGTCACTGATTTAAAGTATTATAGCTCAAAGTCAAAATGACTTTTAATAGTTTTTATTTACAAAAAGAAGGAAAGAATGAAAATAGAGAAATGTAAAAGAGGGTAGAGAAAATATCTAACCTAACACACTAAATATTTACTCCAGCATCTGACTCCACTCCAGCAGGGCTCCAGATACCCCACCTGGAGGGCCCAGTGGTGAATTAAGCAAGGGTTTCACCCACACAGCCTCCTCTGAGAGGAAGGCCTCTCCAGATGCTAATGTCTCCAGAAGCCAGGAAAGGAGGGTCAGCTTTTTTCACTCACCCAATCCATAATCCAAAGGGAGAAGATCTAAGAGCATTCTTACCAGAAGCAGTCCAAGAGTCAGAATCCCAATTGAAGCAGAAGTCCTAAGCCATAGCTCCTCTAAGGCAAAGACTGAAGGAGAAAGTGTGTTTTGACAGATAGGTCAAAGCTTTTATAATCCTTTTTCTACATCACTTCCTGTCCCTTCCTCCACGTTACAGGGACCAATTGCAGTCTTTTAATTTGCTTAGTACTGCCCAGGGGGCAGTCAGTTGCTTCTGGACTGCTTCTGGTAAGACTACTCCTGGATCTCCTCCCTTTGGACCTCAGCCTGGTGAGTGAAAAGCTGACCTTGCTTTCCTGGCTTCTGGAGAGATTAGTTCTGGAGAGGCCTCCCCTTCTTTGAGGAGGCTTTGTGGGTTAAACCCTTGCTTAATTTATCACCAAATTTTACAGCTGAGGGATTAATGAGCCTTACATGAGTTGAGCCAGGGACCAGAGGAACATTTAGGTTGATAAGCTAGATTTCTTACTCTATCCTCTTTCATATTTCTCTACTTTCATTTTCTTCACCCTTTTTTGTAAATGAAAGCTGCTAAAAGTCAATTTTTATTTGTGTTATATTAATTTTAAAATCAGCAACCATAATATTAATTTAGAATTCTCTTATATTTAAACCACCCCTTAATTTTAATTCCTTATATCTATGCTTTACCTTGCTTCCCTTCTCAGTTAAATACTTTGCTATTTGATTTATGTTTTCTCTTTGGTCTTTCAACAAACAATTCATTGAATTTGACAAGAACTGCTGGGAAAACTGGAAAACAATATGGCATAGATCACACTTAATGCTATATACCAAGATAATCAAAAATAGATACATGATTTAGAAATAAAGGGTAATGCCACAAACTAGGGGAGAAAAGTTTATAGATAGCTAGTTCTCAGATGAAGAAATTAAGACTACTTTTAATCACGTGAAATAATGCTCCAAATCACTGTTAATTAGAGGAATTTTTTTCCTTCCTCCCTCCTTCCCTTTTTACCTTTCTCTCTCTCTCTCTCTCTCTCTCTCTCTCTCTCTCTCTCTCTCTCTCTCTCTCTCTCTCTCTCTCTCT
>NC_058132.1:233029969-233147935 GCF_016433145.1 Gracilinanus agilis | reverse complement strand
CTTCTCAGTTAAATACTTTGCTATTTGATTTATGTTTTCTCTTTGATCTTTCAACAAACAATTCATTGAATTTGACAAGAACTGCTGGGAAAACTGGAAAACAATATGGCATAGATCACACTTAATGCTATATACCAAGATAATCAAAAATAGATACATGATTTAGAAATAAAGGGTAATGCCACAAACTAGGGGAGAAAAGTTTATAGATAGCTAGTTCTCAGATGAAGAAATTAAGACTACTTTTAATCACGTGAAATAATGCTCCAAATCACTGTTAATTAGAGGAATTTTTTTCCTTCCTCCCTCCTTCCCTTTTTACCTTTCTCTCTCTCTCTCTCTCTCTCTCTCTCTCTCTCTCTCTCTCTCTCTCTCTCTCTCTCTCTCTCTCTCTCTCTGTCTCTCTGTCTCTGTCTCTCTCTGTCTCTCTCTCTCTCTCTCTCTCTCTCTCTCTCTCTCTCTCTCTCTCTCTCTAGTAGTATCATCTACTCAATATTTCTCCTTCAGTAACAGAAAGATATTTATCAGGGATTGAATAGTGCTTTATGAAATGTTTTGTGGAAATCCAAAAATACTCTGTTCATGACCTTCCCCTAATCTACCTGTTTAATGATTCTTTCAGTAAAAGAAATGAAGTTTGTCTTGTATGATCTTGGTGAAATCGTAGTGACATGTGGTGGTCACTTTCAATTCCCAGTGATCATTCTTTTAATGATATATTCCATAACAGTGGTTTTCAAACTTCAAACTTTTACAGTGTGAAGATATACACACATATAAGATATGATAGTATATATACATATATGTAAACATATAATCCATCATATATACACATGTATAAATGCATGTACATGTATAGCTTAAATAATGGTACAATTCACTGGACTAGGAATTATTTCCCTGAAGAGACCCAAAGAATAATCTTTAATGGATTTATGACAACATAGGCAGTTTTCAATTGCAGTTGCTCATAGATCTTTCCTTGCCCTACTTTGTGCATGTGCATACACAAATATGCACACAATACATGATCATATATGCATATAGGTATATACATGTCAATGTGTGTTTGTCTATGTGTTTTTTCTCTTTCTCTCTCCCTTTCTTCCCATCATTGTTCAGACATTTCAGTTGTGTCCAACTCTTCCTGACCTCATTTGGAGTTTTCTTGGCAAAGATACTGGAGTGGTTTGCCATTTCCTTTTCCTGTACATTTTGCAGATGAGTAAACTGAAGCAAACAGGCTAAAGTGATAGGGTCATCTTGTTAATCTGAGGATAGATTTTAACTCAGGAAGATGAGTCTTCCTGATTCTGGATCCAATAATCTATTCACTGTGCCATCTAGCTGAACCACTTCCTGCTCCAGTGTCTATGTCTATATATTACCTGTATCTCTCTTTCTGCCTATCTATATTATACAAACCAATCTGTAATCATGTTTGTATTTTGAGAAAATCAATGGTGATGAAAAGGTCATATGTGTTAAGTAATGTTTTTAATAGTTATATATGAATATATTTGAAAATATATAAACATTATTCAGTAAATCTAAAGAAATGTTTACTTATTTTACGAAACCATTTAATAATGAACTAGATGTCTTATTCAGGTATGAATTAACAATTAGATTCCAATTTAGATAATGATAAAAAGAAAATAACCCAGTAAATTTATTACAAAACTACAGATTTTATCTTTAAGTGTTTAGAAATGCTCACATTAGATCAAGTTATTCTCATAACGCAAAAGGTATTCTGTCTCTGAGGTGCCTCCCTGGGTACCACATAAAGCAGATATTTAATAAATATTTCTTGAAGGTCAAGAAAGTAGGAATCTGAAATGGACCAATGAAAGGTTTTGTTTGTGTTGAATGCAACTAAAGATTTGATTAAGGAGAGCCATTGGAAGAATTATTCAAATGTATTATAATTCTCTAAAACTCGTGGACAAAATTAAATCTGTGTTTAAAACAACAGTCTGTTAGCCTAAGATAATGATGTGTGTAAATTAGCACTGGTCATGGAAGCTTATTTTTAGATGGCAAAGGATTTGAGACTGGAAAAATCTAATTATTTATTATGTCTTATTACAGAATTTTAAAAAATAGCATTTTTGAATGTAATATTGGATATGAACAATTAGGTATATAGTTCATTTCTAATCTTAAAAAGACTGCACTGCTTGCTTTTCATTTACCTCTCTCTAAGAATTAATGGGAAATGATAATTATTCAGGTTATTATTTTTATTTTTTAAATTATACTATGAAAGTTTTGAAGCATCACTGAACAAAGCATGTGTTTTGGCAGAATTGTTGATTTTTCTTTTTAACCAATTTGTCTATTTAAGTTTTATATTCAAATTAGTGAGTACATGAGAACAGGGCTGATATGCAGTCTCAGGGTTTAGATAATATGCAAAAACATGCGCATTACAATATAAAGGTCCATAATGATCAATTATACTAAAAACAAAACAACCTCCCCCCTTAAACAACAACAACAAACAACAGGTAGAATGACATATCTACCAGAAACATTAGATGGATAAGTCCTATTTGATGTAAAAAACAAAGCATTCAGGTTCAAAACAACAAAGCTAAAAGAAGTTTGAATAATTTCTATTTTATTCCTATATAATCTACAGCTACATTTCAACCCTATAGTTTTATAGTTACTAAACTAGTGGGAAGTAATTTCAGGTTTCATTTAATGTCTGCTTAAAGGTCAATAATTAATTAAAATTTGACATATGCTTGAAACTCCTCATATTAATAGAGGCTTTTAAAATTTACATAAGATCAGAAATTTATTTGTGATACTTTATATAGTGAATATTTGAGGTTTTCTTTCATATGTTTAGATGAGTTTTGAAACTTCAAATATTTAATTATGTATGACTATATTTAAATGAGTTACAATGAAGGCCTAAGTTTTTAAAAAGTAATTTTGAAGCAAAAAACATTAGATCATGCAAGTCAAGAAGGAAACATGTTTTATTGTTATCTTTCTGTACTTTTTATAAACTAAAGACATTTATGATTTCATTTAAATTATTTAAATTTGTCTGATTGCCTATTCCCAACAATGTTACATAGTATTTTGGATCTATTCACTTATTCTTTATGTACAGAGAATTTTATTGTTATCCACAGATAGGTATTAAAAATACCTTTTACTAAATATAATCTCATGAAAAATGGCATCTGCCTCCAGAAAGAGTTAATAGGTCAATCATATAAATTAAAGGAAATTTTATTTTCTTTTTTTCTCTCCTCCCTCCCTCCTTTTTTCCCTTCCTTCTACCTCCCTTCCTTCCATCCTCCTTCCTTTCCTTTCTTCCTCCCTCCCTACATGATATTGAAATTTGTTTTACATGACTATGCAAATTTCTAACAGGTTTAATTTGTCTTGCCTTTTCAATGCATGTAGGAGGAGGAAAAGGGAGAGAGATAATTCAGGCCTAAAAACAAAATTAAATTAAAAAAATAGAATCTGACGATCTTTATGCTAGTATGTTTGGTAGTGGAGAATAGAAGCATTGTTCCAGATTCATTATATAATTGGCATGGAAAATTCTCAAAGAGAAAATTACCTCTACCACTATAGATCAGAAAATATTTAGTTGGGGGCAGCTGGATAGCTCAGTGGATTGAGAGTCAGGCCTAGAGACGGGAGGTCCTAGGTTCAAATCCGGCCTCAGACACTTCCCAGCTGTGTGACCCTGGGCAAGTCACTTGACCCCCATTGTCCACCCTTACCACTCTTCCACCTAGGAGCCAATACACAGAAGTTAAGGGTTAAAAAAAAAAAAAAGAAAATACTTAGTCACTTATAATGTAGCTTTAGGAAGTTGTCAAGGGGTGTTGATAGGTTAAATGACATCTCTAGAGTCAGACAGCCAATATGTGTCAGTGATGGTACTTTCTAATATAGATGACAGCTTTCTGTCAATTATCTTTTAATATCTTTTTAAGCAAATAATATAATAATATAACTCCTACTAATGATCGTCTCTCCAAATGTATGTAACATTTTTCTTTGTTAAGTTATTTGGATATATTTGACACTACTATGCATTTGAAACTACTACTCTATTGTTCTCTAAATTTCCTCCATTAGAAATGATAGCTAGTTTGTGTTGTGAATTTTTTACCACTATTGTCTTAAGACACATGATGGCTGTTTTAAATGTATTTTATGTAATGGTTTTTGTCTTAAAAAGAAATTTAAATTATAAGATTTATGTGTACAACCCCCCCCCATGCCCCCACAATTTTGTCTTGAGGAGAATTGTCTTATTTGTAAACATTTAAATGATAATATTTTTCCCCCAGAGGCATAACTAAGGTGGGAACTCCAAAGTTTTGCCCTAACCCCAATGTCTTCCTATTACTTCCAGGATCAAATGCAAAATCTTGTTTGACTTTCCAGGATCTTTATAAACTAACTCCCTCTTCCCCACTCACATACTTTTTGGTCTTAAACTTTACACATTCCACATATTTTTGATCCAGTGATACTAGCCTCTTTGTCCTTGTTTGCCAAACAAGATACTCCATCTCCTGTCTCCAGGCATCTTCTCTGGCTATTCCTCAAACCTGGACTGCTCTTCTTCCTCATCTACAACTCCTGGCTTCCCTGGCTTCTTTCAAGTCCCAGCTAAAATAATTATAATCTCAATTTCTACAGGAATAATTTTCTCATCTCTCAATTTTAGTGCCTTTTCCTTATTTGTACATATTTGTTTGCACATTGTCTCCCACATAAAACTGTGAATTCTGTGAGGACAGAGACTATCATTTTGTCTTTCTTTGTATTTCCAATGCTTATGACAGGGCTGTATAGTTGCTTAATACATGCTTAATGATTGACTAATGGAACAATAGATTCGTAGGATTAATAATAACTTAATTCAAAATATGTTTCTTCTCATGCCCTATCCTGATATTCCTTACCCTTTACAGTAGCTCATATTAGAGAGTATTTCCAGTTCCCTGAGTAGAAAAGAAATTTACAGTTATTCTTTCCTCCCTTGATGGACTGTCCCTTTCCTTGTCACTTGCCTAGGCCTAAAAATTGCTGGTTATAGAGCTTATATTTTATATTTAAGTATTCTATAATAATGTATCTGAAAGTATGAATTAATTTTTTCAAGAATTAAATTTCCAGAGTTTTCCAATATCCCCAAAGGGATATTGAGTATTATTCTGTGAATGTTCACATTTCCATGCTTGTGCTGCTTAACATAGAAGAAGTGGGAATTATTTCCTCATGTTATTTTGGCTTCATTATTTTTTGTTTATGTAAAATATCTTAAATATTCTGTTATCCAAATAGTCCATTTTTTTTCATGGTCACTTTTGATTATCCTTTGTTTGAACATAAATCAAGTAAATTTGAAACAGTCATCCCAAAGTCAGAGAATTCATTTTTCAGCAGAAAATCTGTCTCTTAGAAAGTAGAAGGCTTTTTTCTAGGGCTATCATTATGGAAACATGTGAAAAGCAGCAGTAGCAGCAGAAAAACATATTTGAATTATATGTTAAGTCATTTCGTGATACTCTAATCAAATAGAATTCAATTCTATAACTGTCATAATCACCAATAAGTGGAAAGGTGTTCTAATATTCAGAAACTGTTTTGAACACTATTTTTAGAAACTGCTTACTGTGACAATAAGCTAGTTTGTAAACATCATGTTTAGCTATGAAATAAATTCAAGTTAGAGTATTTCAATGTTTTATACTTCAATTTTTGGATGCAACAAAGATTAAACAATAACAGAATCTTATTAGAGCCACAAGGAAGACATAGATTATGCTATTCAGAAACTAGGGCTGTTTGGGTAATTGCAATTCCATTGCTGAAAGGAAAGATGAATTAGGAACTAATAACACTGCTCACCTGTTTTTCTTCCCATCTGTCCCTTTTTGTGTTTCATCTACTGATGGCAGTTATCATTTTGTAGCATGTTGATCAGCATCATTCAGAGATTCAAGGAGAAAAGAAGAAAGTAGAAATGGTGATATAAAGAGAGGAGGTAAAAAAAATAGGGACACTCATATTAGAGCAAATTTTGTGTTTTGAAATATGTATCTTGAGAAAAACCAAAAAAAAAAAACTACTGTGAAAGAAGAAAAGATTCAAGACACAATTCTATTGGTCCAAAGTTTGTGTTTAAACTTGCTTGTTGTGCTGTGATGGTTTGTCTCATCAAATTTGTTCATTGTATAGTATTCCTGTCACTGTGTACAAGAATTCTTGACTCTTTACAGTTATTCTCTTTAGTGCCAATTCCTTCCTCTATGCTAGAGATATAGTTAGATAACTCAAAAAGAGTCAATGCTAAAGCTTGAAGTTTCTATTCATGTTCAAATGACTTTAACACATTAAGCTTAATTACATTTCTTTCAAAGTATTCTCTTGTAAATGACATTGTAGAGTTCATATTCAGAAAATTGTTTCAGAACCAAACTGTTAGAAAAGAGATTTAGAGATGTTCTTGGGCAAAACAAGAGCTCTCACTTCATGAGCAAAGCAAGAACTTAATATCAAGGAAATGCAAAGAAGATCTCTACAGAAAAGAGAATATTTGACAAATGTGTGACAGAAAATTCAAAACATGTCAGCATGAGATGTAGAGAAAAGTTGTTAAAACTTCAACAGATTTAGGAAGCTGAGTTACAATCATATCTTTCCTATTTCACAAAGCTATTGGTGTGAAGTCCACATAATCATTTTCTGCTCTCAAGGACTGTTGAACAAGAAACCTAAACAGTGAATTCTTATTGATTATTCCACACATAGCTTTATCTATTAGATCTGAATTATAGCTTTAGGTTAGTTGTTCTGAATACCTAACTGACCATCACTTGAATTTTCTCATTGTTTATTAGCAACATATTCAGTTAATTTTAATAATAGCATCCAAATTGCCCTCAAAGCTGAATAAAGGTTTCTGGAAAATGATATCTGAGGTTATAGTAAAAATTTATTTTTGCTTATGCTAAATGAAAAGATGAAATCCCATTTATTGATTTTATTTCACTTACTGTTAAATCAAATTATCTCATATAAACTTTTAGGTTGTACCTGTAACTTGTATGTTAGAAAGGGTAGTCCCATTCTTTATCTATGATATTAATATTATGTATAATATTAATAAACTGTGTATAAGCAGTAATAGATAACAATAACAAGAGTTAGCTTAAGAGCTCCGGTTATCAACCTTGGAATGTTTTGTAATCAACTTGACTAAATCCTGACTCTGAATAAAGATAATAGAAGTTATTATAGAGTCAGTTGTAAAAGTAGGAATTTATTACTTATATTAGCTTTTCTAGGAATTTATGTCAATGACAGTATCTTCAGATTTTATGATTCAGAGAGATGATTGTTTATCTTTATATTTATTAAGAGTTATTGTCAGAGGATTAGTTATAATATCAATAAAATTCTTGGACCTTGTACTGGAATTTATCAACTATTATCTAACATACTTTGAATATGCAAGGTTTATTAATTAGTGATTTGTATAAACTGTCAAAAAGCTATAAAAAACAACTGTGGATATCCACAAGATGCCTCTTATATGGTGTGATTTGACTACTGACTATCCACAACAAAGTCAGTTTTAAGCTCACAGTGGCCCAGAGATTTCTTTATTTCTTACATTAATAAGTTATTTCCAGGAAGAGAGCAGCTTACAACAATTTATGCTATTTTTATTTATTAGTTCAATGCTCTTCTTACTTTTCATTTTATTAATATCTTCTTTGATTTTCAGGATTTCTAATTTAGTATTCAATTAAAGACAATTTTTTGCATGCTTAATTCATTGATCTGATCTGTCTCTAGTGTGTTTAGAGATGCTTTAGAGTTAGATTAATACTCAATTTTAATCTATCTTTCTACAGCCTGTCAATGAGTGCTTTACCATTCGGCATATATATACATATAAATGTGTATATATATATATATATGTATATATATTTAATATTGATATTGTATTATTGTCTATGATACCTTTTATCAAGATGGTTTCCTTCTATCTCCTTTTATTAAATTTACATTTGTTTTTGTTTTATCTGAGATCATTATTGCTGCCTTTGCTTTTTTTCCTTTAACTTCAGCTGAAGAATAATAGATTCTGCCCCCATTTTTACCTTTACCTTATGAGAGTCTCCCTATTTCAAATGTGTTTCTTGTATACAACATATCGTAGTATTCTGGCTTTTAGTCCACTCTGCTATCTGCTTCTATTTTAAGGGTGGGTTCATCCCATTAACATTTACAGTTATGATTACTAACTGACCTTCTGTCCTATTTTCCTATATTTATCCATCCATCCATCCATCTCTCTCTCTCCTTTCATCCTGTCTCTCCTCATATGTGTTTTGTTTCCAACCACTACCTTTTTAAATTTGAACACCCCTCTATCAGTCCCACTATTCTCCTAACCTCTTCCCCCCTATTTCCCCATAAAGTAAGAAACATTTCTACACCCAACAGAATGTGGATGCTATTCCACTTTGACCCAGATCTAAAGAAAATAAGGTTGAAATGCTGTCCATCACCCCTTCTCCCCATTCAAGTCCTTTTGTACCTTTTCATGTAAAATAATTGACCTCATTCTACTTTCCACTCCCCTCCTCTCCCAGTGCAATCCTCTTTTCATACATTAATTTTGTTTTTGTTTTTATCATGGTCAACTTTTCTACCTTTAGTCTATATATACTTCTAACTGCCCTAGTAATTAACAAGTTCTTAAGAATTAAAAGTATTATCTTTCCATGTAGTAATGTAAACAGACTGATCTCATTAACCCTTTGTTTTCTCTTTCCTATTTGCCTTTTTATGCTTTTCTTGAGTCTTGTATTAGAGAATCAGAGTTTCTGTTCACTTTTGGTCTTTCATCAGGAATGCTTGAAACTCCTCATTGAATCCCTTTTTTTCTGTGAAGGATTGTACTCAGGTGGAATGGGTAGGTTATTATTGGTTGTAATCCTAGCTCCTTTGCACTTCATAATATTATATTCTAAGTACTCTAATTCTTTAATGTACAAGCTGTAAGGTCCTGTTTATCTTGACTATAACTCCATTATATTTGAATTTTTTCTTCCTGTCGGCATTTAATAGTTTCTCCTTTATTTGAGGGCTCTGGAATTTGGCTGCAATATTCTTGAAGTTTTCATTTTGTAATCTCTTTCAGGAGGTGATTGGTGGATTCTTCTGATTTCTGCTATATTCTCTTGATCAGGAACATCAGGGCAGTTTTTCTTGATAATTCCTTTTAATATTATGTTCTGGCTCTTTTTTTCTGATCATGTTTTTTAGAAAGTTTAATAATTCTTAAATTATCTCTCCAGGATCTATTTTTCAGGTTGGTTGTTTTTCAAATGAATTATTTAACAATTCTAATTTTAATTAATTATTTTCTTCACTGAGATGTGTACCTTCTTTTTTCCATTTGATCAATTTTATTTTTTTCTTCCAATTCTACTTTTTCAAGAGTCCTTTTCTTCAATGGATTTTATACCTCTTTTTCCATTTGACTAATTCTTCTACATAAGGAATACTTCTTTTAACTGAAGTTTTGTGTCTTTTTTCACATTTGATCTAGTCTTTTTAAGAGGTTTTATTTTCAAGCACATGCCTCTATTATTTGATATATGAACTTTTTTAGCTCTTCCAGAGCTTAAGACAAATTCATATTTTTCTTTGAGTCTTTGCATGTAATAACTTTTTGTTTTCATTTTGTTCTGAGTTCCTCTGAGTTTGTGCCTTGTTCTTTCCTGTCACATAGTAATTTTCTCCACCTGTACTTCTTTCTACCTAGGGACTCTCACTCAAATTCTTGTTCCAGCTATTCCTCCCCCTTGCTCTAGGATTGAAACCAAAACCACTTATGAGAAATGCAATGGAATCCTGCACCCAGTATCAACTAAGCTTCACCTATAATCTCTTTCTGACCAGGTTGTATCCTTCTATGGATTTGCTTATTTTTCTAGGCTTCTTATTAACTTCTTCTAGTCTTCCTTCTTGCTCAGGAGGAGAATTACAATATAGAACCATATTGGTGAACCTATGGCATGCTTGCCAGAGGGGGCTACTACCTTCCCTCTCTCTCCACTATACCTGAGGACATTCCTCACTTCCCCTGCCCCTCTGCCCAGGAGCTTAATGGGAGTGCTTACTCCCTCCCATGTCTAGGGTAAGATGTGGGGCTCACATGCTGCATTAAGGTTGCATTTTGGGCATTTGGTCTCTAAAAGTTTTGCCATCACTGACCTTGCACGGACATACAATAGGGTCTTACATCCTGTGTCAACTAAGGTTTTCCTATAACCTCATTATAAAAAGTTATCTGACACCCTTACAACCTTTGGGCTGTAAGCTCCAGAAGCCTGCTATTCTTGAGGCCTGCTACTGGCTTATACTATAAAAGGAACACTGCTAGATGCCTTGAACAAGAGCTTGTGGTCTCACTGGTGCCTCCGCACTCACTGTTGCAGGCTTGCCTAACAAAGTATATATTGGATTGCATTTCCCTCCCACCTCAGTGAAAGAGACCTATTCTATTGACCTTCCAAGCTGTCTTGAACTGGAAAATTCCCTCACTTTGTCCCTTTATTGGTTCTGGAATTATTTTTGAGGCATTATTTTAATATTTGGAGGGAACCTTTGGAGATGTTAAGGATTCTCTTTCTCTATTACACTATCTTGGCTCCACCTCTTAAGATAATCTTTGTAGACATGAACTTATTTTTATAAGATATTTTATTTGTTGAAAAATGTAAAAACATAACAATTTCATGACAGATCATAATGGTCAGTGAAAACAAGAGCTTTTCACTAGAAGTCATATTTCTTTGGGTAGCTATTAAGACCTGACTTTGAACGGTACCTCAAAAGCCTTAAAGCTATATGACCCTATATAGGTAAGTCACTGATTCTCTGTCTGCCTCATTTTTATTATCTACAAGACAAAGACAATAATAGCACCTCTCTCCCAGGTTGTTGTGGGAATAAAAAAAGACTTGCAAGTCACTTTGTAAGTCTTTAGGTGCCTCATAAATGCTAGATACTATTATTGTTTCCATTCCATAAAAAGTTTTAGAAACAATTCTTTTTACTACAGAAACAAATACAAATTCATTTTCTTCATGTTGTTTCCTTTAATGGAGGCATACTTCATTCATCTAGATCAGTGATTCCCAAAGTGGGCGCTACCTGGTGGGTGCTGCAGCGATCCAGGGGGGTGGTGATGGCCACAGGTGCATTTATCTTTCCTATTAATTGCTATTAAAATTAAAAAAAAATAATTTCCAGGGGGCCAAGTAATATTTTTTCTGGAAAGGGAGTGGTAGGCCAACAAAGTTTGGGAACCACTGATCTAGATATTCAAATCTGAGGACTAGGAATGTGATTTTTGAATGTCATGAAGGAATCAGGAAGAAATGTAAAAAAATAATCCTCCTCATTATATATTCACATTTTAGGAACTAATAGGGGTGACTGAATAATGACCTTCCAATGACTCAAGATGCTATATGTCTTGGTCTTTGATCATCAAGATAGATCACTAATTAATTTATTGCTTATTACTAGCCTGATCAATAATTTGAATTTCTTATATGGAATCTAATCTCAGAATTTTTAATTTTCACAAAATCCAACATTGTATTCCCAATAATGCAGCTTGTCTAATAACAAAGCTCCATGAATAAAATTATTATATGTGCTGCTAACATGAAGAATTTGAGTAACAACTATATGTATTATCCAAAGCATGATAAATTGTAAAGATGTTTTATTTATTACAATTTTTAAGTCTTCAAGATCTTACCTAGAAAAAAATAGATAAAAAACTAGGAAAAGTAAGCCTAATTTAAAAAAAATGTCAGGGTTTTTGGATGATTTTCCAGATGGGAAAAATGCAAGTAAACTACAAATGTACATTTTGCATCAACAAGGAGAGTATGGAATACATAGGTTCAAGTCTTGACAATGACACCTATAGGTTGAGTAATCCACTGCTTATCATTTAATGTCTCAATACCTCCAGGTGTTTCTCTAAGATGAAAAATTGCAGATTATGTGCTAATAAATATTGATAAATGGAGTTCCCTCACTAGAAGTTTCCAAAGAGACAAAGCTACAAAAACAGATTATATGTGAACAAAATGTAAAATAAATATAGCATACATTCATAGCTATAACTATGCACTAAAAAAGAATTTCATGAAGCTTATATTCAATTAAAAATCTGCTGACTGACATATAAATCACACTGAAACAGTAATTTTGCTATCAATAACAATTTCAGAAAGCAACAAAATAGCTCACCTTTCTCAGGTAGAGGACTCCTAGAAGCTAAACTGTGTACTTTATTATCATACTTCATGGTTGATAATAAGAAATAGAGGAGTTATAAATGTACAGGCACCGAACAGAACTATGGGCATAATACATACCATAACAAACTTCATGAATCTCCATCAGCAGAAATTACCTCATTGTTGGTTACGGTCTTTTGAAGATTTCTGGAAATGGCTCACAGCCATATTTAATGAATAATTCTTTGATTCCCTGGGAAAGTAAGAGAAAAGCAAATACACATTTTAATGGCTGGTCCTGGCACTAAACAGATACTTAAAATGAAAACTTTGACATTACTATCTCTGCCTTAGGTTATATACACTTTAGATGCAGCGATTAGATTTGATGTGAACTGAAAATGATTCTTTGTGTTTATTTCCTCAATTCTTTCTTTTTATATATTTTTACCATCAAATTTAAGCCAGAGATAAATGTGTGAACCACTTTCCAGATTTAATATATCACTTGACCCCTACTGCCCACCCTTACCACTCTTCCACCTAGGAGCCAATACACAGAAGCTAAGGGTTTAAAAAAATATATTATCTCATTAGTTTCACAACTTTAGTCTGTGAGATCTTTGCATATAGAGTATGTCTTTTGCTTTTCTTTGTACCACCATCACTTAGCCCAGTTCCTGGTACATAGTAGATGCTTAAGAAATGTTTACTGACTGAGAACAATCCAGTGTGTTATTTGGAATTTTGGAGGTTCCATTGAGAGGTATTTGGGGCTCATTTGAGTTTTAAAATACTTATATATATATATGACAAACTTCCTGTGGATGTTTAGGGGTCTTGGGAACTACATTTTCCATGATTCAACAGGTTACCAGTTTTTGACGTGATTTGACATGGTGAGCTAACGTAAAGCGTAGCTTAAATTGGGAGGTCAGGCTTGAGACTGTCTTTTTGAAATAGATTTTAGCAGGCATGTGGCCATTTCTTTATTTTACCAACATGTCCCTAATTAAATTATTACTTCTCCTTTTAATATCAGTCTCTACTTATGTTAATTATAACACAAGTTAGTTAGTTAAATATCTAAACTTGGATTTGAATGGGTTTTCCTGACTCCTAGCCCAGAACTCTAATCATTAGGTCTCCCAGCTTCATCTAACTTTTATCCAAATTTTAGAGATAAGGACATAGAATTTCAGAATAGGAGGTTAAATGATATACTCAAAGTTATAGACTAATCAGAGACAAACCTAGAAATAGAATTTACTTCTTTGACTCCTAATCCATACCCATTTACATCTAATGATATGGTCTCTCAGTGTTCCAGGCTATTCCAATGAGACTTCAAAATGTGTTTTTAGAAAATAAGTGCAATATTTTATAACATTGATTTTGGTAATTTATATGGATATATGGGACTTTATTTGAGAGGGGGAATGTCCAGAATAACTATTCAACTATATGTAGAGTAACAAATAGGATGAAAACTAAGTATAACTGAAAACTGAGTTTTTTAAATCTGATATAAATAAATTTTGACAAATTTTGCTCATGGCTTAGATTAAGTTATAGACTCAGTGGTGTGCTAAAAGCCAAATGTTAAATTTCAATGGGGAAGCTAAGTGGATAAATAAATATAGTGCAATGGAGGTAGGAGGTCCTGGGTTCTAATCTAGAATCAAACACTTTCTAGATCCTGGGCAAATTACTTAACACCAAATGCCTAACCCTAGAACCAATACTTAATATCAGTTCTAAGACAGAAGACAAGGACTTAAAAAAATTAGTGTGAGCATTGATGCCTTGGAAATCAGCAAATATCAAGGCAGGATGTGTTATTTGTTCATTGTCTAGACCTAATAAAGTGATGGAGAAAAAAATTAATAATGCAGATTTAATTTAAAAGTTTTTGCAAAAAATAGTAAAAAAAATGTAAAAAATAATTACATTTTTTGGTGAACTGGTTATTAGATATTTACCAGTATGCCCTACTTATAGTCAAGTGTTATAAATGCATCCTATATTTTATCATCATCAGAATTTAGTATCACAAAGTATCATCAAGCTCCTTCTTTCTCATGATGAAAAAAGACTATCCACTGCCATAGAAGGAACTGATGGAATTTGAATTTCTAGGGCTCCCATATTAAGAAGAATAAATTGCAAGTAGCCAAATAGAAACAACTCACATATCATAGAGACACAGTCAGGATAACACAAGATTTAGTAACTTCTACATTAAGAATTAGAGGGTTTAGAAGAGAATATAATGGAAGGGAATATGAATTGCCCAGATTAACAGAAGTGAAAATAGAATTCTTAAATAATCCCATCTCAGAAAAAGAAATTGAATAAGCCATCAAAGAACTGTCTAAGATAAAGCTCTAGAACCAGAAAGATTCACAAGTGAATTCTACCAAACATTTAAACAATTAATTTAGTATTACACAAATTATTTAGAAAAATATCTAAGAAAGGAACTCTACCAATTTCTTTTATGACTCAAATTTGAAGATGGTCCCTAACGTAGGAAAAAAAACAGAAAGAAAAATATAGGTCAATATCCCTAATGAATATTAATACAAAAATTACTATCTCTTCATGTTGAAATAATTTTTCTTATCTGAAATGCTAAAAAATGAAGTCATGGATAAAATCTCCATTTATCAGAAGGCTTCTCCCAATCACTTCCAAAAAGATGGGAACTTTTATAGTTGCCAGTTCAATTTTTACCTGCTAGGTTCCCATATCAAAGTCTATGAGCATTTTAATAAAATTATGGCAGATGTTGAGGACTGGGTATATAACAAGTAAAGTAAATCTTACCTTTGGCTTTGTTCACATGAGATCACAATTGGCTAAAAAAAGCAAAGTATTCTTTCAATTCTATTTCTGTCTAAGATGAACAACAAATAATTTCGTTCTCTGCCCCTTTTATCTAACACGACTGGTGGTACACTGAATTAACTAATTCAATTCTGCTTCCAAGTGTATGTTATATTCACAAAAGGATTTCCTAGAGATATGCAGTATAGATAATTTTTTATATTCCTTTTATAATTTATAACAGAGGATATAAAATATTTGATGGTTCATGGCCATATAAAATCATTTTAAAAACTGGTGTTTAAAGTGTGGGGTTTTGTTTCAGGGGAAAATACATGGTCTATAAGGGTTCTATAGAACAGTCTAAAACCTAATTCAGTGTATACTCTTTCTTCTATTCAAATCTAAGTCCAGATCAATAACTATCAATATCCAGTATCTGTCTCTATCTCACATATGTACACATAAATCCATATACATGCATTTTACAAACACACATGTCACATGCCAAATGTATGTTTACACAAACAACAGAATGTCCCAAAAGTCCTAGTGAAGTTTATAACTCTTTAAGTTATACAAAGACTGTTGGGAGGCCATTGTAACAATAAAGAGAGCCAGTAACCAATGTTTGATAGAAGGGAGATAGAGAGAGAGAGTCTATGAGTGAGTCTCTCTTCCAGCTCTCCCCTGGGGCCAAATATACACTGGAATACTTTAAGAGGGTGTCATCCCGAAACTGGGTGACCTGGATGGTCATGCCGCCTCATAGGATTTGTGGACGAGGCTTCCCTATAAGATGAGGTATGTGGTACCCCAATCAGATCCTGGATAAAGACAGAGTTCACACAAACCTCCCTCAAATCAGTTAAATTCACAGCGGGTCGTCTGGCTTCAAGATTGAGGCAGCCAGACTAAGCTGTGGTTCCCCTCTCCCTCTTCTCTCAGGCACTCTAGAAAGCTATCTGACTGATGAATGGCTTTTATTATTCACAATTCAAGGATTGGGGAAAGGGGTGAAGGGCAGAGACATTTAGGGGTGCCCTCTTCTCTATTCCTATGAGGTCTGTCACTAGGGTGGAAACCTTTGGGGTTCCCACTCCTGAGATTCCTCCCCTGCCCTTTCTCCTTCTGTTTCTATTTCTATTTTTCTGTTTCTATCCTTTTCTATAATTGTAAGTTTTGACTGAAAGAGGATCTCTCAGCAAGGTTGAGCAATGGGTGAAGGAAACTAAGAGATTGCTCCCAAAATGGAGTCCAAAAACTTAGCTGTCTTTATGGTTGAAGTCTTGATGGGTGAGATGTGATGGAATGCCTTTGACCAGAGAATTAGGGTTTCAATTTCCAAAAGAAGATCCTCAGGAAGCCCTCAGGACTGGATCTGAGCTGGGATGTCCTTTTCCTCTCTCCTCCCAGTCCTCCCCCAGAAGACCCTCTCCTCTCCTTCCTCCTCTAGAGAATTTCCCAGAATTCTCTCTGGTCTCAACTGTCAGCAACTGTCAGCAACTGTCTCTGGCTCCTTTTGTCCCATCCCCCTTGCACAAATTCCATCTTTATACCATGTATGTATGCAGTGCATTGAATAAATCTGACAGTTTGGAGTAGTGACTAGAAAGTTGGCTTCAAATCCAGGAAGACATTGTTATGTACTGCTTTTATCATAAAATATTTGTGTGACCTGGGTCAAATCCCTCAACCTTTCAGTGCTATAGACTAATAGAATCCAACATGCTATTTGAACCATATTAAAATAAAATCAGGGGATATTTTTTTTCTTTTTTTTTTTTTTAAACCCTTAACTTCTGTGTATTGACTTATAGGTGGAAGAGTGGTAAGGGTAGGCAATGGGGGTCAAGTGACTTGCCCAGGGTCACACAGCTGGGAAGTGTCTGAGGCCGTATTTGAACCTAGGACCTCCCGTCTCTAGGCCTGGCTCTCAATCCACTGAGCTACCCAGCTGCCCCTAAAATCAGGGGATATTTAACAAAAAAAATAAAAATAGAATAAAATATAGATAATATATTTTTTAAATTAAACCCAAGATGGTTCACAGGGATCATTATACATGAAGCTTTATACTGCTTTATTTTTTAGGTGAATTGGTTAAATATTGAATAAAGGNCATGAAGCTTTATACTGCTTTATTTTTTAGGTGAATTGGTTAAATATTGAATAAAGGCTGATTTAATGGCAACATTTTACTCTTGTTCCTATTTGGAGGAAGACCCTCAGCATGTTCAAATATACATCTGTTGAAGATTTATAGATTGAGGATATTTGAATAAATTCCAATCTCTGCCACTGAAGGAAATGACCACGTCCATGATATCATTTCATAGATTTACAGAAGAACTGAAGTGACAAATGGGATGTTGTGGTTGGAGACCAAAAAAGGAGGGTTTGGTTAAGCAATTTCCCTCTAATGGGTTTAAAACAATGTTCAATTTTAATGGTGCCTTCTGAAGTTTTCTATCTCTGTTAGATAGGGATCTCCCTGTCATTGATTGTGTTCAAGTAGATCTCTATCCATAAAAAAAGAGAGTCACCAAATTGGGTATCAGACAACTGATATAATGTTCCAACTTTAAAATTCAAAGTAATCTGTATTGTAAGTGATCTCTTTCAGCATCTCATACTACTAGTGATTCCTAAATTTAAAAGAAGAAAATAACAACCTCAAAAAGTATAAGTTGTTTAATTGTTTCCTAATGCTTGTGAAACAAACTGGAAAATCTGGAGATTTTGCAAAAGCATGACTGGTATCAGATTCTGGAAAGAAATGCCAGCATATCACTTTTATATCTTCTTAAGTTTAGAGACTAAGGACTTTACTGTTATAGTAGTTGGGTTCTCACTCCAATATTCTGAATTTTATTTGAGGGGAAAGTAAATAATATGTTCTTCTTGCCTTTTAGAATGAAATGTTTTACTGCTGGGAAATCAGTAGTTTATTACATTTTTCTAAGTGATCTTTTAGCCCTCCAAAAACAGCTGAAATCTTCAATAAGGGAACTACTTCTAATAAAGGTCAGTGAAAGATTCTCAAAAAGGAAATATATGTAGTCTTTATTTTTATTAAAGAACAGAATGGAAACTAAAGGAATTTATATTATAGTGTGAGATACCCTCTACATTCTCTATTCTTACTTTCAGAATGGTATAGAGGTAACACAGAAATATAGAAGGTTAGGTCAGCAGAAAACTAGTTTTGAGAGGTCTTAATATCCAAGGGAGTCCATTATTGTCTCAATATTTGAAATATTTCTTGCCTGACAGGATCTTCTAGCCATCTTTGATTGTAGGCCCAGTCTAAGTTCAGGAGGACCAGAATTTTCACCAACAGGTGGTTCTCTCTTGCAGCAGCAACTTAAGAAGACATCTATGAAAGCATCAATAGTGAGACTGGAATCTGTATCAGTCTTGGGAATATTCATTTAGATGAAATCACAAATCTTTTAAAGTATTGATACATACTATAAATGTCAGAATGTTCAAATTAAATTACACATATTAAATGAAAAAAGTAACAAAAGTATGTTTATGTCATCTTCTTGATTAGTAAAATCCATTTTCCTTAGCTCTACCACATAATTTAAGGATCAATTTTCCATGTGGAAATTCTTGCCTTGATTTTATTGAATGCTTACTATATACCAAGTCTTATGCTAGGTATTGGGAATACAAATACAAAGAATTAAATGATCTCTACTTTCAAAGACTTACAATCTAAAAAAGGAGTGAAGAGGTACACATCGGAATATTATTGGGGATGTAGATGCTAAATGATAACTCGAGTCCAACTATCAACTATATGGAATTAGATCTTAATCAATGATACATGTAAAACCCAGTAGAATTGTGCATCAGCTACAGCAGGGGAGTGGATTTTGCGGGGAGAGGGAAAGAACATTAAACATGTAACTATGGTTAAATATTCAAAATTTAAAAAATTAAAAAATTAAATTAATTTAAAAAATTAAAAAATTATATTAAAATTGGAAATGTATTATTTGAAATTCCCCAAGTAAATAAGTATAAATCAATTTAAGTGATTATGTTTTCAAATTATGTAGGTTTTTACACATTTGTAGCATTTATATTTCTGAAGTTATTAGACTTAAAAACTGACCTAAATATTTCTGCTTCTCCTTATAAATACACACAAACACACAGAGGAATTTACTTCAGGGTCATTTGGGAGAATAGTAGCTGAGCATATAAGCAAAAGCTTCATTCAAAACATGGTGTTTTGGCTGGTCTTGAATGAAGAAAATGATTCCAATGATGTAAAGTTTAAGAAAGGAGAGCACAATGAGAAAATGGAATGATCTGTTTAAAGTTATAAAAGTAATGAGGATCAGAAAGTTGTATGTGAGAAACAGAGAGAGATTATCTTTTTAGCCTGGGTACATTATAAAGAGGTTTGAGAATGTATGGAGTTCACGTATTTGCAAATGAACATTGTATAGGTGCACATTTTTCTGAAGGAGCAATCTATAGCTATACTTCAGTTTAGTTTTAATTCTTCATAACCTAACCCTAACTTTTCTAAAGCCTGTCCTCATTATTCTCCATCTCATACTCTGTGAGATCACTCCATGATCCAGCCAAGCTGGCCTTCTCTCTGCTATCTATATAGGACACACACAAACACACCCTTTTCCATTTCTTTGCCTAATTTACTATGGTTTTTCCTTGAAATATTGAAATATTTTTCATGATGCAATTTTGCCTTCATCCACCATTTTGTTTAATTAAGTCTCAAAGTCATCTGAGTTTGAAGTCACATGATTGCTTCCCCTTCTCAAAAGTCACTGAACTTAAAAAATGTCATAAAACAACCCCTTTTTCTTTCTCTTCTCAGACTCAGTTTCCTCATCTGTAATATTTGTGGATTAGTCTAGGCTAGTGATGGCGAACCTATGGCATGCATGCCAAATATAGCACACAAAGCTCTTTCTGTGGGCATGTGTGCCTTCCCCACCCCCCAGAGTTTGTTACTAAAGGCAGAGGGACTCAGGTGGAGCTGCTCCCCTCCCCCTCTCCACCACCCCCAAAAACATTTTTCCCATCCCCCACCCCTCTCCACAGCAGCCCAATGAGAGCACCTTCTCCCTCCCTTGTGTGGGGGAAGAAGTGGGGTGTGCGGTATAGCATGTTGGTCTCTAAAAGGTTCATCATCACTGATCTAGTTCACTTTTAAATTCCCTTCCACCTCTGAAATTCTAGAGTTATATGTTATAGTTGGAAAATTAAGCTAGATATAAACCTAGCCTATGGAAAAAAAAGATCAGAATTTATGTGATGCTGCAGTAAAAATGACCTAATTTCTTAAATCCCTGTTTAAGAATGTAAAAAAGAAACAATTGCTAGTTATTCCCAAGTAATTTAAAAAATGAATTTACTTTTCACTTTTTACTTTGTCATGCTAATTAGTTAAGTATGGTTCATATTGATTTTTTTATATTTGAGTTAAGTAGAAATGAACTTTAAAGGATATTTAGGAAAAAAAAGGAAATAAAAAACATATCTGACAATTTAACAGAGTTTTATGGTGGATCACATTCCATGAAGGACAGAAATGGAGATCCCTCAAGGATGTATTTGTTGCTGAATTGATGCATTTGATAAAATAACCTAAAGTAATTAAGCAGAAACTATTGAAATCATAAAATTATTCTAGAATTTAACTAAAACCTCTCCAAAGCAATTTTAATTTAACTAGGAGAGATTGTATATCTCATTACACTGATAATGAGAAAGAGGATGGGACCTTGAGTTTATCAATTCATTTTAAAGGCCTCTATTGGTCATCTTTTGGTAGTCTGGGCAAAAGGATGTTTGTATGCTTCAAAACACTAGCTTTTGTTGTTCTGGGGTTGATGCAAAAAAGGAAGTAGAATAAAGAGACTTCTGATTCCATGATGCCTTGGGAAACTTGGCTATATTTCTGGAATCTCCCAAATCATGAAATGATGTATAGACCTACTTTAGTATTAGCAATAATAATAACTAATATCTTCCTTTACTGTGTTGTTTAAGGTTTATATGATTTGAATGTGATTTTATTCTCACAACACATGATTTGAATATGATTTTATTCTTACAACCCAGTAAAGGGAGATCAATTTATTATTCCCATTTTATAGCTGAAGAATCTGAGGCTGAGAAAAGTTAAATGAATTGCCTAAGGTCACACAGCTAAAAAATATCAGAAGTATGTTTCAGACTCCTGTCTTTTATGTTTTAAGACCATATTTCTATCCACTGTACCACCCATATATCACTCTAACTATCCTTTTATTTATACATCTCTTTATTACATACACTTTTAATTAAGGAGAATTGGCGCATAAAATTCTAGTGTTGACAAATAATTTTGTGTATATTGCTACACTAGATTCTTTACAACAACCCCACTGTGAGGTAGGTGTTAAGCGCATAGTCCTTATTTAAGGTTACTTTTCCCTTATAATAACCATTTCTTAGAATCTGTTTTTTTTTTCAAAACTCAATTCAAATGTCAACATTGACCTGAGACTCTCTTGATACCTCTCATCAACTACTGTTCATTTCCTAAAATTCACTTCTATCTATCTATCTATCTATCTATCTATCTATCTATCTATCTATCTATCTATCTATTTATATACATNTATCTATCTATCTATCTATCTATCTATCTATCTATCTATCTATCTATTTATATACATATGCACACATTTATGTACTCAGTTATCACTTTCTAGGGCTTTATTTTTTCTTTGTATCTTCAATATTTAATATTGTGCTTAGCAGAAAGTAGAAGCTTAATAAAAGTTGTTTGTTTTTTAAAGAGGAGATTGAACCTTAGAGACATAAAAAACTATCCATAATTGCAAGCTAATAAATACTAGGGATAATATTTGAGTCTACAAGACTAGAGTGATTTTCATTTTATGCTTTTCCATTTAAAATCATAAAATGCATGAAAATAGCCAAGTTCATATCTTATTATGGTATTTCCTCACATGCTAGTTGAGCCCCTTTGAGACAAGTATTTATGTGAATTTTTACTAGAAGTAGAAATAGACATCACTCAAATTTACTATTAGATTAGTAGATAAGCAAAAGCAGAGATTGAGGACTTAAATAGATAGACATATCACATAATGACTATAATTATCTTAGAAAAATGGAGCCTCTTTTACCAAAAATATTTATATTGAACCTGGGTCTTTACAGTAAATTATTGAAAATATAATATTTATTTGAACAAGCATTATAGCTATGATGATGTAATAAAAGTGATACTACCACTAAAATAAAAAAAAAACTACTACTACTAAAATAAATGGATTGGATATTGTATCAATTAAACTACAAAGAAGATAGTTTAAAGAACTCAATAGAATAATAAATAAAGTTAATTTAGAGGAACAAAAGATATTAAATCAAAGAAAATAATGAAAAAATGAAAGAATAGCACTTACCAACCTCAAACTAGATTATAAAACAGAAATCAACAGAAGCCGTTAGTAATGGTTAAAAAAATTTTTTAAAGTAGATTAAGAACAGGATACTCAAAGAAGAATCAGAAATAATGGAACCAAGTGTTTGATTATATGTGAAAACAAATTACACAGTAAAGAATTTCTTATTTGGCAAGAATCGCTAAGGAATCTAAAAAAGCATTATAAAAGAAATTAGGTATAAAATAACATCTCTTATAGTCTACAATAAATTTAAAAGATGGATACGCGAACTGAATATTAAATGATGAAAAACTTAAAAGAGAAGCAGATCATAAACCTTTAATTTGTTACAGTAAGGGAATTCTTAACCAAATAAGAGATAGAGCTAATTAGAAAAGATGAAACAGATAATTGAAGATCTTCTGCATAAAAGAAAATTAAAGCAGTTTATATTGCCCCAGTTTGATTAATCTGAATAATTAATTTTATTAGGTTATTAATATAATGATAATATAAATTATTTTAATTGAATTTATTTCTTATATAATCAATCATATATAATTAGATGACATTATATACATATATTATACATTTCATATGTGACATAATATATTTAGGTAAATATAAGATAGAATATTTTAATTAATTTTATCAATTTATTTCTTAAAATAACCAACATATATTTATTAGATTCCTATTATGGCCATAGCAGCTCTGAGATATGTGGAGGGGAAAGTGAAAAATTTCCCAAGAAGTTGTTTGAGGAAATTAGATATAGACACTTAAATGTAATCATTTTCTTTATATTGGGATAGGACCCTCCAGATCACCTTGTCTAGGAGTTCATAACCTCAGGTATATAATTTTATTTTAATATATTTGGGATGATAAAAACTCCTACTGGTTGCCATTATATAAATCCTTTATTTTTTGAGGGGGTTACTACAAAATGTACTAGTTTTGACTTATTGTTATTATTTTACATTGTTTAAGATCAAGGCTCCCTATTTTCATGAAATTACATACAAAATGTACACTTCTTTCATTTGGCTTTTGCTTACATTCATTTTGTCTTAAAAATGAAAAAAAAAAACATAACTTGTCTTCTTTGTCTATTCAAACCTTAATTCTATTCAGTTCCAGTCAGTCAGTATTTATTGCCTACTCCCTATATGCCAGGCACTGTACTTTACAGCACTTTACAAATATCTTGTTTAATACCCAAAGTAACCTGGCAGGTAGGTCTCCCCATTGACAAAACTGAGACAAACTTAGATTAAGTGACTTGCCCAGGATTATGTAGCTAGTGAATGTCCGAGGTGAGATTTGAACTCCAGTCTTCTTGATTCCAGTCGCAGTGCTTTATCCACTGGGCCATCCAGCTGCCTCTGTTAGGCCAAACTGACAAGAATTCAGAGTGTGTGAAGGGAAGCAGAGTGAATGAAGCATAGAGAGAGAGTCTGGAGAAAGATTGGGAGGGACTTTAGCACACTTTATGGCATATATTAAATGAATAATAAATGCTTCTTAATTCTGAGGAAAAAAATGAAATAGAAAAATGCTCTTTGTCTCATAAAAATGGCATGCCCCAGGCCAGGTAAGGAACATAGTGTTAGCCAAGGACATTGTTAAGTTATTGGTCAGGTTCAAATCACTTCTGTCCAGTTGTCAACTTGTCTGCCTGAACTATGAACCTTTATGTGCATCTTTAATAACTTCATGACTATTAATTTGCAATTGACAAGGTGGGTGGGCAACCATTTTCTAAATATGTGATATATGGAATAGGAGGGGGGAACATATCAAGAGGAAGTATGGACAAGCATTTCAGGAATATTGTGCACTTCTTAGTAACCAGCCAATGAGGAAGAGAGGGTAAAGTATTTTGTTGGGTTAGGAATAAAAGAAAGTTTATTGAGACAAGCGTATACATGTGCCACTTTTTGCAGTGTGTGCCCATTCTTGCAAGAATGAAATGAAAGCTTTCATATACTCACTAAAAGTGAATCCCAAATTTTATCTGTAACAGTTTTGGGGGAGCTCATCTGGGATTTGAGGACAGACAGGACTGGTAAGGCACCAGAGACAGATGGAAGACCAATCTCACGGATTTTAGGGGTCCCTCCATCCACGATAGCTTGCTTGGTCCTGGATTTTAGCACAGGAAATTTGGAGTACTTGGTGATTCTAGAAACACAGCTTGAGAAAAGTGAAAGTAGAGTTTGAATCTATGGCAATCTGGCAACTCTGTGCATAGACTCAGGTAAGAATCAAGGGTATGTAGTACTGACTCAGGGATCATGGATTTCTGCTGGGTTTTGATAAAAAGAGTTTCTATTGGCAGTTTTGGGTATTTGGTGAGAAAGTCATCCCAAAGGGACTAAGATATAGGCAGAATAAGATACAGAAATGGGTAATTTGGGATCCAGGAAAAAGAAGGGGAAAGGAGAAAGAATGCTTCCCAGGATATAGTCCTTCTGATAGTCCCTTGGGAAGGATATTAAAAGGATGGAAAGAGGTGTGGTGGCCCCCACCACTCTAGGCTATTGAACCACTTTTCATTTGGATTCATGTTGTAGGAAAAAGGATAAATGGAGAGAAGTCCCTATGCCTCTCAGTCAAACTTTTTCTAAGAGATAATAAACCAGGTAGGTAGGACTAGAATCTTAACTATTTTACGTCCTTCTTTGTTTCAGTCTGCCTGTGCACACAAGTTAGGATTTTAGAAAGCAAGTCCCTGTGTGTTTTGTGATGTTTGTCTCTCTATATCCCTGAATGCTGAGGATGCTTGGAGGTAGCAAGATTGGGGTAAACGGAATTTAGGTGTGAAGCTAAAAATCCCTGAATTTTGAATTCCTTAACTCTAAAAGAAGAGAAACTAGCTTAACAAGTGAAAATGAATTATTCACCAGCCTTACTGTTTCAGGTCTGATCAACCCAAAAGAGAGGCACGTGATGAGAGTAATAAAAAATTTCTGTATGTCCTCTTTTCCTTCCTCTTCAATGTGGGCCACACTGATGGAGATTGGAAAAGACAGATATAAAGTAATTGCAAACTAATCATTTGACAAAGAGAGAATTATTCAACTTCTCAATTGGATTTCCTAAATGATATTGATTTCAAAATTAGTATATGTATACATGTAGTTTAGAAAAATAATATCCTAATTCTTAATTGTGCTTGCTAAACTCATCAAAGTTTCAGAGTCTGAATGTGAAGTCAGGATTTAATATTGTAAATGTTTTTTTAGATTTCATAGGATTACAGATGCTGTGTATAATGTTACTTGTACAAGTTTCAATAATCTCATGTTCAGTAATGATAGAGTTGGTAAATACTAAGTATATAGTTATACTTGTAAAATTATTCTTTAAAAAAGTTTTTACTGCTAAGATTTTGTCATAGCAATTGCTCTAATTTATGGCAAAGTATTAATTGGACAACTTTACCTCAAAGGTAGCCAGTCTAGTTGTTATAGATGTAATCAGGACCATACCAAGCAAACCCTGTTATTAGCCAAGAGAGGGTAAAGTTTATTTGGAGGTCAACAAGAAGCTAACAAGTCAGTAAACAGATGAGAGACAAACTCAAATTATTGGCTGCTAATTAAATGCAATAATTCAATAACTTACAATATCAGAAATTTAGTACCATATTTACAGAAGAGAGAGGTAGCTATGCACTAAGATTTTTCACAATCTAGGAAAAAGTGCTCACAAGTTAAAATATTAGCATTAGGAAGGAAAAAGTTCCAAGTTTGTAAATTTGAGATGGAACATCTATCAGTAGTTTGGAAAAGCATTAAATGTCATGTGGAATATAGATAAATTTCTATAGATTATTGTTAAAATTTATACTT
Source organism: Gracilinanus agilis (assembly GCF_016433145.1). Classification (NCBI taxonomy): domain Eukaryota; kingdom Metazoa; phylum Chordata; class Mammalia; order Didelphimorphia; family Didelphidae; genus Gracilinanus; species Gracilinanus agilis. The sequence goes on along the minus strand of NC_058132.1, from coordinate 233,121,451 downwards.
TTAGGATAAACATGAGTTCATTGTTTGAATGCAAAGATGTGACAAATGCAATCATTGGGAGGAAAAGCCACAAGACACTCAGATGAATGTGAAAGATTACAGGTGTAGATCATTATAAAAGTTGAAAGGATAATCTCAACCAAAGCTGGAGTGGGATCCTTGTGACTTGGTAGAAATGTTTCCCACCTGATTCTGAATATTCCTGAGTTCAAATATGAATAATAGAGAGCTCTCACTCTCACCTGAAGTCAAACAGAGTCAATTCACTCTATGAGCAGTACTAATATTGTTTAATCCATTGCCTGCTTTTTCCTTTTGTGACCAATTTCTATGACCCAAATAAGTGTTCAATGGAAGACATGAGAATAATGCGAATTGTAAGATGTAGATGTGAATATTCCATATCCCAAACAACCAAGTGAATCAGTAGTTGAAGTCCTTGAAATGTGAATGTTCTTAACAAACAAAGTCTGAATTAATGATATCTGCTGTCAAGGGCATGTAAGAAAAGCTGTAGAAACCACTGGGACCTCCAGAATAAAGGTCCCGCTCTATATACTGATGGGGTTTTGAATGGCCTAAGATGGTGTCGGTGATAAGGACGAAAAAGATTGAGAATAGCGGCTAATGGTTAGCTCATAGTTGCTCTGAAGAACCATCTCTGAGCCTTCTTTATTTATATCATTTCCAAAAGAATCATTTCTCACAAAGCCTAAGGGAGTTTTGCAACTGTGCAGTAAAGCTGAAGTTATAGAATTACATCATGATTAGTATATGGTTTTACAAAGCACAATAAAATTATAGTTTGTACAGTTATGCAAGGTAAAGGTTACCTCATACAGATTAAGCCCGGAATAGAACAAGATTCAAGGCTGGGAATGAGGCTCATTATTCTCTACCAGCTATTTCTGGGAAAAGTTACTATATTTTGAAGATATCCTTAATGAATGGATCTTTTAACTTCATTGGGATGAATGCTGCCTAGCTTTGACGTTGACTGTCTGAAAGTGGACTCATAGCCTGGCAGCTTAATTTCTGCCTTTTTGGCTTGGAGAGAAACTGTTAACTACTTACTGATGGTTTACTATACAGTATTTAGGCTTTACATAAAACTTGAGGTTGTCCTAAAAACTAAATTAATGTTTTCAATAATAAAGAGGAGCTATTGGGAGAGGTCTGGCTTCTTATCTCAGATAAGCCATCCATCACCTGACCTGATCTTTTCAGGTCAATGGAAGTCAATGTATACCTCCTGTCAGGTACATTGACTTTGATGGGATCCAGATAAAAATGCCTATTATAGACCCTATTTCTTTCAATGGCTTTCCACACTCCAGCTTTAATTGCCACAATTAAAGTTTGGATTTTAGGCTCAGAATTATACTCCAGAAATTTTGGTATTTCTCATAGAACCTGAGGTAGAGAAATCTATCTGCAAGATGGTTATTTCTCATGTGTTCACAAAAGCTATACGAATCTGTATTGGAATCTTTGTAAAAAAAAATTTAGCAGGAACACTTGCAAACCACTTGGAACCAAAGAAATAATTCTACCTATCCCTGACTGTCAAAGGATGGGTTTTATTTGAGATAAGTCCAGGAGACATCTGAGATCTGAAATGTTAGCACTGAGGATAAGCTTCTAAATGCAAAGAAGCCTAATATTATTTAATGTTGTTAATTGCTATTATATTACTTTTGATTACTATATTACTGTATTAATTTCTACAGTTTACATAAATAGGGGATTCATGATCAAGAGTGACACCTTGGGCCAAAATTCATTTCAACTGGCCTGATATTTTGTCTTGGCTTCGCACATCTCATGGGTGCCCACAACAAGTCAGAATAATACTGAAGGACTGGATGCCTAAGAGCTCAGAATCCCCATGGAGCATTGTTGATTTTCCATTCCAGACTCCTCCTGATTCATTTACTGATAATAATCCTCCTCCTGATATTTGGTCCGTGTGTCCTAAATACACTCACTAAATTTTGTTTCTTCCTAGTTACACTCAATTAAACTTCAGTTGTATTTTCCATTACCATGGGGCCTGCAAACACATTGCACCCCCTGGATCAAGCCCCATGGTCTTCCTTACAGACTTGTCTAGGGCCAGCTCAATGTCCCAACTAAGCCTGAAGAAGTTACAGAACTTAAGATCCTCATCCATTTAACCCAGATTTCTAGAATCCTCAGCTCTTAAGAGAAACCCTTTTTCCCCTAAATATAAAAGAGAGAAAAAGTAACGGTGAGTGGACTTTACACTCTCCAGGGGTGCTGCAAGGTTGTGCTCCAACCAATTACGCAAGATTCAAGGGGAAGTAGAAGTCCCCTGTAATACAGTTAAATAATGGCACTTGGCTCATTTGTACCCCTAAAAGCCTCAATGACAAATACACGATGACAGACAGATGTGACTTCAAGAGACTACAAGCATGAGTTGAGGTAGCTCTCATGCATTGTCAGACACATACTGGCACTGACCTTCCTGATATGAAAAAAAACAAAAAAACATGGGCCTGGAACTGTGTAATTAGAATTTTGAACCCAAGGACTCTCCCAGCTTCCCATGTTCTCTTTCATGTTACATGCTAACATAGAGAGGATGTAAGTTTTATGTAGCTCTGCCATCTCACTTTCTTTTTTCCCTAATTGTAGCTGGGAAAGAGAGTTTTACTCAAGTTTTTTTTTTGTCCTTTTATTTCTTTTATTTAAAATGATTATTAATAAATCTTATAAAATATAATACTTGGAGTTATTGGATATTAATTTAAATTTTACATTGTTGGGGACCAGAAGTCTGGAGTTATATGATACTAGTTCTGGTCTAAGTTGTAGAGCAGTTTTTAAGGGCAGATTAGCTTTAGAAGCATCCTGCCATTTCTGCTGTCCACAAACTATTGCAGTTCATGCTGTCATTATCCTTGCTTGTGCCATGGCCTCCCTACCACTGTTATTTGCCTGAAGGTCTGATAATTGTTTGGAAGCACTTTCTTTTTTCTGCCAGAAGGGTAAGATCCAAATCCAATTGGGCTACCCCTCCCTCCAACTACAGGGGTCTCGAGCCTGCGCTAGCTGCTTTTCAGCAGGGAAACACAGAGTAGAGCAACCTTTTACACACTATCTACTTCAACCCAGCCTGGCTAACCCAGAGGAACTTCCATGCTCCTGGCTGTGGGGGTGGAGACTGAGGTTTCACAGAGCCACTGGCTTTACCTCTGGGTGGAGGAAGATACAGAACTCATCTCCCAAACATTCCTTGTGAAACTTTTACTCCTAGCTAGTGCATATGGCTGCCTCCACCTATAGACAGGAAGTAGAACTGCAAGCATGGCCCATTTTTCTGCCTATCTAAAACAGCTCTGGTTCCCAGAGAGCATTACTGAGCTCGTGCAGCTTACAGCTTTAGGGTGTCTTTTCTTGCTGCTGTTCCTGGGGATACTGATTGAATACCTTGCAGTTGATATCTTGAGTAATCTTGAGATTCAAAGGGGAAATTCATCTCCCTATACCCTTTTGGCATTTTGGTCTGCCCAGTCTCTGCAATACATCCAATATGGGGTTCATCCACATTATTCTAGAGCAGGTATGAGGAACCCCAGAGGTGTGACCAAATGAATCTAAATGGATGATGATACTTGAGAGGGGAAGTGTTGAGAGCCATTAGAGAAATAGGGTCAGAATAGGTCCTGTTATCTGGATTCCCTACGTGACCAATCTAGGCTGAGGCAGTCTTTGTGTTTGGTCCTGGTCACCTGAGCCCTGAAAAGCTCTGGTACCAGCAGGTAGGTTAATCCAAAAACAACTTGACCTCTCCAAGAGGCTATTAGGAGTCATTTAGAGAAATAGAGTCTGTAATAGATGTTTTATCTGGATCCCATTACAAAATCATCGGCAAGTAAAACTGTGTGTATGATTTTTCTGCACTGCATGCTAGATGCAGATAGAATGGGCCATCTAAGGTAAAAATCTGAGGCTCCTCTTTTGACTCATTTTCAGATCCCCACCTTTTCTCAGTATTCTTACTGGAAAGCTTGGAGTCCTTAATCAGACTAGCAGCTACTGAGTTAACCATTTCTCTCCTTGATAATTAAGAGGCCTGAACCCTAAAAAATATTACTTAGATAAGCTGGAGCCGGACTTTATCTGACCAGGTGCAGTCCTGTAAATCAAGACAGAACACAATTAGTAAACATCTCTATGAAATATGTTTCTGCTCCCAGAATTAACCCCTACTAATTGGTGGTTGGACTTTGGCCCTTGTCCTTGTACCTATATCTCTACTTTTTAGACTTTAATGGGTTGTGTATGATCTATAACCCCTACACAGCTGTGACTCTTTCTTTGTGTTCTTTGTTTGAAACCAGTATAAAATAAACTCTAAAGCCCATAGAGGTTAGATCAGTATGGGATAACCACTAGTCTGGTTATTCTCATTTTCTTTTTCCTGTCTTAACAATCCGACACCACAAAACGCCACTCAGGACCCCTACCATATAGAGCTGGTTCTCTATAGGGAAGGAACTTTAAAGAGTCTGGAGGTGAATTTTGAGCCTTTTCAGACCCCATTTGTCTTATCAATGTTAACTGTTTCTGTTTGTTCCTCTCCAAATAGTGAAGAAGTCTCTGTAATGCAGCTATTGGAATTGAAGAAAAGGACTCTTTAATTCAGTACCTGTATCCTATCACATATATTATATTTGCTGATTGTTTGCTTTAAAATTCAATTTTGTTTTTTAAGTTCACATATTGATCTAATCTAATATCTTCTGTTACACTAAGCCAGTGATGGGCAAACAATTCCCCATGGGCCAGATCCAGGCTATAGTTTGTCCATCACTACCTTAAGCAATATCCTAATCACTATGCCTCCACATCTGGATGTAGTGATTAGGGAATTGCTTAAGGCAGTGATGGGCAAACTACAGCCTGGATCTGGCCCATGGGGAATAGTTTGCCCATCACTGCACTAAGCCATTTTCAGCTACTGAGTTTTGGCCATAAGCTATATGTCTTTATTTGTACCCTTCCCGTATAACTGGACTGGAGAAAATACCATTATAAAAGTACATAAATAACTTGGACAAACCCTTTTCTGTGGCAAAACCATAGGTTCTTACGGATGCTGGGTTTGTCACTAGATCCATCCAGGTCACATGTTACTTAAATGACCTTTTGTTCCTTTTTGCCTTTGTTAATTGTCACATACATGATGATGGATGGACTCCATCAAACTGGTTACAACCTGCATACAACCTTTGGAGAATTTAATGAGCTGAAATTTTCAAATTGATTTTAAGGGATCTTCAGAAGTGATTTTCAGATATCTAGTAGTACCACTACCTCTGATTGATCATTTACCTACCTTTGATTTGTTTGTAACAAAAGGTAAGGGGTCATTTAATAGTTGAAATAAAATATAATATTGTATTCCCAACCTTCACATTTATAAAAATGTAATGGATGACACATCAGAAGTTATTTTCATTATGGTAGTCCTCACTTCCACATTGTAATGTATGGGGCATATAAAGACATATCTTTTATAGATGTTACAATCTCATATCAGAGAAGGGAAGTTTCCCAAGGGGCTTGGTTACCCGGTGATGGGTTATAATCTCATCTGGGAGGTGGGAAGGTTTTCCTAGGGGGCTTTAAAACTCCTAGAAAGTTTTTATATTTGTACTCTTCAGGTTACTCTACCCTACCACCAGAATAGTCTAGATTCTTGGTGACATTTTAGACCCAAAAGATTTTAAGCAATAGCATAGAAGTTTTTTGGGGTTTTTTTGTTTGTTTGTTTTTTGTTTTTTCCCTTCTGGGCTCTCCTGCCAAATTTTAGAATGATGGCAATAATAGATTTTGTTAGAAACATCTCAGGCAACGTTGAAAGATTGGCTAGATCTGGAGAACTTGTGACAAGTATCCATGAGCTTCAAAGGTTTTTTAAATGTCACATGGCAATGCATGTGAATCCTAATGATAGTGAGTTTGTTTACTATTGTCATTAACTGGACTTGTGATTTGGGGGATTTTGAATGTGCATTATCTGCTGTACTACTGTTTTAAAAAGCTGTTACTTAGTGAAAATCATATGCATCCACACTGTGGATCATGGCCAAGTTAAAAAGGAAATGGTTCTAATTTCTGAGTGAGAAACTTTTATACTGTGCCTCTTCTTGAGTAACACAGTGTGTAACTGATTGTGAACTATATTTTTGATTTTTAAAAACATTTTATTGTTTTTCTTTGTATGTGCAATAGAGTATTTGAGGTTTTTTCCTCACATTTTTTTATACTTGAAGCACATGTTACCAGTATTAATGGTTTTTATTTTGAGCCAGGATAAGTTTAAAATGTCCATTAGCCCTAATGTCAATGCATACAGTAAATCTTTAGACTGTGGAAACCTGCCATTGCTTGTTTAATATTATGGGACTTTTATTAATGATTGTGTCTGATTCCAGGAGAAGTGAACACAAAAGAGCCACTACACAGTGCCAAGGAACATGAAGTTAACCTGCACAGTGCCTAGGAGCACAAGGTCAAGGAGACCACCAATCCTGGTGGGATTTATGAGATTCTGTGCCAAGATAGGGGACTTGAATTTATTTTGGGGTTTGAGGAAGCAGATGTTGGCAAAGTCAGATTCAGGATTCCCTCATGTCAGACCCAGACTTCTACTAAGTACCTCAGTTTGGCTGCCATTTTGGCTCCTCTATCCCTGAGAGGTAAGGTAAAATCAGACCAGGGAATGCTATTTCCCTTCTGCTTCAAAAGTCTAGTCCTTTTCTTTCTCTCTCTCTCTCTTTTATGGTATGGCAATTTTCTGTAGTCCTGGCTGCCAATGAGGAAGTGCTACATTGTTATAATTGCTACTGCAGGTTTGTGGGACATAAATCACTTTACTTGGGCCCTGATTCAAGGACCTGTTATGGGCTTATTTTTCCTTAAAATTTTTACACATGAGACTGATATTTTATGTTTCATCCAGAATTTGCTTTTTTTCTTTGGGTTTTTGATGTTTTTGATTTTCTTTTTGCAAAAGATTCATCTATCTCCTAACTCAGCCATGTATGCCAAGGTGATTCATGTGTTGGTCAACACTCTCCTCAGGGGGGATTGTAGTAGTGTCATAAAATTCTAGGTTTATAAGAGTTTTTCTTGTTTGAGAGTAATTTTAGGATAAGAAACTTGCTACCTCCTCAAATCAAGAAAGTGAATTGTTTGGAGAAGGCACCATGAAGATGTCTGCAGAAACCACCCACCACACCAAAAGATCTAGAAAGAACTTTGGGAAGTAGTGAATTGAACTGTGGGGAGTTGAATGCATTTATTTTGATTGTAAACTCTTATGACAAAGGCGACTGACCCCTAATTGGCTTTTTGTGAATAAGCCTAGCAATCATTGGTTTTGTTCTCTTTCTTTTTTATTTCCCTCTTATCCATGAATTTATTGTAATTTCCCCTTTAGAAAATGAAATATTTTATGTACCTCTGGTTAAAAATATTTAGAGATATAAGTTGGTTATATGTACTGATTCATTGGGGAAACTAGGCATATAAATCTGGGAGATTTCTACTTGCTTATTTCTCAGTGGAATCACAGAGGGGATTGTGTAATTCAAATTTTGAACCCCAGGACTCTCTCTCTCTCTCAGCTTCCCATGTTCCCTCTCACATTGCGTACTGACAAAGGGAGGATGAAAGTTTTGTGTAACTCTGCCTTCTCATTCTCCTTTTCCCTTGATCATAGCTGGGAAAGTGGGTTTTACTCAGGCTTTTACTTTTGTCCTTTTATTTCTTCTACTTCAAATGATTACTAATAAATCTTATAATACTTTAAATTATTGGATATTAATTTTCATCTTACATAACCATAGTAGTAGAACCAAGACCTGTTTCTTGTATTTCTGGGGTTCTTTTAATTTCCCTGTTGGACCAACAGTCTCAAATTGTAGTTGGAGAAATAAAGAGCAACTCTGGAAGTGTAAATATGGGCCTTAGAAATCCTCTGCTGGTTACCAAGGGGATCATTAGATCCTAATAATTGGCATTAATTACCATATCTATATAATGAGGAAAGGATCTTTAAGGAGGTAAATTATGCCTTAAAAGGTCACTACTGAATATATGGAAAAACAGCTTATGCAGAATTAACCCTCAATTAAACAGGAATATGCTACAAAGGATTAATAAGGTTTGATTTTTCTTTTTATAAGAGGAAGAGGAAGAATACCTGGGAGTATCATTATATGACAATTATTTAGAAGGAGGTAAAAGAAGCCTGGACACAAGTATAACCAGTCAGGAAGATGACAAACATAAGGCCCCACCACATGGACCCAGGACAGGAGCAGGGTTACTAAATTCCAATTTATATCCTAAAATGTCTTTTTAGATTGCAAACTGTATTGAAATCATAACAAACCAAACAGCCATAGCTCTGGAATGGTTAGCAGACCCAGACACTCAAACGAGGAAAGGTTTATTACAACACAGATTGGCTCTAGACATGTCTCATTCCATGTTTAATGAATTTGATTACTAAAGTGGTAGAAGGGATGCAAATAGTTACTGTCACAAAAGTGAATAAAAAGATCTCAGGAAGAATTCCAATGATGGTGCTGAGAAAGTTAAAACACAAAGAATACGATAATATAGAGACAGAGATGTGTCATTAAGTGTTTCAGAAATTGGGAAAGATATGTCAAATTGAAGAGAAAAACAGCATAATTGATAAATAAAGAAGGAGGGAATTAAGAGAAAAATTGAAACAGAAAAATGCTGTTTGTCTTATAAAAATGGGATGGCTGAGGCCAGATAAAGAATAGAGTATTAGTCAAGAACATTGCTAAGTTATCAGTACGGTTTGAACCAGCATTGTCTAGTTGTCAACTCATCTGACTGAACTATTAACTTTTGCCCATCACTGGGCATGCTTAATAACTTTATAAATATAAAACTTGCAACCTACAAGACAGGGTGGCAGCCATTTTTTATATATACGATGTACATAATGAGGGGGGGAACATATCAAGAGGAAGCATGTAGAGGCATTTCAGGAAGATTGTATACTTTTTAGTAGCCAATCAATGGGGAACAGAGGGGAAAGATTTTCTCATTAGGATTAGGATTAGATTTGGATTTTAGGAAAGTTATTCTGTCATCTTATGGAAAAGTGAATTGGGCTGACCAAGAGACTAGAAGTAGAGAAAGAAAATAAGAGACTACTAAAAAATAGTTTAAGAGGTGATAGAAGCCTGATCTTGAGTGGTAATATTACAAATGGAGAGAAGGAAGAAGCTATGAGAATATTAGAAATATGAAATGACAAGACTTAGAGAAATTGCTACATAAGGCAAGGTAAGGGAAAGTGTAGAATAGAGGAATCTGAGGTTATGAACATAGACAAACAAAACAAAACTGTTCCCTCAAGGATTTTACATTTTCTAGGTAAGGTTAAAGTAGAAATGCAAATACAGGCAAATACAAGGATTAATTGGGAATGAAGTGGAACAAAAGAGAGATCAAGCAAAAAAACTTTAAATAACTTCAAGTGGGAAAGAACAAAAGGGAAAGATCTGTAAGTTCTAAAATGTAGAGATGAGGAGGAGATATATAAAGTCATGAAAAATAATCTGTATTAATATCCAAAAGTGAGAGATAGAATGATGAATCAAGAGGATAGCAAATAACCATGTTTGGCTGCAATGTAGAATACATTAAGGTGAGAACTTGAAAATAAAACTGGAGACATCTCACAAGGTTTTAACTACTGGATTAAGGAGTTTTTATTTTCTCCTGGATTCAAGAGGGACCACTTTTTTTTAAACAAGGAATTTACATGACAGCCTTGAGAAGTTTATGTTGGCAGTTGGTGTAGGGTACCATGCTTTAATTAAAAAAAATGGATTTGGAATTAGAGCAACTTGCTTCAAATACCATCTCTGCTATTTATTACCTATAGAGTCAGTAGGTAGGAAAGGAGGGTGCAGTAGTGGAGGTAGTAAGTTGAGGTGGTAGGAGGTATAAGGGAATGACTGAGTTTTGGAATATAAAGCACTGAAGTATAAAAAGCTGCAAAGGGAGAAGATGAGGTAATTGGGCAGGCAGCTGCAGCAGGGAGACACAGACTGGGTACACAGGTTTGAGACAGAGACACTGAAGGGAAACAGACTGAACCCTTCAGACAGGAAGGGAACTTCTACAGACAAAAGGTTAGGGCCAGCCAGAAATGGCTTGAAACTGACTAGAGGGCTTTCTAGTCAGTTTCTCAGGTTCACAAAGGAAGAGTCCAGAGGAAGTATAGAGATCACCACTTCCTCCAAGATGGACGCCTCCACCTCCTTCAGAACCCAGAAAGAAAACTATTCTTTCTCTCCTTCTCCCTCTTTTATCAAACAACCAATGATTTAGCCAAAGGTTTGATTAAGTGACAACAGGGTTTATTGAGTTTCAGGGTTGATGGTAAAGGACAGAGGGATACAAGGTATCTCTAACAACTGCCTAGGGAGAAACTTCAGGTGGGGGAGAGACACAGGAATGAGAGACTGAGAAAGGACCTGCCCCACTCAGTCTCAGGAGGTTTTGTTGCCTTTAAGGTTAGGAAAATTGCATACAATGATTCAGGAGATTATTTGTATCAAGGGTAAGCCCTACTTGACTAAGGGGAAACTAAGTCTACAAAGTTTGAATGCTACCACTCAGATCCACCCTTCTTCCAAAAGCCCACAGGAAATTCAGGAAGGGAAATGATGATTGGGATAGGGAAGGTCAGGGAGATCCAGAGGATTTAGCTAAGCTACAAATCTCAAGAGAAAAACTGCAGAATCAAGGCCAGGTTTTCAGACCAAAGATAGAGCTCAGTTGACCCTCCTACTCTCTCTGAGTCTCCAGGATCAACTGCTCTAATCAGGGTTCTAAACCCTTTTCCACTCTCAGAAATTCTGCAGTAAAGCTTTGCAGGGTTGATTTGCACCTTTTGCACCACAGTGACTGCATGGAGTCACAACTTAGGTGGCCTCAGTTTTCTTACATGTAAAATAAGCATGTTGAAAGAAACTCAAAAGTTATTTTAAGTCTTAAAATTATTACTGTGTGATCCTGTCAGTGGAAGACTTTTAGGATCATACTTTAATCATGATCCAATAAAGACTGAAGTAGAATATGCTATTATACCTCAAAAATGACAAAAGGGATCATTTCAGAGAAAATTGGGAAAGTTTCTATGAGATGCTTGAGGGTTAAGTAAATAGAACCAGAATATTTGTACAGTAACCTCAACCATGTAAAGGAAAACAATTGTATATAGAAAATGGGAACTGCTGAAGGACACACAGACAATCAGGACAACTTTGAAAAAACCAGTTAAAGTAATTCTATGCTTATTTTCCTTTAGGAAGCTGTAGAAGAGATTTAGTTTCACCTATGGTCTTCATTTTGCAGTTTACTTTGTGTGTGGAAATACTCTCTTTAAATGATCTTTAATTCAAAATAAGAAAAACTAATGAGTAAATGATGTAAACAATTTTATGATTGATTGTTATTTATTTAATTTCAATTGTATCTGCCTCTTTGTGATCCCTTGAGGTTTTCTTGGCCAAGATACTGAAGTGGTTTGTCATTTTCTTTCCCAGCTCATTTTATAGATGAGGAAACTGAAGCAAACAGAGGATGAGTTGCTCAGCTAGTAAGGGTTTGATGTATGATTTGAATTCCTAAAGATATTTCTTCTTGATTTTAGGCATGGCACTACATTCATCCTACTATCTAGTTGCTATTATAGTAGCCCATCTAAGAAATGATAAAGTCAAAACAATATCATTGAAATGAGAAAAGGCAATGAGCGAACTACATTTTTAAAAGGCCTGGAAAAAATTACATGAGAAAATTAATGGTGAAATTAATAGAATCAGGAGAACATTACACATAGACACTGAAGTAATATTGGAAGAATAAACTGAGCATTATTTCCAGAAAATGAAAAGAAAGACAAAATATGAAATATTAATTAATGTGAACTTATTGGCCTCTCTGACACCAGGAATGGTACTCCTCTGTGATGCAGGGAAGATAAGGAGGGGTTGGGATACTCCTGGATTAGATCTATTATGTAGATATAAACAAAAGTAAGTCAAACATATAGGAGATTTGTGATTTCATTTGTGTAATAGTTTCTTTTTCTTTATATATAGAAATACTTGTTTTGTTTGGATTTATAAACAATTAGAATAATAATAAAGAAAAAGAAAAAAAAGTAAAGCAATGAGCGATGTAATTGGATTAAAAAAGAAACTTTCTGTTATTAAGAGTATTGGATTGCCCTGGTACAACATTTCTCCATCCTTTATAAAACAGGAGGAAGGAAGGGATGTAGTACTACCAGTAGTTCTGAGACCTGGTATTGAGACTAAAGGAGCAATTTTACTTGTGATAACTAGGTTAGAGAGACTGCTTTCTTTGGCAAAGAGAGAAGTAAATGTCATCAATTTCCTTGGTTTCATTGGAAGACTGGTTGACCTCATGTCAAATTGTCTCCATTGGATTTTGATCAAACTGTATCTTCATCCTAGAAATGTGTGTGTATCTATACAATTAGGGATATTCTTAATAGTCTCAATTTCATAGGAATTATTTTTTATACTTTTTTTGTGTTTTGCAGTGTGGAATTTTCGTGAAAAGCCAGTGTACTTACAAATACTTATTCAATATCCCTTTCCTTCTGGAGAAAATATATTTATTTGAGTGGAGTTGATTCTACCATAGCATCTTGCCATCACTGCTTAGAAATTTGTAGAACTGGAAAAGGGAGTCAGCTGCAAAAATCCATGGTAATTTTGTTAACAAATCTAGAGAGGAACAAAGGGAAAGGGTTTTAAGACAGGGTAGCATAGACTGTATTTAGTTCCTGAGACAATACACCCCTGTGCACAGAGGAGGAAATGCGAAATCATGTACAAAACTAAAACCGAGACATTTGCAAGAATGATTTATCTAAACAATGAATACATGATGAAAAGGCTCAGTTTGGTAAGAATATTTTCTTTCTTTTCATGGGTTTGCTTCTAATTTACTTCATTCAGTTTCATAGAGAAAGAATTTTAAAAAATACACTGGATAAAAGAAGAGCCTCACTTAAGAAGAAAAAGTGGTTTCTGGTGATTGAGTGTCTTTTTCTATCATCTATAATCAGTTAATTTGTTCTCCCTATTGAATTCCAAAGCCTTCAGATTCATTTTGTAGTGCTGTCTTTTATTTTTTTAATTGTTTAGAGTAGAGATGAAGAAGACAATCTGAAAAAAACAACACAACAAAAAACTGAGTAGCTGGCAAGTTGGGACATCCATCATCTACCCTGTCCTCTCTGTAGAGAGCAACCAAACATTAGAAGCTTGTTTGCTCTCTAATGGTATCTGTGAACACATTCTAGTAGCAGATTACTTTGACCTTCAAAGAGACATGTTTGTTTTCCTGACCACTCCTAAAAGCTTGAGGACTAAATGGTTTTCAGAAGATCAGGTCCTCAGGTGCTCATAGATCAAACAGCTGAAAGACACCTCAGAGGGCACTTGCTCCAAAACCTGAATTTTGTAAGGAAACTAAGATGTAAGAAAGCAAAGAGATTTGTCCCAGGTAATATAAGTATTATGTATCAGAGATGGGATTTTTAAACCTCCATCCTCTGACTCTAAAGCTTTTTCCACTGAACTGTGGTACTACTGTTAATGAGATAGAAAAGTCCATGTCTTCTAAGCCTCTTAAGTAAAGGACTGAGGAGCATTGTGCCATAATGTATAGAGAGCTAACCTTGGAGGAAGGGAGAAATCTAATAAATTATTCCCTTAATATTCTGATGCTGTGATCCTGGGCTTACTCTTACATCTTACTCTTCAGAGCCTCTATAAAACTCTGTATGTTGATGAAGGCACAGACTGGTTCTTCTCGAAGTTCTCTTCCACCACTTCCACCTCCATGCAGAGGCACAACTACTCTGGACTTAGAATTATGGAATTATTTAACTTTAAGAAATTTGAAGTTCTTCAAAATTTCTCTTTCTACCCCTTTATTTCATAAACAAAGGACACTAAGGAAAGTGGCTTGTTCAATCTATTGATTTAAATTATTCTATTAACCGAAATCCTCCCTATACCTACAAAAAAACCACATTTAGAATCCATAGGGGCACCACATAAGGAAAGTACTATTAAGTGCATTGAAGCAATAATGGTAATTTAAGAAGTAGTAATGTGAGAAAATGTTAGAAAAGGCAGCTGGAAACAGCAATATCAATAAAGCCCTCCTTTCCTTTTTTTGGTGGCTTAATGTTTCTGGCTTATTGGCATAAGAAGTAGCCATTAGATTACAGCTTATCATGTTGTTAACTGACCATTTTAATATTTTGATGAATTTGTGTCTTCAATAATGTGGATGCATGTAGGCTGCAAAACTTTTACTTCTCATAATGTGCAACTATGGTCCATGTCTTCCCATAAGTCTTTCTGCTGTGATATACCCAATACAATGGCTGTCTTCCTTTACAATTTTTAACATTTCATGGTTATTGGGCAGTAATTACCTTGTCTTTCTTTTATCCCTTATTGGTTATATTACCAGCTTAACTAATTTTTATATACAAATTATTTTTTTCCAAATTTACATGTGAACACATTTACTTAATATTTGTTTTCTGATATCTTGAAATTCGTGTTTTCCCTTTCCCTACCACATTGATGACAAACCTATGGCATTGATGCCAAAGGTGGCACACAGTATACTCTCTGAGGGCATGTGCCTTTCCCCCACTCCACCCCAGGCCATTACTAGAAAAGCAGAGAGATTTGGACAGAATGGCTCACCTCCCCCTCTTTACCACACCTAATGACATTTTTTCATGTCCCCCACCCCTTTGCCCATCAGCCAGTGGGAATGCTTTCTCCCTCCCCTGTGTGGGGTAAAGGAAGGGGGTAGATTATGCCTGGCACTTGGTAGGGGGCACTTGGTCTGGGGATTAGGGTGGGTGCAGGGCATACTTCTTCATCTCCAAAAGGTTTACCATTACTTCTCTACCACCCTCCCTCCTCCCCAAGAAGGTAGGTGGGGAGACAGCTGGGTGGCTCAGTAGATTGAGAGCCCTGCCTAGACATGGGAGGTACTAGGTTCAAATCTAGCCTCAGATACTTCCTACCTGTGTGACCCTGGGCAAGTCACTTAACCCTTATTGCCTAGTCCTCACCAGTTGCCTTGGGACCAATACATAGTATTGATTATAAGACAGAAGGCAAGAGTTAAAAAAAAAGAAGGTAGGTCATATGATACAGGTTGTATACATATACTCATTTAGTGCATATTCCCATGTTCAGCATGCTGTGAAAGAAGACATATATTGCTAACTAGATAAAAATTCATGGAGGAAATAAATGCTATGTCTGAGTTTGCATTCCCTCTCCCTCTGTTTCTGCTGTGGTGGAGGATATCCCTTTTTAATCATTTCCTTGGAGTTTTCCTGGATCCTGGCCTTATTGATGATAGTTAACTCATTCACAGCTGATCATCATACAGCATTGTTGTTACTCTACACATAATTTTCTTGGTTTTGCTCACTTCATTTTCCTTCACTTCATATGCCTTTTCAGGATTTTTTTCTGTGATCATATTGTTTGTCAGTTGTAATGGCACTAGTATTCCATTACAAGCATATACCACAGCTTTTTTAGTCATTTCCCAATTAATGGACAATCATTCACTTTCTAGTTTTTGCCACCACAAAAAAACAGCTGCTATAAATGTCTTTGTACAAGTAGGTTCTTTTCCACTATCTTTGATCTCTTTGAGATACAGACCTGGTAGGGATATTGCTGGGCCAAAGGGTATGAATAGTTTGATGCACCTTCGGGTGTGGTTTCATATTACTCTCCAGAGTGGCACTATAGTTTACAGATCTGCCAGCAATGTGTTAATGTCCTCATTTTTTTTCACGTTTCTTCTATCAGCTATCATTTTCCCTTTTTGTGAGAAGATAATTCAAAGTTGTTTTAATTTGCATATTTCTAATCAGTAGTGATTTGGAGCCTTTTTCTACATGACAAAATATTTTTTTAACTTCTTCATCAAAGGACTGCTTATTCTTATGCTTTGACATTTGTCATTTGGGAAATGTTTTGTATACTTATAAATTTGACTCAGTTCTCCCTCGTTTGAGAAGTAAAGCCTTTGTCAGAGAGATATGCTATAAAGTTTTCCTCCTCAATTTGTTATTTGCTTTTTAATGTTTTTGTTTGTGCAGAAACTTATTAATTTAATGTAGTCAGATTGTCAATTTTACAACTCATAAATTTTCTCTATTTTTTTCTTGGTTTAAATTTGTCCCACATCCATAGATATGACAGGTAGACTATTTTCTGCTCTCCTAACTTGATCATGGTTTCAGCCTTTATTTCCAAATCATATGTCCATTTTAATTTTACTTTGATTTAGTGTGTGAAGTGTCCATCTATTCCCAATTTCTACCTAACTGTTTTCTAGTTTTCTAGCACTTTTTGTTAAATAGTGAGTTCTTCTTCCAGAAGTTTGGATCTTTAGGTTAGTCAAACACTAGATTACTATAGTCATTTACCATTGTGTGTCAGGCACCTAATCTATTTCATTGGTTTTCCACTCTATTTCCTAGCCAGTACCAGATTATTTTGATGGTTACTACTTTATAGTAATGTTTGATATCAAGTACAGCTAAGCCACCTACCTTCATTTTTTTCATTAATTCTCTTGATATTTCAAGTCTTTTGTTTTTACGTATAGATTTTTTAAATTTTGGGGTTGTTTCAATTGCATGGCACTGAATAATTAAATTAATTTAGATATAATTATCATTTTTATTATATTGACTCAGCCAGCTCACGAGCAATTAATTTTCTTTCCAGTTGTTTAGATCCATATTTGTGTGAAAAGTGTTTTGTAGTTGTGATTATATAGTTCCTGGATTATTCTGTGCAGGTAGATTTCCAGGTATTTTATTTTGCCGACAGTTATTTCAAATAGCATTTCTCTTTTTATCTCTTTCTGGTTTTGGATTTGTGGTAGTAATGAGAAATGCTGATGATTTTTATGTGTTTGTTTTATGTCCTACAACTTTGCTAAAGTTGTTAATTATTTCAATTAGTTTTTTTGGTTGATTCTCTAGGATTTTCTATCAGCTGCAAAGAGTGATAGCATTATTTCCTTATTGTCTATTCTGATTCCTCTAATTTCTTCTTCTCTTTTTGCTATAGCTAGCATGTCTAGTAAAATATCGAGAGTTCCATGGGTGGAGACAAGACGGTGCAGTAATCTTCAGGAGCTCTCAGCCACCATGAAAATCCTCCCTAACCAAGATTAAAATATCACCACAAAATGAATACAGGAGTGAATGAACCAATAGGAGACTGAGTGAAATAACTTTCAAGAAAAGAAAAAAAAAACAAAAGGTAGGCAACAAACATCTGGAGCACTTAGATGAGAGAAAAGTAGACCTACCAAGAAGCTGTAGCAATGAGGGAAGAGCAAGCCAAAAGGGAGCCACCCCATCCCCAACCCACTAACATCTACTGTCCATAGTTCAGGAACCTATGCCCAAGCCAACATCCTGACCCTGAGAGCCTGCCTGAGCAAATAGAGTCATAAGCCAACCTATAACCTTTGAAATTTCAAACTTGTGGAGGAGTCCAGAGTTCCAGCCCAGGAAATTCTAGTCTGTGCTTGGAATAAGGACTTAATTCACACTTTGGGGTAGATGATAGTACTAAGTAATAAGTATTAAGTACTGATCTTTTGCTCAAAGCTCAGGGCAGAGCTCTAAGACAGGGCAATCAAGGGTATGGCTGATTGGATCAAGTACACTGTGAGACCAAAAACTTGAGACTAAGCCTGAGGCTAGAATTTGATCAGTCTCTGACCTGATCAAGATCAGAGTGAGATGAAAAGCTTACACCTAAGCCTGAGGCAAGTCTTTAAGCTATCAGCATCATAAAGGCCAGCTGAATCTACAGGGGAAGGGAGCTCTCAGAGCCCTCAGCCCTTAGTCCATCACATCATCCCCCCCTCCCAATCCTACCTATAATTAGATAGGAAAAATGAGCAAACAGCAACAACAACAAAAATATCTAACTTTAAAGAAATGTTTATGGCGACAAAGAGCAAGGTACAGATATAAAAGGAGACAGTGAAAGTAAAGGAAACATAACCAAAGTCCAAAAGAAAAATATAGATTGGACACAGATTCTTGAAGATCTCAAAAAAGGGTTTCAAAAACCAATTAAGAGAGGCAGAGGAAAAGTGGGAAAGAGAAATGAAAGTGATGCAAGGAAAAAGGAAATTGATGTAAGAAGAAATGAAAGTAATGCAAGAAGAAATGGGGCAAGTGAAAAAGGAGAACCAAAAACTGACAGAGGAAAATTAGGTCTTAAAAATGAGAATGGACCATCTAGAAACTAATGATTTCATGAGAATTCATGACAATCTTACCCAAATTAATCTACTTATTCAGTGCCACATCTATCAAACTACCAAAAAACTTTTTTATAGAATCAGAACTGAGTGCATACAAAAGATCAAAATAAATAGCATTTTCTTTTTCCTCCTGGTTTTCAGAAAGGAATAGCTACTACGAATTATTGGGTTGGGGAAAGACTCTCTGACTTGTCTGCTCTGTAGTCATTAATTCATGACATCTATTTTTTCATCTATTTTATTTGTCCTTTTCCAATTTTAAGTGTTTGAGTAACAGAGATAAATAGACCAGTGTGATAATTAGATTAAGTCTACACTGCCCATCTTTAGATTTAATCACCAAAGGTGAGAGTACCTCCAAATTCTGGGAGGTCCTAACCCATGTGTGCTAGAGTGAGTGATGAATCAGAATCAACTGACCGCCCCCTAGGAGTTCTATGAGAAAGTATTTATTGTGATTGGACAGGCAAGCTAGAGGAAGGCACAGGAAGTGACACATAAATGACCCCTTTAGAAAGAGGGAGTTGAGTGAGTGAGAGAGCTTCTGGTGAAGAGGGCAAATGGTGAAGGAGGTCTCCTAGCTCTTCTGATCCATGGAGGTGGTGAGTTTAAAGACTGACTGAATCTTCCTGAACTTCTCTTAAGGAACTTCTTTAATAGACTTTATGAATGAAGCAAAGCTCTGGCCCTCTGACTCTTGGCTAAAGGTTAATTAGATCTACCTGGATTAATTAGAGGATCATAGTAAATTACTTATTGGGTTAGATTATTACTTCCTTATTTCCTCTCTCTCTTCTTAATTGTAAATAAACTTCCATAAAAGTCAATTTTGTCTTGAAATTATTCTTAATTGAGGATTGATAATAGTTCAATGATGTCTTAAGAAATTGGGAATCAGAACCTAGAGAGATATTTGTAGCATTCAAGTTACCTACCCCACATCAATACTGCAGAGGAAACAAATATAAGATCACAGAATAAGTTTTTATTATAACAAAAATAACTGACATTTATAGGATTGTAGGACTTATCAAAGTAATTTACAATATTATCACATTTGGTCCTCACAGCAAATATATGTCACCTAATTTTATAGAAGAGGAAAAAAAGGATTCAGAAAAATTGGGTTATCACAGGATTATTATTCATCTTTTGTTTTTCCACAAAAACAACGACAATGTGGTGTAATATCTTGACTTGTGTTGAATTGGATTTAAGTGAGATTTAGTGAGCAAAGTTATCAGCCTCACTTTCTCGAAATTATCAAAGTAAGGATAACTGGTGAGGTCCAGGGAAGCAGTGGATGAACTTGGTATCTTGGATATCTGATGAAGCTCTAAGAGCTCCACAGCACCTGCTTCAGTCCCTTTTGAGGCTTATGAAACAAATTAATTGTTCTCATCTGCATTCTATTGGATAAAATCTTCATGTGTTTGTGTGGACATCCCCCGACTCATTAATATGTTCAAGGTCTGTCGTTCACCCTCAGCCTGGTTTATCCCACGTACATAGATGGTTTTATCTGGATTCGGACCCTGCACATACTACAGCATTTTGGAGCTATAGGTGAGCATTGCCTTAAAGTAGGATGCCAAAGATTTTTGAGCAATCCTTAAAGAGTTTGGTGAGCCCTCACACCAGGGATTATAGTCTCCTATGAAAGTGTAGTAAATGTCAGAGGAAGAATTCAAATCCATTAACCTTCTAATTTTTAGCTTTGGATTATCATCTGTATGCCACCTTGCCAAATTCATGTAGATTCACATGCCATTCAATGAATAAAGGGAATGCTGTCACACAGAGTAGTTTGATAAGCTTCTGATTAATATTTAGACAGAGGTGACTGGGTAATTGTGGCAATGACTGTCTCAAAAAATGTTATTTTTGTCTTGTACCTTGCTATACTTTATTTAAAAGCCATAATCTTCAATGATTCCTAACCACTGAAGGGCAATTGCACTTCCTAGATATTGTTTCATTATTATCAATCAATGCGATGGTACTCAAATGGACTCGTTCTGGAAGTCTTCATAAGCAATAAATGCAATCTAACATATGTGTTTATATATTTTACCAAAGTAAGTACTTCTTTGGCATCATTAACAAGCATTACCACTGTCTTATTTTGTGCAATAGGCATTGATTACAGGTGTTTTAGCACCTGCTTCGAGATGAATTGGGGAATAACTGGTCTCTTATGATTTGGAAAAGAAAAAATAAAACTTTACTCAGTCTTGTTCTAATGATGATGCTTGGCAGCAAACTGGAATTATCATCTGGTAGCTAGGCTAGCTGGTCACAGTCATCTTATAGGACATTCTGTCAGTCTCATCTCTAGTGGGGCCCCAGGCAGTCACACAGAAGAGCTCTAATGTCTCAGAGCTATAAATTATTAGTTCATTTCCAGCAGTATGAAAGGAATACTCTTGAGGTTAGAGCAACTCTGAACTTAATGCTAATTCATTATATCATTCCTTTTGGTAGTAGTCTGACAGGAGGGACATGAAAGCTGAAGAAAGCAACCTGATTGGAATTTCCCCTGGCTGGGGTGTTAGAGTGTTTGAGAGGCTCACTAGGCAGCCCAACTTTTCAATGAAGACCTTTTATAATGTGCATGAAAGGCTATCTTCACCTTTGTAACTAATATATCACCAGTAATGAAAAATACATAATTTTATAGTTGATCTGAATATTCTGCAATTGTAGTGGATATATTACCTTGTAAAAAGCAATTCCTTTTATGCCTTAGTTTCTGTGTCAGTCGAATGCATATAATGTATTTTTCCTAACTGCTGCATTTACATCCTGAGAATTCAGAAAGATAACTTTTAAAATGTTTTTAAACTTAAAAGAACAATACAAAAATGCAATTATTGTGATTATGAATTTCATAAACTCATAAAAATAGATTGCTTTTGCAGAAAGAATCCTTTTGGTAGAATCCCTGAGGCTCCCTTCTTGGCTTTAATAGTATAAGATTATACATGGATGATTCTAAACTAATAATATAATAGGATTACTTTTTGAAATATGCCAATTTAAAAATGTATTTGGCTTTGATAGCCAAATTTTTTTAGTTTTACTAAGTATAATATAAATATATAATTTAAAATCACTTAAGTTTAACAATCAGATATATATCATATGATTTAATGCTTTCTTATTAAATATAGAAATATTTAAAAGAAATAATTGCCCAAAGTGTTAAAATGCTCATGATCCAATGCCCATTGAAATGATTAAAATAAGAAAAAAATTGTTTTTATATTATTAACTTTAAAGTAAGAAATGCTGGAGTGTCCCCTGGCTAAAATTAACTAAATCCCCATTACTCTGAATCTCCTCTAATTCAAAACTTCTCTCCTAGGTGTGGGATTGGTCCTTATATAGACCAATCCCACACCAGGAAATAGGGGGCATGGCCTTCCTCCAGCATGGGATTGGTCTTGAAGGACCAGGAAGTAAGGGTGAGGGACCCCTGGGGCACACTGGGGGATGCAGCAGCCACAACAGTTCAAAACCCACATCATATATGTGGAGGGTGGATAGATCCAATACACAGGATTTATATGTGGGAGCATGAAAGAAAAGATGGGTTAGTTGTGATCTACACTATTTAATATAATGTTTACATTCATTAATAGGCTCAAAATTAATGTCACTAAAGCTATGCATCTGTTCCAACATTAATGTGATTGTGGGCTAACGATACAAATATATTGCTGTTTGAGCTATGAATTAATACAACTATTCTGGAAAGCAATTTGGAATTTAGAAAAAAATTGATTAAAATATCCTGGACTATATAATTAATCTATTCTATAGCATTAAAATAAATGAAGATATAAATACAGAGAATATAGAAATAGGTGATTTGGAAATATAGAAGTTAAAGATAAATAGGTATTTGAGTAAAGGCACAAAGTTGAGAAAATGAGCATAATGTAGCACATATAACATGCAATCACAACCATATACATACACATATGCACATACACATTATATATACACGTCTGTACATATACAAACTATTGTCTTGTATGCAGATGTGTGGGAAAATATGTTGACTGATAACCAGACTTTGGCATTTAGAAAAGATATATGATATCGTTGGTATGATGGGAACCTACTTAGTTTTTCAAGTATATCAATATACTACTTGGACTATTTAGCTGTTGTGTCTTAGTTTTGCTACCAGTCATACATGTACATGATGATATCTTTTAATCCACTTCTCAATCATGTTATCTCTGGCCATGTGTTTTAGCTTATTTAAACTTTATCATGTATCTTTTTGTTTTTGCCTTTGATGTATTAAACTTTTTTATTTATATTTTTTCTGATCATATAGTGTTGTTTTATTTTTTAGATACATAATATTTCTGACACTATCTCATACTGAAATAATTAGATAGAGGCCAACTTTCAAGTTAGGGAGATTTTATTTTAACTTCTGCTGCTGACCCATCCCTTCTATATAAACCTGGAAAAGGCTTTTAATAGCACTATGCCTCAGACAGCTTTCTTTCTTTTTTCTTTTAAATTAAAAAAATTAATTGTATTGATATTTTTTGCATTGAAATCATTTACATTTCATTACATTTGTCTCCCTCTGCCTCCTCCAGAGCCATTCTTTATAACAAAGAATGGAAAAAGAGGAAGGAAAACAGATTAGCATAATGAACTGAAAATATTAAAAGTCTGACATCTGCAATATTCTCTACACATAGTTCCATAGCTCTGCATTGAAAAGGGACACTGAATTTTCAAACTTATTCTCTTAGGTTAAACTTGGTCATTATAATTTCACATTACTATATTCAGTTTCAATTTTGCTCTGTATCAGTTGATACAAGTGTTCCCATGTTTCTCTATATTCATTATATTCACTTTTTACTAGTTAAATAGTTTCAATAGAGAAATCAATAATAACCAAGAGATTAGCAAATTTCTCCTATGGGAGGTGGAAGGAAACTAGAGAAGTACGAGAGAATTTTTCTAGAAGAAATGTCTTGAGATAGTCCTTTAAAGATTGGGAAGTTTGAAATGAATGGATCATCGGTTTGGAGGTAGAAAGAACCTCCCTGTTGTCAAAAGGAGAAAGGAGTCAAGAGGGAAGACAGAAACTCTCATTTTCTGTACAGGTGGCACCAGTCAAAGCAGACAGATTTTAGAACCTGCAAGTGGTGGAGAACTTATATCCATCCTCATTCACAAGGGACAGGGATATTGAGCTCAAACTTCTAGCTATGCAGAAACATGCCTCCATGGACCCTCTGGGACTCACACATGTATATCCAGGCTTGTGTTCTGCTGACAAAACAGACAAAACCACATATTCATGAGGCCTAGTACTGTCAGGGAATTTAAAGGTTACATATTTTTAGGATCATAGATTCAAAGCTAGAAAGAAGCTTAGAGGCCCTTGAGTTCAAATCTCTCATTTTACAGATGAGTAAACTGAGGCAAACAGGGAAGTGACTTGCCCCTCAGATAGCTTTCTAAGAATGGAAGTTGTCAAACAGTTGTTGATCTGAATTGATAGAAGGACCTTTCTCACTGGAAACTTTCTATACCATTCAAATGACAGGTTCAGCAGTTGAAGATGGTATTGACTCTCCCCTTGTCTACTTTTAAATTTAATCAACCAAAGCAAAGACACCCTTACTTAACCATAAATAGGGGAGGTTCACAAAACACTTATTATGTGGTTTACACCTCCAGAAGTGACTGACTGTCACCTGGGCAGTGCTAAGCAAATTAAAAGACTGTAATTGATCTCCATAAAGTGAAGGAAGGGTCAGGAAGTGACATTTTTTCCCTTCAGACTTTGCCTTGGAGGAGCTTCAGCCTTTGACTGGGTTTCTGACTCTTGGACTGCTTCTACTAAGACTGCTCTTAGATCTTCTCCCTTTGGATTATGGATTGGGTGAGTGTAAAAAAATGCCCCTCCTTTCCTGGCTTCTGGAGATATTAACACCTGGAGAGGCCTCCCTGTTGGAGGAGGCCTCGTGGGTGAAGCCCTTGCTTAATTCACCACTGGGCCCTCCAGGTGGGGTTTCTGGAGCCCTGATGGAGTGGAGTCAGATGCTGAAGTAAATATTTAGTGTGTTAGGTTAGATATTTTCTCTACCCTCTTTTACATTTCTCTATTTTCATTCTTTCCCTCTTTTTGTAAATAAAAACTATTAAAAGTCATTTAGACGTTGAGCTATAATACTTTAAATCAGTGACTACAAGATTATTTTAGAATCCTCATATATTTTAGTCAAATACTTAAAATTTAATTCCTTACAAGTAAGAATACATGTAGCTACATAAGAACACTTAAAATCTATTAGTAATCTGAAATACTCATTATAGGTAGCTCCTTTTAAATGAATTTCTGTATAATGCTAGATTACATAATCATTACCTTAGTGGTTTAAGCTCTCTACAAGTATTTAAAAGGGTTTATTTCTACATGTTGACTAATCAAGCCCCTTAAAAAGTTTTTTTCTTTTTTCTTTTAATTCATACTCCCTGTGGAGACATCAAGCAAGTACTGAAACTCAAGGGGTGAGATAGGTTAGGCATAAGTTAAAGTAATAAAATAGTAAGCAATTACTTAAATTCATATAGTTCTTAAAGGTTAGCAAAGAATTATTCTCACACTATAGCTATGAGGTAGGTAAGAGAGAATATCATTCTCATTTGACAGGTGAGGAAACAAAGTATTGTCAAATTTAAGGGACATACTAATTAACAAAACTAATAAATATCTGAGATGGGATTCAAATTTCAAATAGAGTGCATTTTGTATTAGCAGTTCTCAAATTTTTTGGTTAAGGAATCCAATATACTAAAATTTTTTTGAAGATCTGAAAGAGGATTTGTTTTGTTTGTACACATGCATATGTGTATATATATGTATATATATACATATATTCAAAATAAAAACACATTAAAATATTTAATTCATTTAAAATACTAAAAAACTGATCATATGTTAACAAAATTTTAAAAATACTGAGAAGAGTAGCAGTATTTTGCAAATGTCTTTAGTTTATGCTTTAATAGAATATAGTTATATTCTATATATGCTTCTCTACTCAGGCTGTTGCGATATGTTGTTTTGATTGAAACATATGAAGACAATCTGTCCTCATACATATCTGTAGATGGAAAAGGATGAGCATTTTAATAAATAAATAACATCTTAATATTGTTATGAAAATAGTTTAGAACTTTATGGGATCACCTAAAAGGGTCTCAGGGACTCCGAGGTGTCAATTAACCACATTTCGAGAACAGAATTTAAAGGAAATTGGGGAAAATTTTTTTGAAAAGGTCTCATTTCTAATATTTATACATTATTTAGTCAAATTTATAAGAATAAGAGCTATTCTTTAATTGGTTAATTGTCAAGATCTATTTATCATCTCCACATAATATGACTAGGATAGCTTAGTTGATAAGAAAGTAAGGGACATGGAAGATCTTTCATCTCATGGTTCCAGCTCTGTCTCAGGGAGCATAGAGTTTATTATATATATTTCAAGACTCATTTAACACAAAAGAACCCCCTGAAACTTCACAGTTTCACAGAAATACAGATTGACATATCAAAACACAAAAGATCTCATTGGCTTCAGAATAGAACAAGGCCAAGGCTGAATTTTGGCTGGCCAATTATCGAAAGCTGTCTGGGAATAATTTCTCAGGGACAAATAGCCCCCACTGGAGGAGGTTTTGTCTAAATTTTGTCCAGTTTTGACCTTTACTTGTCTAGAAACAGATTCAGAGTCCAGGCAGACTTTTGCTTAATTTCTGTCTTTAGTCTTGGAGAGAAATTGTTAACCTCTTAACTTCTGGTTTGCTAGGAGCTTAAAGCTTTCCAATAAGGAAAGGTGTGAATCAGAAAAGGAGTCAAAAGAGGAGTCTCAGATTTTTATCTATTTGAGACTGGTTCTCTTATTGGCTTCCCACAGTAAATGGTAAAAGATATAGATAGGTAGGTTGCAGAATAAAAAATACATGTTATTGTTTACTGGTGCCCAGCTCTTCATAACACCATTTGGGTTTTTCTTGGTAAAGATATTGAAGTGGTTTGCCATTTCTTCTCCTGCTCATTTTAAAGATAAGGTAACTGAGACAAACAAGATCAAGTGGCCAGCACTGAAGTACACAGCTAGTAAATGTCAAAAGTGTTTTTGAAAGAAAGTGTTCCTAACACTAGGCTTAGAGCTCTATCTACTGTACCACCACTGCAAACTATTTAATTAACCATATAATAAATTCTCTTTCTTCTTTCCTTCTTTCCTTCCTTCTTTTTTTCACATGACTAAATGTGAGATTGTTTTGTTTGAGTGTGTGTGTGTGTGTGTGTGTGTGTGCACATGTGTGCACTTATTTGTAGCAACTTCTGTTGATTCCTGGCGGCCACATATTTTTAATATATATCTATAAATACCTAAATTTTATTCCTTACAGTTTCTCTCACTTTCTTAGTGGGTGACAGAGGAAAGGTGGGAGGGTGATAATTCAGAAATGAAAATAAAATAAAATAAAATTTGAGAAAGTAACTGAAAGAGAAACTATATAACTCTGTCATTCTAAAAATCTGCAGGATTAGCAGATTGGTAATAGGAAAATTAGTTCATTTCCTGCATTATCTATAGATTATTCAATTCAGTATTTTTATTTATTTTTGTTATATTTATTTTGTTTTTTTTAGTTTCTATGTAGATACAATTTTAATAATAATTTCTCTGAAATTTTGTGATCCATATCCTCTTCCTATCTTCTATCCCTCCCTAAGTTGGGAGATCAGGTGATATAAGTTGTATATGTGCTATCATGTAATACATATTTTCTTTTTGTCATGTTATAAAAGAAGACACATACCACTTATCGTAGAGAAAAATTCATGAAGGAAATCAAGGGAAGAGTGATATGCTTCAACTTGCTTTCAGATTTCATCACTTCCTTCTTTGATGGTGGGTAGTCTTTTTTGCTATGTGTTCTTTGGTGCTGTCTTGGATCATTGCCTTGCTGATAATAGTTGTCATTCACAGCTGATGATCATATAATATTGTTGTTACTGTGTACAGTGTTCTTCTGCTTCTGCTCACTTTACTTTGCTTACTTTATATCTCTTCCTAGACATTTATTTATTTATTTGCAATCACCTTGCTCTTCATTTCTTATGACTCAATAACATTCCATTACAATCCTAGGCCACAACTTATTCAGTTATTTCCCAATTGATGAATATCCCTTCAGTTTTCAGTTTGCTACTACAGAAAGAACTGCTATAAATATTTTTCATAGGCAGATGCTTTCTCCCTATCTTTGATCTCTTTAGTGGTTTTATTAAAAAAAACACCAACAACAAACACCTAAGCAGGCCTGTGACCTAAAGTGTAAGTGCTAGTACTACAGAAGAGAAACTTTACTTCATTGGTAAGATTCTTAGCAAAGATGTATACATTTCCAAACATCCAACTTAGTTACCTTCTACCATCCCCTTCCTTACTACCAATTCCTTCTTCATTTTCTTGTAATCATACTTTCCCCCACATTTTTGGAATTTATCTTTCAAATTTTGCCAGTGACTTCTTAATTTGCCAAGCCAGTGGCCATTTTCCACCCCTTATCCAACTATTTTGGATAAATGAATCCACAATATGTCTAACTATGAAATGTTGAGACTTTTTTGTCATCCTCTTTTACTGGATTCCTTTGATTATTCCTCACCTTTTTTGGGCCTCTAAAATGATGATCATAGAATTATAGAGCTGAGATCTTAAAGGTCTCATTTTTCAGTTGGGAAAACCAAAGCAAATATTACACAAATAGTCAGTTATAGAGATATGATTATAATTGTATTTTCTGGTATTCTGTTGACTCTTCTCCCTAATTTTTCCTAAATTATAAGTTGTTTTGAGGTATAGTCCAATTTTCTCCAATATTTCTATTTTGTTATTCACTAGCACTTTAAACTCAGTGTATGTCAAATAGAACCTAATATTTCCTCCTAAACCTTGTTTCTCCTACTGACATCACTATTTCTTTCTTTGGTAGCAACATCAACTGAATACCAAGCACTTGATATGTACTTAATAAATGTTTATTGATTTATTTATTTCTGTCTTTCACAGACTGTTGACTTCATTGGAATCTTCTCTCTTCACACTAGTGTTGAAATTTTATTTTTTTATAGTCCCCCAACCCCCAATTAATGAATAAGCTTATATAAGTAGCCAGTACAAACAAAATAAAAAGGAAATAGGAATTGAAAATGTAAATAGTAAAATAGAAGACACTGTTGAAAGCTATCTCCTAAATGAATTGAAGTTACATACAGAAACCGTGTGTTAAATTAAGAGAAATCACCTAAAGCCCATTAATGGCCCCTCAGTGAATAAACTGCAGAGGAACTCCAGAAATGCACAAAATCCTCAGGAAAAAAAAACTTTATGCTAATTAAGGATCCTTTAGTTGGCACTGATAATTTTGAGATAATATTGATATATTGGTAAACTACCATGAAGACAGAATGGATAAGAGTTACATACCCTACCATTAGAACCTGTAAGAATGGAAGAATAAGACTCTGCCCTGTGAGTACTTTTCTACCTTCAACAGGTTCATGTGATGCTTTAGTGCTCTTAACTCTGACTCACAGCTATGCTTTTTGGTACAAACTAATTTCATCATTCATCATTTGTGAGGAAATTCCATCCTCCCATTACTGATTCAGATGGGAGAATAAGAGTGACTCAAAGGACTGTTTCTCTAGGGAAAAAAGTGAGTTGGTCATAAGAGTCAAATATGGTTACTTGGTCATACATAGTTACACATGATCATAAAGCCAATATGTATCAAAAGGAAAACTGGAACCCACTTTTTCCCACATCCAAAGCCAACCCTTTATCCACTATGCTATTCTTTGTCCCATTTGTTATAAGTATGCAAACTTAATTTCAAATACTTATTCATAGATTTAATTTCATTTAAGGAAGTTAAAATGGAGCAATTTTAGGGAACTTCTATTTAGAATTTTCTTTCCATGTGTGTCTCAATATTTTCAGATTTGATTAAAGTATCGAATGATTAGAGTTCTTTTAACATTAAGTGACTAAATTATTTTATTTTATTTTTCATTTTTGAGTATTTGTGTTTAGAAAGGAAATGTGTAAATGTATACTAACAGTACAGCATAGAATTCTGAGTTACCTATGGTCCTTAAAAATTTCTCAGTCTAGAGAGTAGTCCCCAGGCAGTCTAGTTAACTTCCACAGATAGGCACTATCTTTCTTCCATCATGTTATTATACAGTCAGGTCTAGCAATACCATTCATGATTTAAATTATTCAGTTGGATTTATTTTTTTTAACACCATGACTTTGCCATATGACTAATATATTACACGAATGAAGAACTCAAAATTGGGCAAATAGTCAGAAATAAATGATTTACTAAAAAATTAGTTGTAGTAAAATAAGAACTTGGCAATATTTATTAGGTGGCATGAAAACATAATGTAACAGAAAAATTAAATATGCATATTTCTCAGCATATTTTAACAGGTTACAGGGTAGCATTTGTCTTCCAGATCATTTTATACAAATTAATTCTATAACTTCTGTTTCCACAAATGTGTGAAAGAATATATTTGTTGTGAATACTGAATATACAGTCTGTGTTGTTATTTGTAAATAATAAATGCTGTTGTTTTATTATTTCTGGATACATGTACTGAGGAGTGGATGGAATAGCCAATTAAGATGCTGGGTGTCTGGTCCTAGTACCAACAAGCTATGTAAATTTTGACATGGAACTTACTCTACTTGTTCCCAACCATCTCTATAAATGAAACTACTTGGTCAATTGATCCTACTTCTTTTTCCTGATTTCTTGTTTCCTGATAGAATTAGTAGAATAACCAAGCTTTGGGTTCTAATCCAACACTATCCTGGCATTGGTCTTATCACTCAACTTCTCCAAAATCTATGGAATGGAAATAATACCTTTACTATTTACTTCATGGGGTTTATATGAAATCCAAATGAAGGATATGGAAATGCTATAAATGAAATGTGTTATATAAATATGAGCTATTAGCATATAGGTCTACAACTGATTTGAGCTACCTAAGTGATGAGTTGATGAGGTAGGAGTCATTTTCTGGAGTTAAGATGATGCTGACATCTTTATAGATGGTGGACATGCACATGGATATATTATTTAGAATAATTTTTCAAACTCCAATAGTGGTGTTTGTTGTCAAACACCAATATGGTGGCTTCTATTTCTATTGGAGTTTGACAAAATTATTCTAAATATATATATATATATATATGTTGCTCCTATTTCTATTGGAGTTTGAAAAATAATATATCAATATCTATCTATCTATCTATCTATCTATCTATCTATCTATCTATCTATCTATATATAGTTATCCATGCAGGATACTTGTTGTCTTAGTTTTAAGATGTAATGTTATTTATTGTATTTTTACTTGTTTTGCTAAGTATTTCCAAATTATATCTTAATTTGGGTTTAGCTGCACTCAGAAGTGTTGTAGACCACATGGGCTGTGTGTTTGATATTTTCATTTAAACAATACAGGCAAATCTTGATTAACTTTCAGTGATTATAGATGCCTCCAAAATAATTGGCTGACAAAGATTTAGGAGAAAGAACTATTGTTATTGGAGAAGTTGTCTTTTTCTGTGGTTTATTTTTTTAAGATGGAGGTAAGGTGACTTTCCCTTTTAATTGCTTCCCTTTTCACTATTCAGAAGACAAAGTATTGCATATCAAAGTAGGGCTGGTTGAGGGGTGTGTGGAGAGTTGTCTATGATTGTTTCTATTCTCTCATCAACTGCCAGTGACTATAGTTAGGCATAAACCGGTAATAGTTATATGAACTTGATCTTCTGACCTGAATTGAGAATGTCTTTGAGTAAACTTTCCAAGGTCAGGAGATGACAGCAGCTTGATTCCCAAGCTTTTGTGTAGAGAATTGGAATTTTAGACTCTTGGGCAGGGTGATCCACAAATCTAGACTTCTAGACAGAGAAGGAAGATTTCCTTGGCACTGTCAGCCCTGAGGTTACTTCATGGGTCAGTCTAAATTTGAGAATTTTTCAGTTCAAGATTTCAGGTATCAAACACCCAGAGAAAGATCAGGATCTCATATAATTCATGAATAACATCTAGTTTAGAAGGAAGATTGTCCATTTGACCCAAAGCATTAACAAGTATAAGACTGTATCAAAGGGGTCTAATAGAGCTGAATCTTGGCACTTCCTGCTATTACAATGAGTTATTTGGGCAGTGTAGGTTCAGTAGAGAAGGAATAGTTTGTTCAGAATTAGCCAAAATATGTTTGACTTCTAATGGGGGCTATAACTGTACGTTGGTACACTGAGCCTTGAGGGTTCTCCACAGGGAAATGTAGAAAACAAAACCAACTCCAAATTGCCAAAGGATTATTCTCACGGCAGCCATAAGCTCCTCTCTTTTCCAAAAGCTGAGTCGAGTGATGTATTTTGGTATCTATTTATATGGTTCTTTTGTGTCCTATTCATTTTCTGTGTTTTCTGGGGGGTGAATTGAAAGATATTCTATCTATTTGCATTGTTATCTCAGGTGCTTATATAGAATCAATACTTAAAAATGTATTTGGAATTTCCTATTTAATAGCTGCAGGTTGGGAGCCAAAAGAGAAAAAAAAAACCTCTTTTGAATTGCTTAGAATCACAACCAGTTCATGTGAGTCTATAACCTTTGTGGAACCCTGGGCCATACGTTTCAATTACTATTATTATAGTGAATAATTGTAGCAGTAGTAATACCGTGAAATTACTCTGATGCTTCATGGTAATGGAAACTTGACCATGGTTTTTTAAAGTCTGTATCAACAAAACATAAAATCGGCCAAGTAGAAATATTTCAAGTATGATCCTGGGAGCACATTTTGTATCAGTTTCCCAAGAATCAGTTAAACTAAATTCACAAAGCCTCATCTTCCAAAGGTGTTCAAGGTCCCAGGTGATAGATATTTGGGGAACTTTTTTGCTCCTTTCAATTCATGAAGACCACTCATTAAGCTGTTGCTTAGTGGCAATCTGTATCAGCAGGGAGAGATTGTAAATGGAGGAAATCATAGGCATTTTTAAGAACTAAAATTAGTCGTATTCATTTGTGGCAAGCGATAAAGTTGACCAAACGTTTCTTTAATTCAACTGAATTCAATAATAGAAACATCTATTAAGCACCTACCATGTCAAGGTAATATTCTATTAGTGTAGTCACAAACTTGGAAAGAATAATGTGGTTCTCATTCTCAAGGATCTTAACTTCAAAAGAAATTGCAGAATAGTAGAAATTACAAATATATTCATATGAACTTCTAATTATAAAGGAACAGATAAATGGTATGTGACATGTATGTATATCATACACTAATTGCATGTGCACAACATAAATGTATGCACATGATATTCCAATTGCATATCATGTAATACAGAAGTAATTTTTATAATGTTATACAGAATACTTTTTTACAAAATATCTAATTTGAGCCTTATGGTATTCATAAAGTGAATGGTGTTATTTGTACTTATTTTAAAAATGAATACTCTGAAGTTCATGCAGGTTTAATGTCTTGCTCAGGGTAACAGCAAATAAGAATCTAAGAAAAGATTTGAATCCAATTTTTTTGAGTCTGACAGTGGCCCATCTAATAGAAGGAGATGTTTCCAAGTAATTTGTGTTATAATTACAAAATTATTAAGTGGAAAACTGAGGACTAGACATTTTCCTCTGACCATTATCACCTCTCAAACCTCTCCAAAACAGAAATCATGTTCTAAAGATATAGCAATTTTATCTATCTCCCTGGTCTAGGACAGCAGGAATCCAAACAATGGTTTAAAGCAACAACAACCACAACATGAAATATGTGATCCTTACCCTGAATGACCCAGAAAATCTTTCTCACCATCTACCATATTACTGCAGCAAGGCTGCACTAATCTATCTGACCCATGGCCTTGTAATGAAATGCAACCCCAAACTTCAGGGCCCCCTCCATCTTTATACTACCATGGAGATCGGGGCTCTAGGCTGCAGGAGTTTACTAGGTCCTGGGTGACCAGTGCTCTGGCAGAATTCTATGCTGAAAATATATCAATAGACCAGTAGAGGAATAGAAGGAAAGGAGTAAAACATATGTTAGGGCTTGAAATAGAACTCAAACACACACCCACCTCACCCCTCCTCCCATAGCCTCAGAGATACAAACTACAAAAGAAGAAATCAGTCTTGGCTGCAATAGTTTGTATAGGCAGTGCTCTGAACTACCAGGCCAGGATACTGAGGGGCAGGAAAGAGGAGATGACACCTGGAGTGTGTGTATGTGTGGGTTTGTAGCACTGCACTCAGCCTAGAATCCAGCATTCAACTGAGGCCAGTTCTGTCTCTCTATAAGTCTCCGGGGGGAAGAGACCTGGGTTTGTGCATTGTGCCTTGTCTAGTGTGGGAGGATGCTGAGATGCTTTGAGATCAAGCCTTCCAGGCAAACAATGATTAGAGAGGAGGGCATCAGATTGTGAGCAATAGAGGAAAACAAGGGGGAAGACAAAACTATTAGCGATTGATCACAGAGGAAGAAAACTCAAAATCTTTGATCATAAAACATATATTAATAGAGAAAACACAACAAAAAGAAATATGGTCTTTGGATCTAATTAATTAGTTCAGGAATCTATGACTAAATAGTGAAAAACAAAGGAAAATGACTCAATACTTGATAAAATAGAAGAGACTCTTGAATAAGAGAACATGAAACCATAACAAACTATTCCTGGGAAATATAAAGGGAAAAGGAAAATTTTACGAGTAGAATTTAAGGCTTACAGAGCAAAAATAATTGGCAGAATACAAAAATCTGAAATGGCAAACCTAACCAATCAGTCAAACAAAAGAGAGGACAACTAATTGGGAATAGAAATACAAAGAGTGAAAGATGGCCTAAAAGATAGGCAAAAAGAAATCATGTTAAATTTTAACAATGCTTTCTATTTAAGTAAAACTTATTGATTATAAAGGCAGAATATATAGAGACCATGTAAAATTATACATCTACTATAATAACATGGCAAAAAAACACCTGGAGAGCAAAATTCAAGAAATAATATAAGAACATTTTCCAGAACTTGTGAAAAATAAAATAAAATGCCAATTAAAAAAAAACTATTGATTACCTCAAGGAAAATTCCTCAGGTTGCAAGCTCCAAGACACATAATTTAATTCTATAATAAGTTCTGTAAGCAATCAAAAAAGAACTTTAAATACATAGGAAATGGAGTTTGAATAATACTATTCTGTACCCACCCGAAAATGTAAGAGGGATAGATTAATGTAATTTTAAGTGCAATCCAGGTAAGGAGGCAGTATGGGGTGACCTACCTACAAATCTAAACTTAACCATAAATGGGAAAAATAGGTTTCCAATAATAAAGAGACATTTGATTTCTCAGAGAAAGAAAGAAAAACTCAAAGTTGAAGAGGTTATTTTGGTAATTTTTTAAATCAGTTATGTGTAATAACAAATTTCCATGTATGTTTTCTGAAGTTATATGATCCAAATTGTCTCCCTTCCTCCCTTTCCTCCCCACTCCCAGAACTGGGAAGCAATTTGATATGGGTTATATGATTATTATCATGCAAAACATATTTCCACATTCTTCATTTTCATAAGTGAATAATCATATAAAACCAAAATGGCAAAATAAAAACCCAAATAAACACGTGAAAAATTGTATGCTTTCATCTGCATTCTGACTACAATAGTTTTTATTTTTTTTTCTCTGGAGGTGTATAGAATTCTTTGTCACCAGTCCCTCAGAATTTCCCTGGATCATTGTATTGCTGAGAGGTGAAGAGATTATTTACTTTTCTAATGCCTCAGACAATTGAAATGGAGGAGGGGCTAAATGAATACAGCAGCTAAGGACAACAACATCAAGTGTGACAGCAGAGAGCCTGTTAATATATTACCTTCCAAATGTGCAAAAGGAGACAGGGGAAAAGAAAGAAGTTATATGGACGTAATGATGAAGTAGCAGGTCTGGGACACTATGGAAAGAACCTTGTGAACATTTTGTATTCAGAGGAATGGGTGATTCTTTAGGAATATTTTTTTAAAATTAATTGATTTGTTTACAACATTAAAAATATTTGGTATTATGTTTACTCCTTCCTTTCCTCCTCTCCATTAAATATGGCATCATTTGACAAAAAATGTATATATAAAAAACCAAACTGTTCCTTACTTATTTCTATTTTTCAGTTCTTTTTCAGGGGATAGACATATACAAGTCATTCTTCAAGAATATTTCTGTTGTCACAAATAATGTTCTTATGGTTCTGCTTGTTTTGCTCTTTATTTCATATGTCTTTCCATGTTTTTTCCAAAATTAATCTGTTCATTTCTTATGGTGCAGCAGTGTTCCATCACAATCATATGCCACAACTTGTTTAACCATTCCCTAACTGATGGTCATCCCTTCAATTTCCAGTTCTTTGCCCCTACAAAGATAGCTGCTATAAATATTATAGAGAATAAAGTTTCTTTTCCTTTTTCATTGATCACATCAGGAAGTAAACCTAATAATTGTATTTCTGGATCAAAAGGTATGTACAATTTTATAATTCTTTGAGAATAGTTCCAAATTGATCTCCAAAATGGTTGGATCACTTCACAGTTCCATCAACAATGTATCAGTGCCCCATTTTTTACATCCCTTCCAACATTTGTTATGTTGCCCTTTTATCACTTTAATCAATTTGATAGGTATGGGATGATATATTAGAGATGTTTTGATTTGTATTTCTCTAATCAATAATGATTTGTAGCACTTTTTCATATAGTTATATATAGCTTTGATTATTTCATCCCCAAACTGTTCACTCACATATTTTTAAACAAATTGTAAACAATGTGGAGTTTGTGGCTTTGCACATAATTTTTCATGCATTTGTTTAATAAGTATTTTTTGGTGATGGTGGTTGCTAAGTATATAATAAAAATAAAATAATAATCATAATTTTAAAAACTTAAAAGGGAAGAACCCTTCCCTGACACTGTCTACAACACATTGTCTCAAACTGTTATGTGAATAAAAGTTAATAATTAAAAAAAGAGAAAAAAATTGGAATTAGTTCATAGTGCTTGCATATTTTTTCTCATCTGTCCATAAGGCAAGCACATTTGATTTATATTTTTCTCTTTCTGAGTTTTTTCCAGTAGTGTACTTAAATAAATGAAGCCTGTTATGAAACCAGTATATATTCATAACTGAACTTTTTTGTTACTGAATAAAAATACATAACTTTTTTGCATTAAAAATGATAAAAAAACAAAACTGCTCATATATTCTGACCATTTATCAGTTATGGCTTATATTCTTATATATTTGAAAAAATTCTCAAAATATTTTAGATATTTAGATATGAGATCTCTATCCCCAAAACTGTCTATAAAATTTCCCCCACTTCTATTTTCCTTCTAATATTGATATGAGTTTTATTTGTACAAAAACTTTTCAATTTAATATATTCAAAATTATCCATTTTACCCTTCACAATGATTTCTATATTTTATTTATTCATAAATTCTCCTTCTGTCCATACATCTAATAGGTAATATGTTCAATATTCTAATTTGCTTATAATATCTCTCTTCAAACCTAGGCTTGTATCCATTTTGATCTTATCTGTGGGATTATTTTTAAATGAAGGTACATGAATGGGGAGAGGGTAAGATGAGGATGGGGGAAATGTGTGATGTCCTTGAGTCAAAATGATAGTTAATAATGAGGACAAAGTGACCCCTATAGCTTGTCAGAAAGAGAAGAACCTGAAAAGGAATGAAAGGTTCAAAAATGGAGGAAAGGGAAGAGTATTTTTTTTTAGTGGTAGAAGATTCCACTGATGAATGTTCTATAGGTGAAAAGGGATGTTCTTTGGAGGGAGTTAGGGATCTTGAGTTGTTATTATGGATAAAATTTTAGTGTTTGAAAAGATAACTCATTCTGCTTCAAGAAGGGATAAATTCAAACTGATAGAGGCAACTGGTGTCTAGGGGAATGGGAGAACATGAGCACAGATAGGAGATTTAAAGAGAAATTGCAAAGTAATGTTACTAGATGGAGGGCAAAGGGAAGTGGGCATAGGAAAGGTGGAGTCCTGCAAAGAGACAGTGATCTCTTTGACATCTACATCAATGAACATTTTGTGGGGAATAAGGTACAATGGAAAAAGTGAACTTGTTGGGGATTATAGAGACAAGGCAGTGGCAAAAAATGGCTTGAAAAGCCTGGAATGGATTTATTAGAAGTTTTGACACTAAGAGGAATGTGGAGAATAGAGAAGGTCTAGATAATAGTATCTATAGATAATAATAAGGATCATGAAGAAGAGAATGAGGGTCAAGAGTAGACCTAAAGCAAAGAAGATGAATAATAAGAATGAGTGAAATACTTTTCTCTGAAAAGGGATAAAAAACTAAAATTAATTTTAAAAAAACTTAATAAACTGGACTAGTTGAAGGTGAGGAAAGGAAAGAGGGAACTATATGGATAATCAAAAAAAAAGAAAACAAAAAGAAGGAAAGAATTAGATAACCATATAAAAGCAGGAAAGAAAAGTGAACTGATAATCAAAACTCAAAAAGGAAAGGGTTAACAAATGGGAAAGTAATTAAGAAGTATATGGAAGAGAGTCAGTGAGAGTAAGGGCAGCTTAAAATATTTTAGTTAAAGTACTGAAGTGAAGCTATACTACTATCTTTACAGCAGAAGTTGGAAA
The DNA here is from genome assembly GCF_016433145.1 of Gracilinanus agilis. Lineage (NCBI taxonomy): Eukaryota > Metazoa > Chordata > Mammalia > Didelphimorphia > Didelphidae > Gracilinanus > Gracilinanus agilis. The sequence goes on along the minus strand of NC_058132.1, from coordinate 233,083,095 downwards.
AATCATTACCTGAAAAATCAGTTTAAGAAATAAATGAAAGAAAATATAAAAACATAATCAACGGCAGCTGGGTAGCTCAGTGGAGTGAGAGTCAGGCCTAGAGACAGGAGGTCCTAGGTTCAAACCCGGCCTCAGCCACTTCCCAGCTGTGTGACCCTGGGCAAGTCACTTGACCCCCATTGACTACCCTTACCACTCTTCCACCTATGAGACAATACACCACAGTACAAGGGTTTAAAAAAAAAACTTAAAAAAACATAATCAAAAACCATAGAAATTGGAATTGTACTATTTGACAAAGCAAAAAATGAGCATTCAAATATTTTTTTAAAGTACATAAGTAAGGAAACTATGTAATGCTGAAAGGAACAAAAACAACAAACCAATATCAGCAATAACATTTTAAATTACAAATGCTTTAGCATCCAAATTCATAATAGAAACATTAAATGGCCTACAGGAAAATATAGACAATAATACAATATTGAGATGGGAATATAATATTCTTCTCTCAGTTTTGGATGAGTCTAACAGATTAAAATGGGAAATATGGAAATAAACAAATTGTGGGAGAATCTGGAATTAAAAGATTTATTCTAAATGAGAGCAAAAATCTGTATTTTTCAGCACCATATGAAATTTTAAAAAAATGAATGTATATTAAGACACAGACATTGCAAATAAGTAAAAAAAAGTAAAAAAGCAATAAATATGTTATATACAGATCATAACACAACAAAACTAAGCATTGACAATAGATACCAAGAACAAAATAGTCTCCCTAAAAAACTTAATAATATAATTCCAAATATTCAGTCAAAGGATCACAACCACAGGAACAATGAAAATAGCATAAAATTAAAAAAATGATAAAAAAGCTGACTAAAATTTCTGATATATAGCTAAAGCAGGCCTCAAACATCCTTACAAAGATTCATTAACAAAGTATAAAAAGAAAATATTAATGAAGTGAATACTTATTTTGCAAAAATTTAGAAAGCCAACTAATTAAACAAACCTAAAATAAGCTAATGAGGGGAGATACTTAAAACTAGAGTAAAAACAGATTAGAAATTTTAAAAAATGTAGAAATTATAAATAAAGCCAGCAGAAGTTTTTTTGAAGAGATCATTAAAATTGACAGACCTTCAGTTAACATGATTAAAAAGCAGGAAAAATAATCAAATATGACTATTAAAGAAGAATCAGTACCTGTGCTCCACAAATTGGTCTTAAAAATTGAGAAAATATATCAGAATATTTTTGTGAGTGAAATATAGTCCCAAAACATAAACTAGAGCAAGATAAAACATGTATGTATGCTATAGATCAATATCATAAATGATTATTGCCTAAAATTTCAAATCAAAATCCTATCAGTCTATAGTGATGTATCCAAGAAACAATTTATTATGATCAAGTAGAATTTATTATAGGGCTGCAAAGATGGTTCAACATGGAAAAGAAAATTGATATTAATTATATTAAAAACTAAAGCATCCCAAACCATATAATTATACAGTTAGATACATAAAAATGACTTTGATGAGGTATAACACTAAATTTTGCTAAAAATCCCAAAAATAATGGTCAGAGAGGGATATCTTTCAAATATCATAAAAAGCTTATCTCTATTGTAAGTCACATAATCCTGTTTGCTTCAAGTTCCTCATTTGTAAAATAATCTCTAGAAAGATATATTAAACCATTACAGTATCTTTTCCAACCCCAACTGTGGTTATAGAATTGGACACAACTGAATTGAATGAACATAAAATGAAGAAAACTGAACCAAGAGAATATCATACATAGTAATGGTGATAGTGTACAATTATCAACTGTAAATGACAGCTATTTTTAGCATTACGATGATCGAAGGCAAATATGAAAGATGTGATGAAGAATGCTATCCACTTTTTGAGAAAGGACTGATAGAGTCTTAATGCAGATTAAAACCTGCCTTTTTGGGGAATCCCCCCTTTTTTCTTGCTTGGTTTATTTTGGGGGGACTGCATTCTTTTTTCACAACATGACTAATATGAAAATATGTTTATCATGACTAAACATGTATAACATATATCAAACATGTATAACATATATCAAATTACTTTCTCGATGAGGGGAGAAAGAAGGAAAGAATTTAAAATTCTAAATTTAAAAAAAGTTTAAATTGTTTTTTCTTTTAAAATGTGTAGTTGAATTAAAATTGAAATATTGAAAATAAAAATAAATTTCTCCTCATCTGAAATGTTTTTCTTTCACATTGTTTTTATTATCTTGTATTTATAGAAATATTCCTTTTTTCTTTCCCAGAAGATAACATTTGGGAGAGGGAAGAAGGGAGAGAGACAACAAGAATCATATAACCATGGGAAAAAAATTAAAAAAGAAAAAAAAGATATCATGCCCTTTTCTGTGCTTTCCTATTTTCATCTCTCCCATTTCAATCCCTTATCAGGAGAGGAGATTAGGTGTAATTTTCCACTGGCTCTTTCATATTCTTCCATTCCCAGTATCACTTGGTAACCTTTCCCCCTTTGAGTTTCATTGCAGTAGTCTAAATCACTTCATATAGATTATTGCTCCTGTCATCACCACTCCACTACAGCTTCCCATGGGTGTAGCACAGTGTCTAGCACATAATAGCTTTTTATTAAATGCTTGTTGAATTGACTTGGTAATAACTTAGACTTTACTGTGGCTCAAAACTTTGAGTATTATGTTAAATGCTAAATTCTATTCTCTGATCATAGATTGCTTTTCTTCAATCTCTCCCTATTCATCCCTCCTCCCGAATCCATGCTTTGTCCCTAGTGTGACCCCAACATGACCACTCATGCTTTTGTCCAACCTTATTCTAGATTCCATTACTCCTGCTCTGGCCTTAGCTCTTCTCTTTACAATCAATATAATAAGTTCACAAGGTAATTTCCTCCACTCTTGAAACTCTTGTCCCCTTGATTTCCTCTGATTTATATTTAGGAAATCCTCAACTGTGTGTTAGCCCCTGTATACTCTGCCCCAACCCCTTGCCTTCTTAATGATTCTGGAGGATGGACAACTGTATTTACTGGGAGCCCTGCAAATCCATATTACTACATTTCATTTGAGTTTCCCCTGCTAACAGGTAAGATTTAGGTATTTCTAAAATGATTTAATGTCACCTTCACTGCAGTGGCCCTTTCAAATTTCCCCTCATTAAAAAATATCATTAAAATCCCTTTCAAATTTCCTCTTATTAAAAAAAATCAGCATCAGTGCTGCTCTCTGATAGCTTGGGATCAGTACAGGGCTATCAGGATGGTGGGATGAAGTAGTCATTTTTGCCCAGTTATCCCAATTCTAAGTAGTTTTTAAAACATATCACACTGGGGTAAAAAGCATTAGAAATTGAATTCTAAGTAGGAAAACAAACAAAATGTTACAGTGAGTCATTTTCCAGTCCCAGGCAGCTTAGGAACACAGAAAGAAAAGTGTGTGGAGGGTAGGGTAAGGGGAATGAGCAGGAGCTTGGTGCAGTAGAGGCAACAGAAACAGTGGTGGCAAAGGAAGTTTAAGCACACAGGGATAGTAAGAGGAATGAAACACTAGCCAGAAAGAGATGTTAGCATTAGTCAAAGGACGGAACACCATTTGCAACTCCTTACCCATTATGTCATTGTCTCAGTTTCAGGTCAGAGAGAAACTATTGCAATAAACAGAAAGTGGGAACCCTACCTGGGTAATGACTAGAAAGCAGGCCATGAGAGCAGTTAACAAGATATTTATTTTCCTAGATCACTCTGCACTGGAAGCAATGGAAAATTATAGGCTTTCATGCCTAGCTAAGAAATATCAGGATATAAAAGGCGGAAGAGGACATTAGACATTCCCTTCCTCTCAAGATAAGAACAGAACCTAAAGTCAAGAAATAGCCTAGAACAATGAACAAACAGCAACAGCAACAAAAAGTAATCTGACTATAAAAAGCCCCTGTAGAAAAAGGGAAGCTTAAGACACAAAATTAAAAGAAGACAATGACTTGCAAATATTCATAAGGAAAATCAAATAAAAAGGCAGACTAGTGACAACAAGAATTCCTGGAAGAGCTAAAAATAAAGAGATTTTAAAAGAACAAAAATAATTTTAAAAATAAAGGTGGTAGAGGAAAAATTGGAGGAAATAGATGAAAATAATGCAAGAAAATGAAAAAAGAATTGATGGTTTAGTACAAGAAGTACAAAAATACTAAAAAAATCAGAAATTACTTTTAAAAGCACAAATGAAGAAATGTTAAAAGAAGTACTAAATCTCACTGAAGAAAAATACCTTCTTAAAAATTAGAATTGGACAAGTTAAATCATTCTATGAAGTATCAAGAAATAACAAAACAAAATCAAAAGAATGAAAAAATAGTAGAAACAGTGAAATAACATATTAAAAAACCTAACCTGGAAAATAGATTAAATAGACATATTTTAAGAATTATTTTATGGAATGACTGATGTAGAGAAATACTTTACATGTAAGATGCTATACTAATATGAACAAAATTTCTACCAAATCACTTTCTACTTTCTCCAAAAGTTCTTGTCAGATAAAGAGTTCATTGCTCATTAGTTTGTGGTCTTTGGTGTCAACTATAAGACTGCTATGTTCAATTGCTTCTAGATTTTTGTTTATCTATTCCATTGCACTTATTAACTTTTTTAAACAAGTACAAAATATTTTGGCGACTATTGCTTTATAAATGATAATATTTTAAGATCTGGTTATTCTGAACCCCTGGAATTCCTTGCCTTCTATTATTCCCTGCAGAGATTCTAAATCATGCGAAGATACAAAGTTATTGTTTTAAACAGAAGCTGATTGTTCCTCATTTGAGATTCTGTCCATTGAGCTCTCTCTCTCTCTCTCTCTCTCTCTCTCTTTCTCTCTCTCTCTCTCTGTCTCCTTTCTTCGCTTAACCTAAAATTATTTAGTGATGTTTCTTCTGTTACTTTTCTTTCCAATCTTATGAGAGAGATTAGGATTTCCATTTGCCTCTAAAGATTCTTTTTCTTTTCCTCTTATACTAAAACCCTTATTCCACTTTTAAAGAAATCTGCCTTTCTCCCTAATAATCCAAAGAATGGCAAGATATTTTGCTATCCCTTTCACTTTCTCTTTCATGATGGACAGTAACCTACACTGTAGTGTAGATAAACTATTTACTTTTCAGTTGCAGAAATGCAATTATCATGAACATTTTAGGCTACTGCTAAATTTTGCTTATGTGACTATTCTCTATACCTCTTGGAATGATCATCTTAGTTCTTTCATTTTTTTCTACTACCTCTTATAGACAACTTCCCTGGAAAATTGCTATGTCAAATGTTTGACAAAATATACCTTAATGGAATGACTACTAGTTGGAATTTCTTGCCACTCTTTTCATTTTGGGAAGAAGAGAAATAATAGTAATTTTTTTCTTCTGTAGAGATTAATAACTAAGCAGTACTGTTCCAACTGGAATGCTTAGCATGGCTTCAAGAAGGAAATAAGAACAAGTTCATTCAAAGGAAGGATGTATACTGGTAAGTGCTTTATTAAATTGAGATTGACACTGTCCTGAGACTGCTTTGTTTCACCATGCACTATTATTTAAAGAACTGAAGAGCTGCTCCAATAGAGAAAATAAGGTACATTACTTGAATGACAAGTACAGTTAGAATTAATAGGAAAGCATGCTTTAGCAAAATCTCAAAATCTATAAACCAGTAATGCCAATCATCTCACAGATAGGTTTGAGACTTGGTCTTTTACACTCAACTCCTAGACAAGCTACATCTGTCACATCTCCATGCTATGATTTCTATTCAGTGTTGGAGTAAAATATTATTTAATGAATGAGATTTAGGCTATGTTCATCACCATTCCACTGTGCACTAGCCCGGTCAGATGGTAATGACTAGGAATGTCAACAGCATGTCAAACTAGTTGTGATATAGAAAACTGAAGGAGGAAAACTGCCCATTACGGGTGCCAAAGATTTGCTGAAGGGACACATGGAAAGCAATTTAGAGTAAAATACCATCAACATTCATTGGTGGGGAAACAATAGTAAGAGACAGGCTGTATTGGCACAAAGAAATGAGGAGGATGGATAGGCTTAAACACATTGTGCTGCAGAGGAGGCTCAGAGGCAATATCTTGAAGAGAGATAAGCCTGAAGGAAGTTGTTGCTGTCATTATCCAGAAGACAGGTATTACAGACAGGCATCGTGGCAGAGATTGCTGCTGACTTGTCAGTCTATTGAGGTCCATTACTTAGATAGTGCCATCAGCAGTGTCATCTTCAAGTATGAAGGACAACACTATAAATAACTAAATCAAATCTGGGGAGAAATAGGGCTCTTGTTGATCACCTAAGAGCAGAGTGATATTCACTCTTATTGGGTTTATTTTCAAAGATAGAACATATTCTAGCTTTCCAAACAGATTGCTGAGTGAATTTCATATTTAATTGAAGTCTCAATAGGGTCCATTCTGTACAGTAACTGATACCCAGAGGATGAAATGAAAGAACAAATTGAATTTGCATTTCTAATGATAAGCATGTCAAACTTGGGAGAGAGAGTTAACCATATGCCAAAATCTTATGATTTCTGAGTGGCGTCAACACAGACATTTGGAAAGGACAAGGTCACCTTGAAGAAGGAAATTAAAGGTTTACTTATTCAATAATCCCTCTGCCTCATCCTATCCCAAAGAGGGCCAATCTCCTCGGAAGGGATGAAATGTCATTCTATCAGTGATAGGCAGACAGCACCCTGTATTCTGTGGTCATGTCTCTTACATCTAGTATTACTTGACCTTGGTTTTCCCAACACATATCACCATCTTGTTCTGTAGGAACTGTTGCCTATTTGGAGCATACAGGACATTTGTGTCCATGTAAAGGTGTGTATATAAGTCTTAAAAATCCATATTTAACTTCCAGGAGTCCATCTTTAGGACCAGATCCAATTTTCATATTAGTTCAAATTCTTCATTATCAAACTATCCATGAAATACTTTAAAAACTACTGAAAGACAGTCCAGAAGGTCTGATTTAAACCAGGAAGCTCACAGAGAACTCCATAGAGAGTCAGAAAGGAAAGAAATTCAGAGTATATTGTACGATCACATTTCAAGGTTCTCCTTCTATTTTATTTTTTTCCCTCTACCTATTCTTAGGAACTTAGTGGTAGTTATGCTTTTCTATAGCATCCTAGTGCCAATATCTATGAAATAATGATTTCTCTTGTGCCCTTAGAAGGAGAGAACATCAAAAAGGAGCAGGTGTAAGGTCTTACCTTCAAGTCAGCAGGTAGATCAAACTCCCTGGTAGGCTTCTCAATCTTTTCCAAAGATAAAAGCCTGCCAGATGACATGATAGACTGCAAACCTCTTGTCCTGAGACAAGTCAAACCCATTTAAGGACTTAGCCAGGCACTGGTGAAGATGTGAGGGAATGGAGGAGTTTGTGTTTGTGCATGTAGGACTATATAATCCTAGCATTAATGACAATAAAATTTTTCAAGCAGCTAGTAGGATATATATATATATATATGTATATATATAACTCTGACCTATTAATTGGTTTACTTTTAAATATGCTTACATGTATAGGCATATATCTAAGAATATATAAATATATGTAATATATGTAAATAAATATAAATATGTGTATAAGAATATATAAAAGCAAACCAATTACTGGAATACACAGACATATATGTATATATATACACATATGTATAAATATATATGTACACATACACACAACTTATACACTTCTATAACTATATCTTTATCTATCCATCTATCTACCTACATATTTTTCTATCTATCTATATTGAACTGAGTCAAATTTATAAAAATACCAGCCATTTCCTAAATGATATATGGTCAAAGTGTTAATTTTCAGGAGAAATCAAAACTCTTTTTAGTTATATGAAAAATGAATATAATCATTACTGTTTAAAGAAATACAAACTAAAATAATTCTGAAGTATCATCCCACAGGTATGATATTGCCTGCCATGACAAAGAAGAAAATCCTATTTTCTAGTCATCCTATCCTATTATGGTGGCAAGTTTTCTGAAGAATTCTCAAGATGATTGACGTTTTTGATTGTTAATAAATTGTGGGGTTTTCTTTGGATCTGTACAAAGACATTAAAGTCCATTTTACAGTTCTGCAATATTTCATAATTACTAGTTGTTAAGTTGGTATTCTTCCTAATGAATTCTGATTTCTGGATAAAAAATAAACTTCAAAATTCTTATAGTTGCATGTTTTATACCTTAATAACAATACATATTAATGTCATATTCACTTAATATTTATTCACATCAACACACAGCTTAAATATTCCCATTGATTTTTTTCAGTCTCAGGGTAGCCTCTATACATGTATAAATTAAAAATCATATAAATGTCCTCAACATATTTAACCAGAAAGAAAACTGTTCAATGATCTTTTGGGTTTCAAAAGGTGATACATAAAACAGTGAGCTGTAGACTCATCAAAGGTAATTGTCAGTCATGGAGGATGTACTCTGTGATTCTCAAATAAAATCTCTCATCTCCCTTTGTTTGTTCCTATCATTCCTTATTCCTGAATGTGCTCCATCTTTACCTTTGCCTTATAGAGTAACCTCTCTTCTTTACATGAAGTCTTCCAAATGAAGTCATCTCTGATACCCTCAATTATTAGATTTTTCATTCCTAAACTACTCAGAATTTAGCCAATTTCAATATATTTGTATTTATTAACTTCATATTTTGAAATGCATATGCATATATTCATATAGATATACACATGCCCAAATTGAAATGTGTGTGTTTGTATACATATGTGCATTCCTGTCTCCTCAATTAGAATATGAGATTTTTGTATGTAGTAATTGATTTATTCTTTGTATTTAAATTTCCAGGATATAGAATAGTACCTAAACCATAGTAGATACTTAATAAATATAAGTTGTTTGAAAATAAGCTATTTATGCCAATTGCTGAGACAGTTGAATTTTTTGATGGATCAGTGACCTCACTGAAGTGGTTATTCCCTTCAGTATTGTAGGCCATTCATGACCCTTGACCATAGACTCTTATTTACAACTTTTCATAAAGCTTCAAAATTGCTTTTTGAGTTCTCTCCCCCAGTGTTTGATTCTTCATAAAGTATAATCCTGACCTTAGGTTTAATTGTCACTGCCTACTTGCTTGGAATATACATTATTTTCTGTTCTTTATTGGAGTTCACAATCTAGAACTCAATGTAATATATATTCATATTTTGAAAGAGGGCTTTGGTGAGTATCCACTAGAAATTGTGTTTTTATTGATTGGAGAAGTAGAATTAGAATAATTCTAAAAATTAGAAGTCTATATCTGCTTTGATGAAGCTCTATTTTCTCACTATACATATGATATTGCTGTTACTCTTGATGAAAGACAGACACCTATGAAACTGCCAGCAGAGTTACAGGTTTTAGCACCTTGCATCCCAAAGTATTTATTCTGTTTTTAATGTGGAAAATGAACCTAAATTTTAGTGGAACAATGTTGAAAAGGTACTAAGTGTGCACACTCATACACCCACACTCACATAGTTTGTTCTTTCTAAGTGCATCTTATAACTTCTGGAGTAATAGTTGTTCATCACTCAATGTAACATGTATAACATTTGCTAATTTCATAAACAAACTCTGCCTGTTTTCATACACTGTGATTGTGTTAGGGGAGAAATCAGTCTCTTTTCACCCTTAATTTTCTTCTAACACATTTCACCATATGGCAAATTGCTGGCTATGACAGCATAATGAATGTTATAAGCTGAATTATATTTGATTGTTTTCACAAAGTGAATAAATCAATAATGATCTTGAGAGCTTTATTAAAAAAAGTTAAGGGATTTTACAAAAAAAAACAATAGAAAGGTAATTTATGTGAAAAGACTTCTCTTTAAGGATCATGAAGTGCCATACTAATTTTCAAAAACCAGAGAGAATGATAGACTGGCAAGCTTTATGTCAATTCCTTTCAAAATTCTAGAACCGGTTATAAAAGGGACATCTCAAGAGCATTTATAAAGAAACAAGGTGATCACTAAGAGCCAGCACTGGCTCATTAAGAACAATTCATGCTATATTAACAAACATTATATATATTGATACAGTGATACTGGAAAAACAGTTCAGTGGAATGGTTTGGATATGCACATAAATATACATTAGAATCTGAATTTAAGTAAGACTTTTGAGGAAATTTTGTTCTTATAGACAAGATAACAAAATGTTGATGGAAAAATAGTACAATTAATAAGTTATCTGACAGTCAAATATCACAATGAATGGTTAGAAATATCAATAGAAATGAATTGTCCAAAGAAGTGGAGGTAAGAGCTACACTATATTTTCACTTTCTTGGACCTTAGTTTGAGTATTAGGTCTACTTTTAGGCACTTCCATTTAGAAGGAATATTGAAAAATTGGAATTACTCAAGAATAGGACTTGAAGAATGATAATAGTCCTGGAAATCACAATGGAAATCAGATAAAAAATATGAAAATGTTTAACCTAGAAGAGAAGATTTAGAAGGAATATAGTAGTTGTTTCCACATATTTGAAAATTTCAAATCAATTTAACAAGCATTTATTAAGCACTTACTCTACACTAGATTTTATGCTAGATGCATGGCTATAATGACAAAATATATTTACTACTTTAGGGAGCTCATATTCCTTAACATGTCAAAAAATTATCACCTAATTACCTTGATTGTTATGGAGGGGAAATTACTGACTCATATGAAAACCTTCTCTAAAATGAGAGTTGTCTAAAATTGCAATGACTTGTTATAAGCAGTGAGTTCTTTTACCATGGAAATATTTGAGAAGATTTTTTATTATTTAGAATTAAAGATGAATGTTGTACCTGGAGTAGATGACCTTTGAGCTGTCATAACACCCTTGCATTCGACAGACCTATAAGTTTTCTTCAACATTACCTAATCCAACCTCCTCATTTTACAGATGAAGAAACAGATGACCGAAAAGGCAAAGTCACTGACTTGCTAGTCAGATCAAGTTGTTAATATTTTTTAAGCTTAGCAAAGGTGGTATTATATTCCATTCTAAGCAGTAGACTATTTTATAACTATATAAAGTGCAATAATTTGTAGAAAAGATTCAATGAATCAGTAGTTTATTAGTGACAAGTATAAGACCAGTACTCAGGAAATATTTTTCTATTTTACTTTTAGCATAAATTTTTTAATAAATATGTTCCCTTCATATCTTATTTTTAAGCATCAATGAGTTTTAAAAATTCTTTTGCTTATAATATGATTCAAATTTCCTGTTACTTTAGAGCTTCATATTTTACTTACTCTATAATTTACTTCCAGATGGTATCTAAAGTTTCTTTTCACAAGTAGATGTACTATAGTAAGTATATTCAAGAGACAAATAAAATCCACATGTAATTTATCCATAGCCACTAACTAATTAGTTACATAAGCATACATAATCATGGACATATAGTTAAACATACCACTATTTATCACATCTCAACACTACCATATTGACTCCAGGCAAGAGAATTTTGTGAAAATCTTCTTCCAAATAACAGTGGGAAGATAAAATCCATATGTGAAAGATGATCTGTATTACCAGTACATAAATATTTATTATTTCACAAAGTTCCACTTGGATAATTCACTATGGTTGGTGGTATCTCTGGATTACTCAAGGCTATGCCAGTAAAGTGGTAAGCCCTGGCAAGTTCTATCATACTAGAAGGCTACAGCTGTGATACTGGTTACGCAATACATCTTTTGAGGATTAGTCTAAGTACAGATAAGTCAGTTACCAGTAAGTCATTCAGTTGATGATAAATAATTTAAACAAGGGGAAAAGTTTTAGATAGTGACTAAAAATGGATTTACTAATGATGCTTTAAAGGTGGTATCCTTCTTAAACAACCAACAAAGTGGTCATATTACTAAAGAAACTACAATTTCAACATTGATTTAATTCATAGAGACAAAACCATGAAACAAGAGGATTCTGCTGTAACATTAAAAATTAGGTCCCTGGAGAGACAAATAAAGAAATTAATGCAGTTGGTTTTATTGTTTATTTAAAGGAAATTTCCAACAAAATTTACTAGATCTTTGTTTAGCTCAGTACTCCTTACTCATTATAAATAACACACCTCTCCCATTTCCAAAACAAAATACTAATCACTATTGAAAGGGTAAAAAAGAATTCTTTAATTTCTTTAATTTAATGGGGAACCTGGAGGTCCTCTTATCATAAAGATGTGTAGGGATTAATCAACCCACACTGACAGAAAGTAGGAACCGGGGAGTCCCCTGCTGAACTACTGTCAGTTGCAGGCTGGGAGTTGTTGATAATTTAAGGCTGGCAGTTGGTGAGGCAGTTGCTGAGAGGTACGGCTGGCAGTTTCAGGGAGTTGGCTATTGGACGTGAGTTGGTCATTGGGAGTCGGTTGCTGGTAGTGTGGGTTGGCATTGAGTTGCTGAAATATAAAGATGGACATGAGCTTACTGAGGAGGATTTTTGGCTTTAACCTTTAGAGGGATTTTTTTCTCTGGACCTTGAGGGATCAGAAGTCTGTCTCTGAGGCAAGGGACAACTGGGAATTAAACAGTGGCAGTTGAAGGATAAAACTTATTTAAGGAGGTCATGGATGGTAGCTGTTTATTTATTAGTGTAGATAGATAGTGAATCAATTTTAGGTAGAATAGGTTAGATTAGGCCTGGTCTGGCTAATCAGAAGAACCTGTCCTTGAATACAATTAGAGTAGGGCTTTTAGAAATTTTAGGTAATAATAGGAATTTTAGGTATATTTACAGGGTATAAAATTAGTAGTCTCTCTTTCCTCTTTTCTATCTTTATATACTTAGAGAAATATATAGATATAGATTTAGATATATTCACACACACACACACACATATATAGTTAAATGCTAGAAGTTTTCTTTTCTCTGGCTTAAAGGGATAATATTAATTTATAACTCTACTATATTCTCATTAAAACTTAAATTATTAAAAGCTGCTCTCTTATTTTGTCAAAGCCCCCATTTTAACTCTTACAAAAGAAAGAACCAAAAAGCATAATTTACACTGATATTTGTTGCATAGTGAAATCTTGTTGAATACATTGTAAGACTGAAGATTTCAGCATGAAAGAAGATTCTAGAATGTGAAAGAAGTCAGAAAATGATCAGAGGGGCCAAAGAAGAGAAAGGAGATTGTCTAAAGCAGGGTAGGATTGCTGTAAAGAAATGCTGAACATCTCAGGGAGCACTCTGTCATGGAGGAAAAAGAGAGATTTTCTTTGAATTAACATAAAAGGTAGAGTAATTAAACAAATAATTCATTATGACTTTCCAAGTAAAATCAACATGTAATTTAGTATTTAGTGGTTGTGGTATAAAAGTGGACATAAGAAAAGATTGTTTAAAATGCTAGAAAATGTCTGAGTTTCAATCTCCAAAGCCTCAGGTATACATATTATAAATACTTTCTTCAAGAAGAAAGTTGAAAAGTAGGAATTATTAGCACCAATTAGTTAACACATAAAAAATGAAATTAATTTTCTCTAGATAGGAAATGACTGATTTCCAAGTGAGATATTCAAAGTAGATTTCTTTGTGTGTAGTTAGACTTGTTGAGATAAAAATAAAACAAAAAAGCATAGAAAAGAGAAAATATAATAAAATGATCTATTTAAATAAACAATTATTGCAGAAAAATGGGAAATGTGTAAAGAACTACAGGTCAAAATGGACTACAACTCTTTCCTGAGGAAGTTTAAGTAATGTAAAGCAACTATCAAAACAAAGAGTTTAGAGCCTAGAAATCTAGTTTCAGAAGAAATGACTAGTAAGCCCATATATTTCTTATCTCACTTCTTCAAAGTCTTCATCGGAATGATTTGTACATATGGAGAGTATTCTATAGTTGACTACATTGGTATAGTCACATGATTGAAAGATACAGAATATAAGATCCCACTGTGATTATTTTGCTACAAATAATCATTTTATTCATTCAATCAATGTCTCCCATGCATGTTTTAATATCTCAAGTTTCCTTTTTAAATGCAATGGAATAAGTAACTTTGGTTGATAATTTTCCATTACTGTAAGAATTGCTTGCCAAATATGTGGGTCATTTTCATTAAGCTCATCCAGGACATAGTCTGTGTTAAAAAAGAAATTGAAGTAAATGGCAATTTTCTCCATATACTCTACTTTTGATGCTGGCTTTGTAATAATTACATAAAACATTAGAACGTCTCTAAGCCTACAAAGTAGATCTATAGCCATAGCCATGAAAAAGTGTTCATCCTAATAATCTACACAGGCTAAAAATAGTGGAGTGGTTCTTGACCAGAAGATGTCCCTTGAGCAGGTGCATCTTTATCTATAATTTGTTCATATAGGCACTGAAATGGATAAAGATATGAAAATAAAATTGAATAAGGGGAAGAGAGCAAGATGAATTTGAAAATTAATGTAAAATTTGCAACAATTTTTTTAGACCCTTGTACTTCGGTGTATTGTCTCATAGGTGGAAGATTGGTAAGGGTGGGCAATGGGGGTCAAGTGACTTGCCCAGGGTCACACAGCTAGGAAGTGGCTGAGGCCGGGTTTGAACCTAGGACCTCCTGTCTCTAGGCCTGACTCTCACTCCACTGAGCTACCCAGCTGCCCCCTGCAACAATTTTTAACCTCCCTCTTTGATAAAAATCTATGTCTCACTTTTTTTTTGATATCTGTACTATTCAGTGATGCTATAGTTATAAATATTACCCTCTCTCAGGAATCAAAAATGTAGGCTAATCAAAGGGTAAAGGACAATGTGGTGATGGTAGAGATGTAATATATTAAAAGCAATGAATTGATATGATGCACATTATAAAACAGAAGCAATTATTATATACCTAGTAAACACAGGTGATACAACTAAAGGCAACTGACAATTCCTGTCCTCAAAGAGTTCAAAATCTAGGTATATCAACAAAATTATTTTTAAATGTTTTTTTTTTATCTTTCTCAATTACATGTAAAATAATTCTTATTCTTTTTAAAAATAAATTTTGATCTTAAAATTCACTGCCTTCCCTGACCCTATCTTGACATAGAATATATATATGCAATCATTCAAAACGTATTTCCAAAACATATCTCCAATATTAGCCATATTATAAAAGAGAACACAAACAAAAAAACAAAACAAAACAAAACAAAAAGCAGAGTTTTAAAAAATGTACTTTGATCTAAATGTAGATTGTATTGGTTCTTTCTTTTAGGCAAACAATTTTTCATCATAAATTCCTTTAGAACTGTCTTGGATTATTTCATTGATGAGAATAACTCCACCATTCATAATTGATTATTATACAATATTTCTCTTACTTTGTATAGTGTTCTTCTGGTTCTTTTCACTTCATTTTGAATATTTCACCTAAGTCCTTGAAAGTTATTCTGAAAGCATCCTGCTTGTCATTTCTTATACCACAATAGTATCCAAACACAATCATATAGTATCCAAACACAATCATAATCATGACTTATTTGGCCATTCCCCCAGTTAATGAATATCCCTTTAATTTCCAGATCTTTTCCAGGACAAAAAGAGTTGCTATAAATATTTCTGTACATTGTAATGGGTAAATTATTGGGGTTTAGAAAAGGGGATGAATGGGTGAAGAGGAATCACTAACTGAGACAAATACAAATGGGAATCACACCCAAACCCACAAAACACAGGACTTGGGAAATTAGTGATGACAGTTGAGACCAACTGTCACTTCAGACCTATAGTGAGCCCTCTGGATTGTGAAGAAGGAACAAAAGGAAGCTAAAAATACTATTTAATAATGAATTTAAGAGTTAGAGATGTAGGGAGAGGTCACCCTAAAACTAGGTATTTAAGAACAAAACTCAGGGACTGGGAGATGGGTCGGATCTACTCTATATTAGTACAAGCTGTCAGCTTGGCTGGCTGGAAGGGAAATGGATGTCTTACAACTGGGTCCACTTCTGTTCCAGCGATAATCCCAGATTTCAGAAACACAGGTCCACAGCAAAATAAATCCACAAAGGTAAAGACAAGGAGCTTGAATCAGCCTGGGATGTCCACCACCCAAGTCTGATCCTCTTATTCAACTTGAATTTCCCACAGGCAGGTGTTTCTTCTGGGAGACAAATCCACTGTCCTGAGCTCTACCCTAGAGACAGAATAGAAACAGTTCACCAGTATCCAACTGCTCTCAGCCATGACAGAGTCTCTCTCAGGAAAAAGACTTCCTTCCTTGCCACTATCCATCATTGGAACCTTTAGATCTTATCTGACAGCTTGGGTGCTATTTACACTAAATGTCTAAAATCATAATTTATAAATTTTCCTACAACAACATATAGGGCCTTTCTATTTTTTTTTATCTCTTTGGGATACAGAACTAATAGTGGTATTGTTAGGCTAACAAGTATGCACAGTTTTATAGCTTTTTGTGCATAATTGCTCTCCAAAAAAGGATGGGTAGTTCACAACTCCTCCAAGGATACATTTGTGTCCTAATTTTTACACAACTCCTCCAACATTTGTCATTTTCCTATTCTGTCATGCAAATTGACCTGATAGGTATAAGAGGGTACCTTAGAGTTGCTTTAATTTACATTTTTCTAATCAATAGAGATTTTGAGCCATCAAAATGATTTATGACTAGGAAAGGAGGTGGCCTGGTAGGAGAGCAAGACTAAACAATACTTGTCAATAGCAGATGGACAAGGCTTTCCTGTTTCCTTAGTACCAAGAACATCTGATGAACTGTAACATTTATAAGAGGCCTTAAGCAGAAATTATGCTGTATAAAAAGGTTTGATAGTTTAAAATGAAGACATACTTATATCTCCGAGGTTAAAGTTCTATTGAAATTATCTAGTATTTCATTAGTAAATTAATATTAAATGCTACATGTGTGTTTTGTTTTGTAGGGGAAACATTTTAGTACCATTTTAGACTTCAAATTTAAAATAGAAAACAGGCTTTTAAAAAATTTAACATTTTAGGCATTCTCTTAATAATTTTCTTTTAAAATAGTGTCATAAAGAACAAACTAACCCTTACTTTTTTTTAATTTTAAACCCTTAACTTCTGTGTATTGACTTATAGGTGGAAGAGTGGTAAGGGTAGGCAATGGGGGTCAAGTGACTTGCCCAGGGTCACACAGCTGGGAAGTGTCTGAGGCTGGATTTGAACCCAGGACCTCCCATCTCTAGGCCTGGCTCTCAATCCACTGAGCTACCCAGCTGCCCCCTAACCCTTACTTTTAAAGCAAATCAAAAGTCCCTTTACAAAAGATTTTATGGAATATAAAACCTCATCATCCCAGCAGCCTTTTTTTATTGTTCTTTAATTGCTTCAATCTGACCTTTTATGATGCTTTTACAGTTTTCTTGGCAAAGATATTGGAATGGTTTGCCATTTCTTTTTCCACTTATTTTATGGATGAGGAAACTGAGGCAAGCAGGGTTAAGTTCCTCACCCAGGTTCACATAGCTAGTGAGTACCTGAGACTAAATTTGAACTCAGGTCTTATAGACTCCAGGGCCAATACTCTATTCACTACGCCACCCACCTGCCCTCTCAGCAACCTTATAAGTTATCTAATGGAAATATTTTCATTTCTGTTAGGTATTGCAGTGTCAAGAGCACTGACCCTGGATTCAGGTAGACATGAGTTCATGTTGCCCTCAAATACTTCTTGTCTCTGTAAACCTGGGATATTTGCTTAACCTCTTTCTAACTCAAATTTCACAACTGTAAAATAGGGATAACAGCAGCTACTTCAAAGGGCTTTTGTGAGGACCAAATATAATAATTGTAAAGCACTTGACATGGTCTTTTGCATATAATAGGTACTTATTAATGCTTGTTCCCTCATCTCCACTCTCCTTAATTTTATAAATAAAGAAGCTAAGTCACAGAAAGGTCCAAGCACACTCATAGTCACATAAGTTAGGAAGTGTCAAGCCTCTGACTAAAACTACTAAAACTTTGCTTCTTATAAATTCTCTTGTTCTTTATTTGATAAATGAAGCCTTCATCAGAGACTCTTTGTACCTTGATAATTTATTAAAAGATGATATCAGAGCTCTTTTTTATCATAACTTTTGAGAAGTCCAATAATTATTAAATTATCTCCTCTCGATCTATTTTCTGGGTCAGTTATTTTTCTAATGAAATATTTTTACATTTCCTTCTATTTTTCATTCTTTTGATGTTGTCCTATTGTTTCTTTATATCTCATAGATCCCATGGTGCTTCCACTTGCTCAGTTCTAAATTATTAGTAATCATTTTCTTCAGTGAGTTTTGCTACTTCTTTTTACTTTTGGTTGTCTACTTTTCATAGAGTACTTCCCTTCAGTTAATTTTTGTGACTCTTTTATCATTTGACCAATTCTGATTTTAAGATATTATTTTCCTCAGTAGTTTTTAATGTTTGCATCTTTCGTCCAACTGTAGGCTGTCTTTTCATATATTTTATTTATATATTTATTTTATTTTTTTATTTTTAGAAAAACTTTCCATGGTTACATGATTCATGTTTTTACTTTCCCTTTCACTCCCTCAAACTCACCCCCCCTCCTTAGCCGACATGCATTTCCATTGGTTTTAACATGTGTCATCAATCAAGACTTATTTACATATTATTGATAGTTGCATTTTTGTCGTCATTTTGGGTCTACATCCCCAATCATGTTTATACATATATTCATATATTTTAAACCCTTACCTTTTGTCTTAGAACCAATACCTTGTATTCGTTCTATGGCAAAAGAGTGGTAAGTGCTAGGCAAATGGAGGTTAAGTGACTTGCCCAGGGTCACATAGCTAGGAAATATTGGAGATCAGATTTGAACCCAGGACCTCCTGTCTCTGGGCCTGGCTCTCAATTCACTGAGCCATGTAGCTGCCCCCTCATAATTTTCTTGTATCTTGCATATCTTGAATCACTCATTTCTTTTCTCAATTTTTCTTCTATATTTTTTTATTTGAATTCAAAATTCATTTTGAACTCTTTCAAGAATTCTTTTTGGGGGTTGTATCCAATTTTTCTTTTATTTTGAGGCTTTGCATTTAGCCATTTGGAGTTTGTTGCATTCTGAGTTTGTGTCTTGATTTTACCTGTCACCATAGTAAACTACTAAAATCTTGTTCTTTTTTGCTGTTTGCTCATTTTCCAGCCTATTGTCTTTCATTTGTATGTTAAAGTTGGGATCTGATCCTAAAGTGGAGAGGGCACTATTAAAAGTTTAGATTTTTATGCTTCTGTTTTTGGAGTTTATTGGGGGGGAGTTATATGTTTTTTGGCTTTTCTAATGTGATATGATCTATATAGAAATGTAGTCATTGTTCTACCAACCTGTTCTCTGGTCTGTGAGAGACTACAAGCACTCGATCTTAGGACTTTGACTAATGTCCCTGTTATAAATGCTCTTGCTCCTTTTGTCCCTGGAAATGAAAATTGGGTCCCTGTTCTCCTGTAGCCATAAGCATAAGTGTTCCTTTCTGCATTGCCCTGAAATTAGGGCCTTTGTTAACTTGTAAATAACTTCACAAAATGTTTTCTGATGTGAGAATGAGGTCCCCTGCCCTCTTATGGTTGTGTGTACCAGTTCCCCAAGTTTCCCTGTAATTGCAACTAAAACATTTTATGGGTAATACAACAGGGTCTTACACCCATTGACACCAGAAATATTCTCCATAATTTCCTTCTGAACTCCCTTTCCACCCATTTAATATCTGTGAGCTGAAAGTTCCTGAAGGTGCTGCTACTGGATTATTGGTGTTTGACCCTATGCTCTACTGCTCTCTAGGCCTAACCATATAACCCTGGTAGAGATATTTCCTGTTAATCTCCTACATTGTCTTGGACTTTACAATTATTTTACTCTGACGTTTTGTTGGTTTTGCTATTTCAGAATTCAGCTTCAGGTTTTATTTTAAAGTTGTTTGGAGGGGATTTGGGGAACATCTAAGTAACTTTCTATATACATTTTACAACTTGGCTATGCCCACTGAATGACATCATCAAGCCTGGGATTTTTGGAAGATATATCATAAAAGCATAAGCACTGGCAGATTTTACCAAACTGGAATGGATATAATATATGTCAATGATGTCAGTCATCCAGTGTATATTTAGCCAATCTAGCTAAGGTACTTAGCTAGGTACTTATTGAATGAAAAGTATACAGAAGAAAATTATTTATTTTCACTTATTTCTTTTCCCACCCAAGATAAAACGAGACTAATGAAAACTAAAAAGTGAAAGGTTTATGTTCTGTTTCCATGGAAAGAATGTGAAGTAAGCATTTATTTTGCTCTATTATTCTACTTTCGGCATATATCTGAGTTCTTGAAATTTTTAAAGGAGATTACGTAAGAAAAAGCTGAGGTGAAAGTAGGAGGGAAGGATCTAGGTCTCTCACTTAAAAACAAATTGGGAGAGACATCTTGCAATCAGCCATTCTATAACCTCAAAAGTCTATATTCCAGAGAGTATGACATATTGATTTTGGTCTTCATATGCTTTCCTGTCTTACTCCTTAACTGTGACTGGAACAGAGGATGCCACGTCATGCTACTCTTCATCTTCCTCTGGATTTTGTGTTTAAAGGAAACTAAAGGAAGTTTTATTTATTTATAATCAGAAAGATCCTTGTAGATAATGAATCCTGACTCCTCCACAGTGGTCTGAGATAGCAAAAGTTAGTTCTCTCATTAATCCTCCCCCATCACTCCATTTCCTTCAAAACAATAGGAAAACAAAATGTACTTTTTATTCAGCCTACAACCCAGTGGAAAAACACTTTGCAACCAAAATAGCATCTCTTCCCAATTTAGGAGAATTAGAGAGTGATGGGCAGTTTTTCTT
Source organism: Gracilinanus agilis (assembly GCF_016433145.1). Lineage (NCBI taxonomy): Eukaryota > Metazoa > Chordata > Mammalia > Didelphimorphia > Didelphidae > Gracilinanus > Gracilinanus agilis. Next base: position 233,062,102 of record NC_058132.1, on the reverse strand, counting down.
AAGTTCTCTATTACTAAGAAATAAGAGATCCGAAGGTATTATATATATATAGAAATACAGTTATGTCATTAATATAGGGCATTTTTAGGTGAGGAATGCATTTTTCAATGCAGTTCAATATATTCTTGACATTATATCTTAGAGCATTGCATAGAGCACTAAGAGGTTAAATGGCATGCCCAGGATCATAAAGCATGTGTGTTAGAGTTTAGGCTTAAACCCAGGTCTTAGTGAACTCAAAATTAACTATCTACTATGCCATATTATCTGACTATAGTATATACTATATGTATACATATATATACATATATGTGTGAAATAATATGGCCTAATAAAATTATTTTTCTATTTTTCTTTTTATATATTCTATATTACTTTAGAGCAGTGATGGCAAACCTATAGCATGTGTGTCAAAGATGGCACATAGTGTGCTCTCTGTGGGCACATGCCCTAGTTCATTACTAGAAAAGGAGAGGGACTTCAACAGGGCTGCTCCCCTCTCCCTCTCTACCAGGCCTGATGACATTTTTTCACATCCCCCGCCCCTCTGCCCAGCAGCCAATGGGAGCACACAGAGGGTAAAGTGGGCTGTTCACAGGTGGCAGAGCTGGAGGGGAGTGGAGTGCTTGGGCCACTCCCCTCCCCCTCTCTACACTTGCTGAGGACATTCCTCACTTCACCTGCCCCTCTGTCTAGCAGCCTAGTGGAAGCATTTTCTCCCTTCTCTGTGTGGGATGAAGGGTTGGGGGGTGTGTGTGGCATAGCACACAGTCTCTAAAAGGTTCACCATCACTGCTTTTGGGAGTTTTCATTAGTAGTACTTAAGGTTACATATTAAACTTAAGTAACTTTGAACTTTGTGATTTGACCTTAGAGTACACAGACTAGGTTTAGTCTATAAGAATGATTATTTCAATCAGTGGTTTGAACATTTCAATTTCAATAATAAGAACTTATTAGCTTATCTGTCCCAACCCAGAAATATTATTATTATTAATTATTAATTATTCCTATTGACTCCCAGAGGAGCATAGGGCATCTCATGCCAACGGACTCTGTTCTGGGCAACTTCCCCCAACTGGGCATATCTTTGCCAGGTCTGTTTTGGCCTTCCGATTTTTCTCCTTCCTGGTGGGTTCCATATTTTTTCTCACAGCGTCCTGGCTGATGGGACACTGAACTGTTCTTTCCCAGAGTCTGGTATTGGAGATCTTTTCAGGCCATCTGATGTCCAAGATTTGACTTAGGCCTGGAGTTTGTTGGCTTTTGCCAGCACACGTTGTGGACTCTGTTGGAGAGCAATCTTCCAGACTAGGTGATCGTTGGTTTTGTTGGTTTAATGAGGTTGCAGTTTCTATAGCAAGTGAGATTTTTATGCGGTGAGGTTGCTAGCCTCGCGCCCAACCCTCCTCCTTTTTCAGCCGGGCTTGGGACAGAAATCTTAGTGATAGTACCTTATTTTTAACTCAATTCTATATTTTCCCTAATGCAGAGGTCCTTGTTTTTTTAATTTATGTACATGTATGGACAATATGTACTATTTGTCATACATGAGTATATGCTAATGACTCTAAAATAATTTTTTCAAAAACACAAAATTAAATTCATAGAATTATAAGGGAAACTAGTTATATTGGAATGCCATCATCAAAAGTTTTTTTTAAAAACAAGCAGTTTACAAACTCCTGCTTGAATTTTTAAAAATTAATTAAAAATATAAAAATAGAAGGAAAAACAGAACTCCTGCCTGAAATACATTCAGTTATCTAGCATCAAACTAAAAATATAAGGATTATAATATATGTAATAATTATAAAAAGGACTGAGAATTTACTATTACCCTGTCTCAATCAGCAAAGAAAACAATAATATTCTTTTGTTTTAATATATGCCATTCCTTCTACTTTCCCTTGAGTTGTTACGCTTCCCTTGAAAAAGCTAACAAAATCTGTTTGTCAAGTCCTTGCTTTTTGTACATACTACCACGATGCAACCAGTGTCTATGGCTCTTCTCCTCCTCTCCAGGGTCTACACTCCTTTTGTTCTGGCATTTATCATTTATCCTGGCTCCCAGCTACTACCTCCTCTTTACCTACTCTAAGGACTCCTTTAGCACAATACTATAGTTTCTGACTTGGCTCAGAACTTTACCTGTGCTCCCCTATCAGCCACTGTCTCCATCTGCTGCTGCTAGCACATCTTCCTTATCTCTATTGCTACCCAGAAGCCTCTTCTGTCTTTTTCACATTTCTCTTCATCTCTCCTATTTACCGATTATTATGTGCATAAAGCAGAGATTTGTGTTGGTTTTTTTTCCCCTCTTGTTTATGGGAAGTGGGTAGGAAAGGGGAAGATCTACCTAAATAGTTTTTGGAACTGCTCAGATTCTTTTGGCAAGAATCCATTCTACGTGTAGCTATTATATAAATTAGAAAGACATAAAGAAAAAAGTGACATGCTTCAAATGCTCCTTTATTCAGTATTATTTTGAGAATATGGTTTTAGTTTATATGAACCATAAGGTTGAGCAATAGTAGATACAACTTGGGAATTGTATGTTATTCCTTATTTACAATGGGTTATGTCTACAGAATATAAATTCAATGGAGAGTTTGTCAATTCTCTTGTGTGCTCATTACCACCCTTACAGTGTAAGAGAAAATATGTCATACCCACTAGAGATATCCTGTACACACTGTTGGGCCAGCAATAGCCTGCTGTGTGTGTGGAATCTGGCAGCTACTGCAAAATTTCCAGTAGGTGCAAAGCTTGAATAAAAGAAGCTCCCGTCAGGCCTTTCATCCTTTGAGAGGCCCTTTTGACAGGGGTGAAACTTTATGAGATTTCACTCATAAACTATCACCCCTAGAGAAAATGGTGGCTCAGTAAACAGGCCAGTTTGTCCAGGTGCAAACCTCCAAGAGGGAAGAAAGCAGGAGAAATGTTCATTGTGACTGACCATGCAGATGAGGATTTGAGATCAGATGATCCATCCCCTTTTCTGTCATAGAATAACAAAGAAATGCTTTTGGTGTGAATTTGGACAATTCATCTACCTCTTAGTTAGAGATCCCTTACTTAGGTTAACCACATTCTCCTGATAACAATTTTATATAAGTTTTTACTTAGCCTTAAAACTTTCTTAAGTATTCCTGACTTCCATCATCATCATCATCATCTTAAGAGGAGGACAACTAGGTTAAACAGTAGATAGAGTTGTAGACCCAAAGTCAATAGGACCTGGTTTCAAATTTGACCTCAGACTTCCTAGCTAGTGACCCTAGGCAAGTCACTTAACCCCAGTTGCTGAGCCCTTATCTCTCTTCTGACTTAGAATCAATACTTAGTATCTATTCTGAGACAGAAGGTAAGAAGTTAAAAAAATAACCCTATATATATCTATATCTACATATACATACATGTTTCCTCTTTTTTTTTCTTTTAAATTATAAGGCCCTAATAATAGGGTAACACATCTTTCAGACTCTTAATAATAGCTGCATATCTGTATTTCAGAAAAATAGAGAAGTAGATAGATAGGTTTATAAATGTGACACCATATTTCCCATATCCTTTTCTTCCCTTTAGTTAAATTGAATTGGTTTTTAACTATTTTAAAATGCTAATTCTATAAGATGAAAATATACTTTACTATAATAGGATTATCCATCTCCAAGTGTAATGTGCTGTAATGAGGGAAAAAATAAAACAAAACACACAGAAAAATACAGAATGGATTTGGGTGTCAAAGGTTAAGTTCTAATTTTCCTTTTGACATATGGGCAAGTCCCTTAAAAATGAGACCATTCAGGGGGCAGCTGGGTAGCTCAGTGAATTGAGAGCCAGGCCTAGAGACGGGAGGTCCTAGGTTCAAATCTGGCCTCAGACACTTCCTAACTGTGTGACCCTGGGCAAGTCACTTGACCCCCATTGCCTACCCTTACCACTCTTCTGCCTTGGAGCCAATACACAGTATTGACTCCAAGATGGAAAGTAAGGGTTTAAAAAAGAAAAATGAGACCATTCAGCTAGATGATCTCTAAGGTTCCTTCCAGGTGGAACATATTGGGAGACTGACAAGGATGGTAAGGTAGTATGAAGAAGTACAGCCTAGCTCTCCTCACAAATATTCTAACAAAGATCTAAAAAGAGCACTGTCCTGAGTAGTGTATGGAAAATATAATAATTTACACCAAATCAACAATTTGGCCCAGAGGCAGGTGATTAGTGCAGGAGCCATGGAAGAGGAGTGGGCAAGACCATCTTTTGCTAGGACAACCTCATTTTTTTCCGTGTTATGCACATGGTGTTCAATTCAATTTATGACTATGGAACCAATGAGAATTTTATGAAAGAGCTTAATCATTATTTTCCATGTCATCCAACTGAAGGGGGTATGACACTCCTCTAGAAATCCGTATCTTCTCTTTGATCATCTTTCCTGGATTAGATATATCAACCATTATATACATATATACATATATAAATACATATTGTACATATAATACATAATAAATAATAAAATACGTATTATATGTCACACCCCACCACCACCACCACCACCACCACCACCACCACCACCAACAACAACAACAACAACAGTACAATGAAAAAAAAAATTCTCTCTCTGGTTGTGGGAGAGGAGAGGAGGGTGAACTGGAGTCTGTATTGTCAGCCAAACAAGGTTATAGGACATCATGAGGTGGCTGTTGGAGGGGTTGTGAAACCCCTACCTCATAGACGTGGGTCATTTGATTACTTCCTATTTTAAGTAATTGTTCTTTTAGAATTAGTTCTAGGGCCAGTACTTTCTTCACATTTGGTATCCAAGAAGTCTGAGTAATGCGAAGTCTGGGTGAGCTGTAACCTTTATAGCAAAGAGATACATGGTCTTACCATCTGTCCCACAAATTACTGAATGATGGGTATAGTTAATTAGAAATCTTGCTCTCCTGGATACATAAAAGCTATGTCATATCTCTCTTGGCTCTTTTCAAGGTCAGGACATCTCCAATTCACAGAATCAAGTTATGAATGGTCTGATGAGCAGAAACCAGATATAAAGGCTGGCTTGTTAGGGCTTTGTTTCAAATGTTGACTTTTAAAAAGTCTTATGTACAAACAACTGTACCAGCTATCCCACAATAAGTATAATATTTCAGATCAAGACAATAAGTATTTATTGAGCATATTGTGTTCTAGACATTGTGCTAAGGGATGGGATGAAAAAATAAATAGACAAAAATCCTGCTATTACTATGGGCTGGAGGTTGGCACCAGCTTTTTGAAATAAGAGCTAAACCAAAGGTAGATGTGTCATATTTCTGCCATCCCAAGGCTTTAAATGACCTCAAGGGCTGGCCACTGTCAGTACTACAAGCTGCACTTGTTCTGAGCAGGGGCTGCTGGCCACCGAAATAGGGGCACCATTAACCATGTATTCTCCTTCCACTTGTCATATAAATGCCTCTTATTAGCTCTTGCTTATTTATTCCCTTTTCTTTAAAAATTAAAAAAAAATAGGCCAGGTCCTATGCCAAGCACTAAGAATATAGAGGGAAAAAAGAAAGAGAGGAACAGAGATGAAAGAAAGAAAGAAAGAAAGAAAGAAAGAAAGGAAGGAAGGAAGGAAGGAAGGAAGGAAGGAAGGAAGGGAGGGAAGGAAGAAAGGAAGAAAAACAGAGTGAAGGGAGGAGAGAGGAATGAATAGAGGAAGGATGGAAGGAAGGAAGAAAAAATCTTTCCTCTCAGCAATATTTTGTAGAGAAACCAAAATGGACAAATATAATAAAATACAAAATATAAACAGAGGAGCTAAAGGGAATCAAATAATTACAGGAATTGGCTATTATCCTTTCCTCACTTATGGCTTTTTATTTCTCTATCTCTCTGTGTCTCTCTCTCTCTTTCTCTCTCTCTGTCTTTCTATTCCTGTCACTGTCTCTCTGTCTCGGTCTCTGTTTCTTTCTCTACCCAAATCCTTTTAGGTTTACATAGATCTCTTTTGAAGACTGAGAATATGTCATATGCTAAAAGTAATACTATACAAAATACTATACAATACAAAAGGTATTGATGAGTTAGCAAGTACAGATATATGTGTGTATGTATATTCATATGAATATTTGTATGAAGAGAATATTCACTTTGAAAGAGTTTTATTTTATTTTTTTTTAAACCCTTAACTTCTGTGTATTGGCTCCTAGGTGGAAGAGTGGTAAGGGTGGGCAATGGGGGTCAAGTGACTTGCTCAGGGTCACACAGCTGGGAAGTGTCTGAGGCCGGATTTGAACATAGGACCTCTCGATCCACTGAGCTACCCAGCTGCCCCTGAAAGAGTTTTATAGTAACTAAAAAGAAATTACTTTTTTTCTAGAGATCATTTCATAGCCAAAACTTCTTTGCCATGAGGTTTATTTCAAATACTGAAAAAACAAATCTCTCTAGCTTTCTGCTTTCTAAAGGGAAATTTCCACAATACAATATAGCCATTCTTTCATATGCACCATTACATAAGGATAATTGAAGCAACTTTCTGCTCACATATAATATCCCAATCAATTTTCTTACATACGGATTATCAAATGCTACCGGATTTTCTGACTAGATGACTAAGTGGGTCATGTTTTCTCCTATATTAGTGGGATTGTATCTGCCTCAAAATGCAAAATCTCTTTAAAGACAGAAGCTGTTTTAAAAAATCTCACTTAGCCAGTGGTTATAGTTAACACAGAAATGCTTCAAATACTTCCATGTATAATTTATATATCATATCATCTAAATATGTAAATATGGAAACACAAGACAGTATATTAGAGGCTAGTACAGGAGTCAGAATGACCTGGTTCAAGTGTCATGCATGACACACTTTAACTATGTGAATCAAGGCGAGTCACTCAACTCTCACTCTTCCAGGAAATTCTTTAGATTATAAATTAAAGAGGAATCACTAAGATATATGGGTGACATTATACACACCAGTGAAATTTCAGGTTGTGCTACACACTTTACAATGTGTATGCTTATTGTTGAACATTTATGTTTGCATAGGGCAGCCAGGTGGCCCAGGATATGGGGTGCATGGCCTGGGGGGCAGGAAGGCCTTGAAGCTTAGCTATGGCCCTGGGCACTTTCTAGCTGTTTGATGCTGGGCAAGTCATTTAATCTCTGTTGCCTCAGTTTCCTCATCTGTAAAATGATGATAATAAGAGCACCTATATCCCAGGGTTGTTGTCAGGACTGAATGAAATAATATTTGTGAAATGCTTAGCATAGTGCCTGGTACATAGTAAGTGTACTTAAATGTCAGCTATTATTGTTATTACTGGTATTATTTACATGTAAATGAATGTATATTTTTGTACAAATATGCATACATGGATAGTCACTATGTAGAGCAAATACTAAATATATTGGGTAGAGTGAAATTGGAATCTGTTACCCTAAAAACTACAATCCCCAGCAAAAACTACGATTCCCAGCACTCCACTCACTTATTGTTGTAAGTAGATAGGAGATAAATTGGGTGAAGTTCCGTGTCTAGCTTTTTTTCCTTCTGGTCCTAGCTTTGGTGGAGAGGGGAATTTTGAGCAGGTGGAAAAACTTAGCTTTGTTGTTCTATTTTGTCAGATAATAAATTTTAAAAAAATAATAAAGTATTAGACATTAATTTCACTCTTACAGGGCTAGCCACAGGTCTCCTGTTGACAGTTTGCTGTCAATCTCAGATGATCTGATGGATGGACTGGTACATTCAACATGAGGAAGTCCAGACTCAAACCCAGCTATTGAACCTTTCTAGCTATCCAACTGTGGCCAAGCTGCTTTACCTAAGGCATGTGCCTCAGTCATCTACCTTGTGACTATTGTTGTTGTTTTGCAGGTGTGTCTGACTCTTCATGACTCTATTTGGGTTGTTTTTGGTAAAGATACTAAAGTAGTTTGCTATTTCCTTCTCTAGTTTATCTTACAGATGAAAAGACTGAGGCAAACAGAGTTAAGTGACTTTCCCAGGGTCATACGGTCCACAAATGTCTGAGGCCAGATTTAAAGTCAGGGAGATGAATCTTTCTGATTCCAGGCCTGGCTTCCTATTATTCTCCTATTCCAGGGGAGGGGAACACACACACACACAATTTATTTATTTTTCTTTCTTTTTTAAAACCCTTACCTTCTGTCTTAGAGTCAATACTGTGTATTGGTTCCTAGGTGGAAGAATGGTAAGGGTAGGCAATAGGGGTCAAGTGACTTGCCCAGGGTCATACAGCTGGGAAGTGTCTGAGGTCGGATTTGAACCCAGGACCTCCCATGGTTACACAATTCATGTTTTTGCTTTACCCTTCACAAACCCCTCAACCCCCCTCCCCCATAGTTAAGACTTATTTATATATTATTGATAGTTACATTGGTGTGGTCTTTTCGGGTCTACATCCCCGATAATGTCTTCATCAACCCAAGTGTTCAAGCAGTTGTTTTTCTTCTGTTTCCACTCCTGTAGTTCTTCCTCTGAATGTGGGTAGCATCTTTACCATAAGTCCCTCAGACTTGTCCTGGATTGTTGCATTGCTGCTAGTACAGAAGTCCATTACATTTGATTTTACCACAATGTATCAGTCTCTGTGTACAATGTTCTTCTGGCTCTGCTCCTTTCACTCTGAATCAATTCCTGGAGGTCTTTCCAGTTCACATGGAATTCCTCCAGTTTATTATTCCTCTGAGCACAATAATATTCTATCACCAGCATATACCACAGTTTGTTCAGCCTTTCCCCAATTGAAGGGCATACCCTCGCTTTCCAGTTTTTTGCCACACAAAGAGTGCAGCTATAAATATTTTTGTGCAAGTCTGTTTATCTATGATCTCTTTGGGGTACAATCCACACACACATATTTAGACAGAGATAGAGATAGGTAGATATTGATGTCATAATGAAAGTTAATAAAGTGTCCATATTTAAAAATTTAAACATAACTGTAACTGGAAACATACATATTGAAGAGCATTATGAATAAACACTAATAAAAATTTAGGTTAGAGTGGTTTTTTTTGCCATCTTATCACTACATTATTTTAAAGCCTGTGTGTTATCCATTTTTTTGTGTTCTACAGTTTCATGTGTTTTGATTAAAAATGGAGACTGGCCATAGATTTTAATTTTTATAATTAATCTGAAAGGAGAGGATGAGGGAAGACTGAGGACAAAGATCATTCCTAAAGAAAGGAATGATATATAGCCTCCATTTTGCTGACTAAGGTTTAACCCTCCTTATGACAGCAACCACCTAGTGTGTCTCCTCTATCTCCATCCCAGGAGCCAAGAGCCTGAAATTGGGTCAGGCCTCAGTTTATCTGACTTTCTCTCCCCCACATACACACAGTCAGGGGAGAATGTAGGCAGGCTGAGTGGCCAGCAAAGAAAAAAAAACTGCAGGAGCATAGGGTGAGAAAGGGAAACCCCAGCTCGCAGCTCTCAGGCAAACTTACTAACTATACTAAAAATCTATTTAAAAAAATATTTGAGAATTCTATCCCTTCATGGTTGCCAAACATGTGGATTTTAAAATTAATATTCAATATCTCCAAAGTATAATATTTATAGAGACCTATTAATATTTAACTAGAGAGCTAGAGAACACAAAGAATGTTCCCCACTCACTTCACGTGGAAGAGAGAGGGTGTGGCAGAGAGAACCCAAATTATATACAGACCATGTAAAGATGTTCATACACACACACACACACACACACACACACACGAAAGACAAAAGAATTGTGGGTAATACAGAAAGGAATTTTGGGTAATTAGTTTTAGGGATTCAAGATAATTCTAACTATACACCACTGACACTCACACATTAGGCCTTATGGGCCAACTGTTGCCCTTTCTCCTTTGCCTGGGCCACCCAGGCCTCCTGCCTGCCTCCTTGGACCATTGTAATAATAATAATTCACATTTATATTGAACTTTTAAATTTACACAGTCTTTTTTTTTCTCAACAACCCTTTTAGATAGCTAACATAACTTTTATTGGTTCTATTTTACAGATGAAGAAAATAGACTCAGAAAAGTCAAGTGACTTGCTTGCCTTCATATATAATGTCTCTATGTCAGAGTCTCTTCATTATTAAGGTGAAAGGATCGGTATAGGTCGCCTTAAGGTTCCTCCATAATAATAGGGTGAGTAGTTGTCAGAAGCACAATTTGAACCCAGGTCTTTTGATTCCAATTTCAATGATCTATCATAACTTTTTGGTTTTGTAACCTGAGTATTAAGCTTTAATTTAAATTATATTAATTTATATATATAATTATAAATTAGATTTAAATTAGATTTTTATAAGATAAATTATAATAAAAAATTCTGTATTTTAAAACAACAGCTAAAGAATAAGTTCTTCATGAGTAATTTAAAATAACCTTACCTTCATTGCTTTCCTATCTTACAAATTACTTTTTCCATTCAAGGATTAGACTTTGAAGGGATCCTAGAGCAGTTGAATATAATCATTTAGGTTGAGAAAACTGAGGCTCAGGCAGGTTAAACAACTTGTCCTCATCATATAAGTATTAGATTGCAGAACTTAATCTGAACCCACGTCCTTAACTTGAAATCCAGGATTGCAAACTATCCTTACACCTTCCTAACAAATTAGAGTCCTAGACATGACCCATTTTCTTTTTTCCTATTAGCCTTATTATTCTAGCTCCTCTGCATTTCAATGGACTTGAGATAAAATTGAAGCAAACCATGAGTGGCATACATGTTTATTCATTCTAATTTAGTGTCTCCTCTCTGTATGTATAACTATTTTCTTTTTAAAATGTATTTGTTTATTACATTAAAATAGTTAATTCCCTCCTACCTCCTCCACTAGAGAAATCATCATTTGACAAAAATATATGAAAATATAAACCCATGTCTTGCTTATTTCTATTTATCAGCTCATTCTCTGAAAGTGGACATACACAAGTCATTCTTCAAACAATATTTCTGTTGCAATATATAATGTTCTCTTGTTTCTGTCATTTTAGTCTTCATAATTTCATGTAGATCTTTTCATGTTTTTCCAAAATTAACTTGTTTGTCATTTCTTATAGCACATTAGTATTCCATTACATTACATTCATATGCCACAACTTGTTTAGCCATTCTCCATTTGATGGACATCCCTTCAATTTCTAGCTCTTTTGCCACCACAAAAAGCTGCTATAAATATTTTAGAACATAGAGGGTTTCTTTTTTTCCTTTTTCCCTTATCACCCTAGGAAATAAAACTAATAGTGGTATTGCTGGATCAAAGCTATACATAGTCATAATTCCAGATTTCTCTCAAGATTGTCTCAGTTATTTTCCCTGGTGAAACTGTAGGGGGGAAAATCCTATTTTCTGTGTGGTTCCTTGAATTCAAAATCCAGCCTACGCAACAACGAACCTAAATTTTTTTTTTCAGAATTTCTTTTGAAAAAGACAAAACATTTGACTTTGAATTAATTTAAAGCTTATCAGGCCAGTTACATGAACAAAATTTATGTTGTTCTTAAACACAGAAATACTATATAGTGTAGTTTCTTTCCTTTTTGAGAGAATTTAATTCAAAATTTTGAATTTTAGAGAGTATAACAAAAAAGAAAGATGATGAAACCATTCTGTTTGCCTTGGAATTTTCTAAGATTGCTTTGTATTTTTGCTGTTCTCTCTCTACTTCTCTCTGTCTTTCTTTCCTCTATCTTTCCTCTACTGATTTCACTTCTTAGCTAGTTGTGAAGCAATAAAGAAATGCCTTGTCTGTGTCCAGATTTCTAGGCCCAGGGCCTTGTAGGAAAGCATGGGGGGATTTTTGGTAGAATTTTCATAGGTGTGTGATGCCTAGCATGTCTTGTTTGCCATACTCCTGTACAAGGAAGTAAATTACAAGAATATGTGGATAATGCTAAGAAGGATAATGATTATTATAATTGTTACCATTATTAAAGAACCTTTCTTTTATACTGTGCTTTAGAATTATTTTAGAAGTCTTCTTTGGATATGCTTATGACTGCTATATTTGTAAAATTCCTAAAACCTATGTTCTTAGGTCTTTTATGTATGTGAGTGCCATGGATCCATTTGAGTATCTGGTGAAAGTCTACAGACTTCTTCTTGGACTAATGTTTCTAAATAAATAGAATAAAATAGAGTTACACAGGATACTGATTATCTTGAAACACAATGATCAAAAAATATATATATTTTTAACTTTACTGAACCTAGATTAAGAAACTTCCCTAATTCCTATGCAGAAATTAAACTGGCTTAGTAGCTCCCATTTTTAAGTTCTTCACTCCAGGTGATTATTTTCATATTAACTTTCTCAGTCTGTGATACATACAGTTGGCCATTCCCATTCTTTGGCTCATCCACCTGTAATTGGTTTATTTAGACTATTTATTATTAATTTTGGTTCTTTAAACTTTTGTAAATAATTATCCATTTCTTTGAGATCCTCATCTTTATTTGGCTAAAACTATGTGTTATTTTTTATTAGTTCCTTGGGGTTTTTTATACTCATTAATTATTATCTAATTTTTGTCAGGCATTTTGCTTTCAACTTTTAAAAAGATAGATTTATTGGTTATATATTTGTCAGTTATAAATATCAATACTTCTAGAATTTATTAACTGATTTAATTATTTTTATTATTTGAAATTTGCTCTGATCTTTATTATTTCTCTATTGCTATTTTCTCTTGGATTAAGACTTCATTGATTTTCTAGCTTTTTGATGAACAAACTTTATGTTTTTCTATGTCTTTTATATTAAAATAGGGATTCAGTGTTGTGAATTTTCTTCTATGTATTGCTTTGATTTCTTCTTTAGGTATTAGCCTACTTATTTATCATAAATATACTGATTTAGGTGGATATTCTCCACTGTTAGAATGTAATTCCCTATAAGTAAGGAACTATTTTTATTTTTCTCTTTGAATTCCTAAAATTTAATGCCATAACTCACTGGCCCTTAAGAATAATATCCTATTAAATGATGATGATGATGATGATGATGATGATGATGATGATGGTTGTTATCACAGTAATTATATTTAATGTAAATTTCTGGTTTTAATTATACATTAAAATTATTTTTTAAGTTACCTTATGAGTTGTCTTTAATGTGGCATAGTTTTTAGATTCCAATTTTTTAAAGTTATATTTACTCTACCAATCCAAATGCATGTTTTTTCATTTACTATCAAAAAAACAATAATCATTGATGAATCTTGTACTCTCCTAGTCTTTAAATCAGTTGTGTGATATAAATATCTGGTATATGAAATCATCTATGAAATCATGTCTTGTTTTCATTGAGGATATCTATGATATACATATGAAATATTATTATAAATAGTGTATAAAATTTCAGAATGTTCAGTCGCTATGTTCAATGACTTTTTTGGACAATCATACAAGTTTTGATCTTTACAGTGATTTTGTAATATTTTTCTTTTTTTAGCAAGCTTTGAATGTCTTTAAAATGTGTCATCTCTCTCATAAACTTCTTATATACATATGTATAAATATATACATTATAACTATATATAGGTATATAATTAGATATAATACTTCTGAATCTGCAAAGATAGAAGAATCAGGACTGATGGCTCTTACTTGAAGTCCCAAGGCCATCACCATATAAGAAACCAATTCCTAGGGATAGTTTAGCCTAATAGGATTTGATGGATGACCATTATTCAGATTTAGCAATATAGTTACTTAGGTTCAGATGCAAGTGTTGTAAATACACATATGTATGTCAATGCCTATTTTTTCACCTAACAGTGCTCATTTTGTCCATTACTATCACTAGCCTTTTAATTCATACATACAAGAAAAGTTGACCTGAAGACTTCTCTATTCTTGACCAGCTATTGATTTTCTGATGTATTAAAGCCAACATACTAAGTCAATGATTTTTTAGATATTTACCTCATGTTGCATTTCCTAATGTTTTATAAGAGATAACTGAAAGATCTAGAAAACATATATCATCAATTTTGTAATGTTTAAAGTAAAATGGATGAGGAAGCAAATAAAATTTCTATTGGAAACCAAAAACTGTATTGCATGAAAATTCCTGGCTGTGTTAGTTCCTCCCTGATAATATATACTTTTATTCTAGTATTTTCTTGTGGTGAGAATAGTGATAGGATCTAGTCAAGAAGAAGAGGCAAATTTCAGTTCTTTGGCTATGTACTTTTTCCTCCCTCATTCTATATACTCTTACATTATGCTTGATAACATGCCATACATTTGAAATAATTATGTCTCAATGAAATGATTATCTCTGAAGACCTGGTATTTTTTCATGGTCTTCACAATAAAAATCTGAAGGCAGATGATGGGTAGAGTTTTCTTAGCAGTTCAAAATTTGCTCTAGTCAATTCAGCTATGAAATAGCAAAACTGTCATTTTATCATTCCATTAATAGCTTCTGAAAAATATTGAATCAGATAGAAAGTATCTCTCCACATTGCCATACTTCCTCCTATTTTTGACAGAGATGGAGTAGCAATAAAAAAAATGAGCAAGTGACACAGAAATATAAAGGTTATATTAGAAAGATATTTAATTATATTTTGACAGATAACTTTCAAAAGCAATGTGCCACTGGAGAACTGCCTTCCTAACAGCCTAGGTGAAGAGGTCATATGCAATGTCACTGCAGGGAACAGGTTCAAGAATTCCTAGAACAATAGCTATGTTCTAAGGATAATGAGCCAAGCAGAGCTGTAGCAAACAGATTTAACCTAATGATAACCTCTTCCTGACAGACTGACAGAATATTAAGCTATAATGTTTGTTTACTTGTGAAATTTATAACCTAATGTTCAAAGCTGTGATTTAACAAATACATCAAATCTTTTAGGGATGATGATGCTTTTCAATTTCTAATTTACTAAAGTTAACTGAATTTTATAAGCTAGCCTCCTGCATTTTTGGATATACATTTTTAAATAACCAAGGGCACCAGTATATGGCATTATTTTTGACTTTGGCATCAGAAAATCAGTCAATCATTACTAATTTGTATTGTTCAGGAACTCTGTTAAGTGCTGGGCATATAGTCTAAAGTAGGGAGATGGGGGGATAGGAAAAACACGTATAAAAGAAAAACAAATTGTGAATGAGGAGATGCTGAGCAACCAGGAAACCAGAAAATGTCTCTTGCAGAAGGTACCATTTTAGCTGATTCTTTTAGCTGGTTCTTTAGAGAAGCCTAAAGCCTACGCTAAGAGGCTGAATTAAGGAGGAAGATTATTCCAGGCTTTAGGGTTAGTCAATGCCAAGTGTCAGATGGAACATCATGGGTCAAAAAGAAGTAGGTCGATATGCCTGAATTGTATAGTGTGCAGAGAGGAGTACTCTATAAAAAATGGAAAAAATCAGGAGAAAGCCAGGTTTTGATGACTTCTCAGTCTGAATTATCTTTCACTTTCCATAATTTGCCAAGTCTTGCCATTTCAAAGTTATATTCTTTTTATATATTTAAAACATTTATTTCATTTTTTCTCAATTACATGTGAATAGAAATTTTTAACATTTGCTTTTTGAAATTTTGAGTTCCAATTCTTTTTCCTTCCGTTCCCTTCTTTGAGCAGGCAAACAATTTGACATACATTATACACATTCAGTCTTATAAAAACAATTCCAAGTTAGCCACGTTGCAAAAGAAAACACTGACTCCACGCCCCCCCCAACCTAAGAATATAAAGAAAGTAAAAAGAAATACTTCAATCTGCATTCAGACTCCATCAGTTCTTTATCTGGATGTAGATAGCATTTTTTCCATCATCATTCCTTCAGAATTTTCTTAAATCAGTGTCATTCTTATCATTTCTTCCTCCACATCATTTCTCACATGTATAATCATCTCTTCAATCACACAACTATCACACCAGTTCAGGTCTCCACTGGCTCCATGCTTGGAATGCTACTTCCTGCAGGAGACTATACCTAGTCCCCAGCTAACAAAAATTTCTCTTATAGGCTACTCTATATCTTCTTTATATGTATCTAATGTGTACCACTCCATGTATGTATGTTGTTTTTCTCCATTAGAAATGTAAACTTTTTGAGGGCAGGAGCTATCTCCTTTTCCCCTTTTCTTTGTATATATTAGTCCCAACCTAGCAAATTTCATAAAAAAGACTACAATTCCCACAGGATAATGAATTTTTCAGCTTATAGCACCTATTGAATATCATCTTCAAAGTTCCAGACAATATGTAACAAGGGAAGCAATGTCAACATCAGTAAAATCAAAATTCTTTCAACCACTAGAGTTAGAAGAGGTCCACAGACCCAAATGTTTTGAAAACTACTGGTCTGCAGAATGCATAATGATATAGTTTCTGCACTTAGGGAGTGAAAATCTAAAGACAGAGTCTAATCAGAAAGGAAATTTTACCTCACACTGCTGGAGACCCTGTGAATCTGTGAACAAACAGTAATAACTTCCTTAGGAATGTTGCAGCTCAGTTCCATGTCACTTTAATCAATATCGAAATGTCTTTCTCCTATATATTTTCCCCAAGCCCATTTCTACCTCCCTTAATGAGATTGTTCAATGTGTAATTCAGCTTCTAAGGATTACAGAATCTCATCCCATCTTTAATAGATGGCATGCAGAAAATTGCTCTGAAAACGATGAAGAAAATATCTAGAAATGTCTCGCCTATTTTAGAAGCAAAGCAGGAACATAATCTATTCACCTAGATCTGTTTCAACATAATTACTGTACTGGGACAATGTCTCCTCTAATTATTTCTTTAGGATTATTGCTGATGTGTAGACTAAACTACTTTAGACTGCCTAAAACCTGTTTAAAATTCCAGTTTCAATGAGCTCTAAAAAAAGCCATTTGAAACTGATAAAAATTCAGACTCAGGTAATTTTACAAAGACCTCCAAGTTATTGAGAAAGAAACAAATGTTTGTCGCCCAATTACACATAAGATTAAATCCTCATGTTGCTAAAAATTATCATGACTTTCACATTTTGTTCTCAGTCCCTATTCATTAGAATGACATATTAACATATGGGATTATTGAAAAAGCATACAATTTTCCATCACTTTTATTAGGAAAAAGAATATCTTTGGTACAGAGTAATAGGAATGTGGGAATACAGATGAGAGAAAAAATAATGAGATTCTTGTGTAGCAACATTACTTTAAAAAATACATTTTTACTGATGTTTTCTGTTTCTTATATTATCATGGTTACCAATAGTATCTTTCCCCATCCCATTAATTAAGAAAAAATTGCAACTCAAAATACCTGAATTAGTAAGGCTTTTCTTCTGGATCAGAATGGACATATTTAAGTTTTTCTTCAAAATGCACTATGTGAGTACATCATATCATTACTATTTACTCATCTTATCTATTGAACTTCCTGAGTTTGTGATGGAATTCTTAGTGATATAAAGGAGATGGATTAAACATTTCCGTTCACTACAAAGAAAAAAAAAACATAGCTTCATTTGTATATGCTTTTAAGCTACTAGGAAATAAACTAATGTAATTTGCTATCATAATGTCAATAACCTTAGCAGCTGTGCAAATGGAAATGTCAAAAATTCTGCGACTGCATTATCAAGGTGAATACTATTAAGGAAAAAAATCAGGAGATAGATAGTATAAACAACCTGGTACTTCCCTTTCTCAGAATGGCCCTTGCCAATTATTAGGAGACAGTATCATGAGAAAATGTTGCTAATGCTCTATGTCTGTGAACTTTTGGTCATTTTAATTAGTATAGCATTAACTGGTCTCTTCCTTACCAACCACTATTCTTTGTGAAGATGGGATTGAATCTCCCCTTGTCTACTTTTAAATTTAATCAACCAAAAGTGTAGACACCACTCCTTAACACTAAGTAGGGGAGGTTCACAAGTCACTTACTAAAGTGAGAGACAATTCAGAAGCGACTGACCACCCCCTGGGCAGTGCTAAGCAAATTTAAAGACTACAATTGGTCCCCATAAAGTGGAGGAAGGGACATGAAGTGTTGTTTAAAAAAAATGGATTATAAAAGATGATGAACTTCCTGTGCAAGGGGTCTTCGTCCTGAATCTTGGACATGGAGGAGCTTGGACCTGGGACTCTGGATCTTGGACTGCTTCTGGTAAGACTGCTCCTGGATCTTCTCCCTTTGGATCTTCTCCTGGTGAGTGAAAAACTGATCATCCTTTCCTGGTTTCTGGAGAGATTAGTTCTGGAGAGGCCTCCCCTTCTAGGAGGAGCTGCATGGGTTGAGCCTTGTTTATTCAACACCAAGTCCTCCAGCTGAGGGGTTAGAGAGCCCTGCTTGGGTTGAACTGGGGACCGGAGTAACATTTAGGGTGATAGGCTAGACTTCTTACTCTACCATCTTTCACATTTCTCTACTTTCGCTCTCTCTACCTTATTATCATGACTTTCAATTCCTTACATTTTCATAGTCCAGAAACTAGGCCCCGAACCTTTCATTTTCATAAATTTAGCCCGGAGTTCTGACTGTTCTGATTGGTAGTCCCCTCCACTTGCCACTTCATTGAGGCTTTCGACTCTAGCAGCATTTCATTAATTTTCCAAAGTTCTCCTGACCAGAGACCATTCCTCCTCTTCAAGAAAGCAAGTGATAGAAGAAGTGATCCTTTTCATGGTAAAAAAAGAGTCATGGAGATCAAAAACAGAGAAAGAAAATTATAGGTCAATTAATGAATATAGACTTAAATATTATATAAAATATTAGCTAGGAAATTACAACAATATATCGCAATGATTATACATTATGACCAAACAGGATTTTTATCAGGTATACAGGAATGATTTCATATAAAGAAAATTATTAACATGACTGATTACATAAACAAAAATAAAAAGCATATGATTATGTCAATGATGCAGAAAAAACCTTTGGCAAAATGCAACACTCATGTAAAACCCAGTGGAATTGTACATTGGCTAAGGGGAGTTAGTGGGGTTTGGGGAGAGGGAAAGAACATGAAACATGTAACTATGAGAAAATATTAAAAATAAAAATATAATTAAAAAATGCAATACTCATTCCTAGTAAAATACTAGAAAGAGGGGGTAGCTGGGTAGCTCAGTGGATTGAGAGCCAGGTTTAGAGATGGGAGGTCCTAGGTTCATATCTGGCCTCAGGCACTTCTTAGCTGTGGGACCCTGGGCTTAACCCTCATTGCCTACCCCTTTACTACTCTTCTGCCAATCCAAGTATTGATTCCAAGATGGGCGGTAAGGGTGTAAAAAAAATACTAGAAAGAATAGATATGATAGATTTTTCCTCAGGATAATAAAATATGTAATTAAAACTGCTAGCAACTATTATCTGTAATGGGAATAAGTTTGAAGCCATTTCTATAAGATTTGGAATGAAACAAGGATACCCATTATCACTAATATTATTTAATATTGCATTAGAAATGTAAGCAATAAAATAAAAGGAGAAAAAGAAATTGAAGGAATCAGAATGAGCAAAGAGGAACTACAACTCTTTTTTTTCCACAGAAGATATCATGGTTTATAGAGAAAAATCTAAGAGATTTAAGTAAAAATTAGTTGAAAGCCCTATTAGAATTTAAGCCCCTTGAGAATAAGGACTATCTTTCCTTTTTATCTGGATCCAGTGATTTTATTAAATAACAGAGAGATATAGTTTTTCTGGGCCCTGAACTTTAGGGATATTAATTTGGCATCTTTATGGAGGATGGATTCAAATGTGGCAAGGTATGAGGGAGAAAGACTAATTAAGAGAATACTGGCAATGCTCCAGATGAGATGTGATGAGGGCTAAAAAAAGGGTAATGGCTTTCTGAGTCAAGAAATGAGAACATATATTTTGTGGTCACAGAATCTATAAGAGGTGCCAGCTGACTGTACATGTGTAGTGAAGGAGACAAATGAATCAAGGTGGATACCATGGTTGTGACCCTAGAAAGGACAGTGTCATTCTCAACAAAATTTCAAAAGAAATTGTTTGTTTGTTTGTTTGTTTTTATTTTGTTGTTTGGGAGAAATGCTGTAATGGGATTTGAAATACATTCCTCTTTCATTCTGAAAAGAAAGGAATATTACTCATCTTCCCATGTGTGAGTTTGACCTTTTGGGGTTATGCCATAGTGACCTAAAAGAAGGAGGAAATTCAGACTTTGGAGGCCATTCTCTAAAACTTTATGTTAAAAAAGCAATTATTAATCTACATGGATAGAAAAGCATCCTTCCTATACCCACACCGAGAGCTCCTCTCACTAGTAAAACCTAGATAATCTCACCCCTTCATCTACAAAATGAATAAATGCACCACAGCTAAAAAAATATTGTGGACATTGAAAAGGGCTTTTTGTCTCTGGGTCTTCTGGGGAGAGGTTGTGCTGCTAACAATCTCTGTGGTTGGAGACAGAGAACTGAATTAAGTTCTTAATAGCCTTATTGATTATCAATTAACTTGAGTAAATAAGGTAGATAGATAGTGATTATGTTATCAGATAAAGAGAGTAGTGAGAGTAGGTAAGGGCTTTGGCCTAGCAGAAGATACTGCTCCTCTGAGTCAGATAAATTTAGGGTTTTCTAGAAAAATTGAGTTAGAATTGGGATCTTGGGTAGAGTTATAATCTATTATAAGATTACTTTAACTTTCCTCCTTCCTATTTCCTATCCGTATTTCCTAGTAATAAACTAACTGTTTTGTGTTTAATAAACTGTGCACTGGCTTTTGATCAAGCTCCTGCCCCTCAAAATTTAACCCTTCGCACACTATTTGTCTCAGTTTCCTAATCTGAAAAAAATGAGCTGGAGAAGGAAGTAGCAAACAACTCCAGTATTTTAGTCAAGAAAACTCCAAATGGGGCCAGAAAGAGTCCAACATAACTTAAGAACTGAACAACAATAACAAAGGCAAAGAACTATGCCAGGTAATGCTTTATATTATTAGCTTGCACAGTAAACAATCTACAACCTAGAAAATGTTGCTTTTTGGTTTTGCTTTTCATCATGTGCACATAATTCTTCTTGACATTTCCCAATGGAGTTCCATTACATGGCCTTAATAAAAGAATTATTTTCAAGATTCAGATAAAAAACAGAGTAAAAGACAATTTCATGGTAAATTTGGTGAGAATAAAGCAAAAGCAACCCTTTTTGCCTTTACCTATACTATAAACCTTTTCATTTCATTAAGTAAAACCATATAAAAAAATGTTCCCCATTTTTTAAATATTTGAGTTTTAACTATAAATTCTCTTTTAAAAGATCTAATAATTTTTTATCTTTATTTTAACACAATACTTTAATACTTTTTAGGTGAATGTTGTTATTTGATTATTCCTTACAGATTATGTAAACTAAATATATAGCTATTATCACCGGAGAATGACATTAAGGATTTGACTGTAGAGAATGCTTTAGCAAGGTTACCATGGTTCATTTATGGCTAAAAATGAAAAGTCACACCAATATTTTATAATACGAAATTGATTCAATGGAAACAAAATGACCATTATGTCTTTCTCCATTCATTGCTTGATTTGGTTATATAGATTTGAAAAACTGAATTAAATGTGATTTGTCAAATGCACAGGAAAGAGATTTTTGCATTTTGTCATTGTAATTTTCTATTCTTGTTTCTGCCTGCTTCTTTGAATCAGTTTAAAAAATACATCTTAAGTTGAAATCTGAAAAGTGATATTTTACTTTTTCATATGAGGAATTTGATGTTCTATGACAATTTAACTTTAATTGCTGTATTTTTGTTAAGTTTTACTACTAGCATGACTATCACTGCTCTCTGCAATTTAACACAGGTTGCACAATTCAACATACCTGAAGGAACTGCCTCCAGATTTTTTGAACAAATGACCCCATAAATGATCTGTTCAAATGACTGACTTTTTCTATTTTATCTTGGTGACAGAAGCTACCATATGTTGAAAATTGCTTGACAGTTGTCAGTGAAGTGGAGAAGCTATGGAGACATAAACACGTTTCAGTAAAGCTGATATTACTTAAAACACTCAACTATTCTCAACTAAAATGCATTTTAATATGATATAATCTCAAAGTATCTTGGGAATTTTGCATCTGCCAACTGATACTCTCACTCCTTCCAATATCTCCCCTTCTCTCTCTCTTCTTCCTACCTACCTTTCAAATTTTATTTTCAGAAAAGCAGTTCAAGTTAAAGTATTTGTTTGAAAGCCTTTCTATTTTCCCAGGATACATCCTTTGCAAATGTAGATGTACTCATCGATGTTGATTCCAATGTTGTCAGGCTTTTTTAATGTATAATCCCAGAGAGGAGAAAACATCTATTTAACTTAGTACATATTTTTAAAGCTCACATGCATTTAGATGCTTACAAAATAATAGTCTCTAGTGAAAAAGAAAAGAAACTCTCAAAGCAAAATCTTGTCCTCTCTCATAACTAGAACAAGGATACTAGCCAACCATCTCTTCCCAAGACCTTTATTGGCATAATGTGTTGTAGTTGTGCTAATTTTACATACCAGAGATAAAAAATCATAGATTTAGAGATGAGAGGGTTCTGAGAATTCATCTATTTTATCTCTTTACCATCATTTCTTTTCCATTTGAAAAAAAAAGAAAAAGAAAAAAATACTATCTAATAAATATGTTTAACCTAACAAATTAAATTCCTATATTAGCTATAAATATATGTCTCATTATGCATGTTTAGTCCACCTTATTTGGTTTAGATTGCTCACCTCTCATTTTACAAAAGAAGTTGAGGCTCATAGAGATTAAATGACTTTGCCCCTTGTTTCCAGAGGAGAAAGTAGCAGGGCCAGGATTTAAATCCAGTTTCTCTGGATCCATCAATACTCTTCGTACTGTATCTAAATAAACTCCAACAAACAAATGCAGCAGTAACAACAAACAGCAAAAATGTATTTATATTATTTTAGGTTTTCTAAAGACCATTATTTACATTGTCATTTGAACATAGCAAAAATCCTCTAAAGTAAGTATGGTAGGGATTGTCTTGTTTTACCAATGAATCAAGGTTAAATGATTTGTCTGAGACTACATGATTAGCATTGGGTTCAAGTCTAAGCTGTTTGGAGGGGAATGTTGAGAGAGTTGAACTGGCTTGTCTCTAAACCACCATCTTCTCAGGTATTTGCCCCTTAAATTCTTGCTCACTGACTGAAAATTATACCCATTTGAAATCTACACCTGATAGGTCATTGTGGAGCCTCATATTTGATTTTCCTGTTAAGCGTGGAGAGGGATACATGACACTAATGGAGTAGATGAGTTTCCACCCAGCCTTGATACTCATTCTTTTACATTTCCAAACTCTCTAGAGATCCACAGCTTCAATTTATCTAGCAATTGACATCTGAAACACAATTCCATTCACATCCACTAAATTAAAACTGTTTCCTCAACTTCTACATAGGCATATTAATAGATTACCTTCTTTCATTCTGTCCTCTTTATATTCACATTTTATTCTCAATACATGTAATCACAAAAACCAAGAGAAAGATTACAGTCATGCCTAAGCCACATATTCAACAAGCATTGCCTAAGCATACTAATGCTCTCTTGCAGTTACTTAGGATCAATCAATGACTACTTTCAGCAGTTCTGAGCTCATATCTTCTTAGTTCACTCAGAACATTGCTTCCTGACAAGATGCTATGTCATGCGTCCTACGAGACTAACAGGATAAATGACTATTCCATGAAAACTTAATAAATGGCATTTCAATTTTAAACCTAATTCTTCTAAGCAGGGAAAAATATACTTTCCAAAAAAATCATATCCTAAATACCTAGGATCTCTACTGTCTACTAAATTTTGTTTTTGGTATGAATGTTTATCAAAATTCAGATTTATTTTTTCTCTATATTGCTATTTTTTGTTCTGTATCTGTTCTTGACATTATTATCACCATAGTCATCAAGGAAACTGTCATTATTCCCTTGGAAAAGCTGTATGGCAAAAACAAAATAAAATCAAATCCATAACATCTTGAAAAATTACTTTCATCTCCATACAAAAGTAATCAATAATAGAGGAACAGAGAAAAGTGCCAAATATTAAAAATAAAGGAGATTATTTCTACTTAACAGTCAAAGAACTAATAGGGTTTAAAATTTTTAAAATTTATTACCGTTAAACACTGAGTTATCTCTTTTCTGGTCCCATTATAAGCTGCTGTGACTTGTCCCAATAGAATAAAACATATCATTTACATTTTGCTTGCAATGTATAAGAAATGTGATACATTATGGGCAGAACAAACACCCCCTTTGGGTAGAGTAAAAGTCTTCCTAAGTGTTTTGAATTATCTACTGATAGTTCAGATGTACACTTACTCTCACTTAGTCTGCATTACAAAAGCTGTCATAGATAGAAGAATTTGATATGCTTTTCACAGTAGGGAATGTCTAAGTGAGTAAACCTATTATTACATATCTGAGCTTTCCAGATATTCCCACAGAGATTTGGTTCTTTTGGAAAATGTTTTAAGAGAGAGATTTTTTTCTTCACACATGATCTTGAATAGCTAAGGGAAAATATTATTTGATGATGAATTAAGAACAAAGTTTATATAATGTTTTTATAGAATGCTTCACAATTTTGCTTAGAAAAAGAATCTGAATAATTATTCAATAACTATTTTCCTTTTGTTGAGCATTTAACATGAACTTGATATAAATTCATATTCTCAACTGAATTGATATATGTAAAGAAAGACCTATATAAATTATAAAGTGGCCCAAAACTTGTGGTTCAGTTTAAACTTTAATAAATTAGAATATAATTTGTAGTTGTAAGTTTTGATAATTTAGCACTACTAAAAAGGAAGTTTTAAGCTTTAACTATTCTAAGTTATTAAAGTTTAATACCACGCTAAGATATTTGGGAAGATGTGTATAAATCATAATTACTATTATTTAATTTTAAAATTATAATTAATATGTGTTTTAATTATTTCCCAGTTACATGTGAATTAGATATCAATGCTGAGAAAATAATATTTTTAAAAGGATTATAGTTATTGATGCATTTTATTATCTACCTAAAATGAACAAAACTGTTTTGGTGGTGATTTCTAAAGTCTTCTTAAAGCTTTTGATTTTTACTTATTATGATAGGAAATATTGGAAAAAAGAGGGAAAATAGGAAGGCTCAGGACAGAATAATAGATCATATTAAGAAGCATAGAATTATTGTGTTTGTATAAAAAAGTAAAGAATAATCAGGATTAGTGGAACTAAGGTCAATTTATAAGAACGAAAATGTTAGTTCTCAAAAACCTTTGTTCTAGTGAAGGCCTCCACACCTTATTCTGAAGAGGGAAAATAATGTAGATTAAAATAGATGTTAAAGGAAATGAAGCCAAGATAGTGGAATAAAGGCAGCAACCCAGCTGAGCTCTCTCAACATTTACCTCCAAACAACTTTAAAATGACACCTCTGAGGGGCAGAGTCAAAAAAAAAAATGAGGATGAGATATTTTTTTTTCAGACTAAGGAAATTCAGGAGGAGTACAAGAGAAGTTTGTGATGATGGAGTGGAAGCCTTTCTAGTGCCCTACGCCCCACAAATAATAGCAACTTAGTGTGACACAAACTGAAGCATCCAACCTTTGGGGGAAAGAACTCATTATATGACAAAAACTGCTGGTAAAAATTGAAAGTAATATGACAAAAATTAGGCATTGACCAACATCGCACACCATACACCACTATACAGTCAAAATGGATATTTAATCTAGAAATAAAGGTGACACTGTAATATTAGGAAATAAAGGATATAATTAAGGAAGATAGTGTTTTATATACTTTGCTGGATAATCACAAAGTATTCACAGTTTCCTTCCTTTAGGCTCAGTGCACCAACTAGAGATCTTTCTTATAAAAACTTATAACTTTTATTTATATATATTAAAGGATATTTAAAAAAGGGTTCCTTTATTGTTAAGGATCTAAATCACTCCTCCAAACCAAATTTCACAGCAAAGTGAAGTCTTTGCACCTCAGGAATCCACCTGAGCTATACTATGACTCTGAAAAGATGGGTCCATTTGGCAATGGTGTTAAGCTGCTAACAATAGTGGGAGGGCAGGGGGGGAAGGGGAGTTAGTGGTTAGAATTCTTTCTCCTCCCCATCCTGGGCAGTTGTTCCCCAGAATAACAGTTGTAACAGAAACCATTGTAGCCCAAGAATGGAGGCTATATTAACTTGGGTATCTCAGGGCTAAATTGGCTGACAAATAGGGAACTATCCTACATAAATTAGCAGCTTCCACTGTAGGAAGATTATTCCCAAAGCCCCTGGTAACTAAGTGCTCAGAATGACTTCAAACAGCTGCCTTGCCCTCTGGATCATAGCTATGCTCAGAGCTTGCCTGGATGAAGATTGGCTTTGGTAATGTAGGGATGGAGTTGGTAAAGTCTATAAATATTAACTTCACACAACTCACAAACTTAACAAGGGAAGGGATTTATTAATTCAGGAAGACAGGGAAGGGAGGATAATTTCTAGGTTAAAGGGTAAGGTAAAACTATCTAGTATCTTCATGATATTGACAGAAATAGCAATCCACCAAAGGGGAAAGCCTGGAATAAATTTATTCTCCTAACTTCCTCACAAACTAATCTTTCTCTTGAATCTGATGATTATCTAGTTAAGATGGTGAAGGTAATCTTGATTATAGATTTATACTGTTCAGAGATTAGCTGAGATACTGCAAATGGGTATTTTCACAGTGCTAACAGCCTGGCTTGGTTTGTATGGAGTAAAATAGCAAAGAATCACCCTGCTCCCTGAGGTCAGAGCTAAGCTAGCAGAGAAGTAAAATCCTACCCCTCTTAAACCACCCAGCTCCCCAA
Source organism: Gracilinanus agilis (assembly GCF_016433145.1). NCBI lineage: Eukaryota > Metazoa > Chordata > Mammalia > Didelphimorphia > Didelphidae > Gracilinanus > Gracilinanus agilis. The sequence goes on along the minus strand of NC_058132.1, from coordinate 233,035,191 downwards.
AGAGTGTCCTTGCCAAGCTGGGTGTCCTGCTTTTATACCCACATTCTTAACTGCCTCAACTGCCCCCTCTGCTGGAGTTCTAGGGGGGGTACTGTGGAATTCTGTGAGGCAGTTCACCCCATTTTAGGTCATACATGTTACAGGATCGTTATCTCTTACTAGAAATCCCAAACTACCTATGCTAAGCTAACTAAATCCTTAATTATCTATTAATTAAAGTTATCTCCAGAGTTATATTTATAATGAGCAAAATGGCTGATCTCAATATAGCTCAGTGAGACTCTAAAGATTTCCCTCAGAGTCTGAGGTTAACACGGTCCTCTATTCTTTCTCCTCTTACAAAACAGTTCTCATTGTACCAGATCTCTGTACAAGTTTTTCTTCCCAATGTATTTCTATAGTGAGGAAAGTGAAGAAACCTCAAGATGGTTTGAGTTCTCTTTCTTTCCTATCACCAACAGAGCTATATCCAGAGAGTGAAAACTGAGTTGTCCAGTCTCATCAGAAGTGAGAGACCAGGAAAAGGAGGGAATTTCCTTCAATTGGGGAATGGCTGAACAAACTGTGGTATATGCTGGTGATGGAATACTATTGTGCTAAAAGGAATAATAAACTGGAGGAGTTCCAGGCGAACTGGAGAGACCTCCGGGAACTGATGCAGAGCGAAAGGAGCAGAGCCAGAAGAACATTGTACACAGAGACTGACATACTGTGGTAAAATTGAATGTAATGGACCTCTGTACCAGCAGCAATACAATGACCCAGGACAATTCTGAGGGATTTATGGTAAAGAATGCTACCCACATTCAGAGGAAGAACTGCAGGAGTGGAAACATATAAGAAAAACAAATGTTTGAACACATGGGCTGAGGAGGACATGATTGGGGATGTGGACTCGAAAATCCACACCAATGCAAATATCAACAATTTGGAAATAGGTCTTGAACAAGGACACATGTTAAAACCAGTGGAAATGTGCGCCGGCCACGGGTGGGGGGAATGTGGGGGGGGAGGGGAAAGTAGGAGCATGAATCATGTAACCATGTTAAAAATGAATATTAATAAATGATTAAAAAATTAAAAAAAAAGAAGTGAGAGACCAACAGTCCCTAGAACTCTAGCTGCCCTTTTCCTTCAAAGTTCCAACTTCATGCAAAGAACTCTTTCTTGCTTCAGCTACTCTCCAGCCTCTGGGACAACGTTACAAAATTCTTTATCCTATCAAATTTAATCAATAAAGTACTAATTTCCTTCCTACAACATCATAAACAAATTAGGATAACATGGAAAAGCTGACCTTTCAGATTTATGAGTAAATTTTTGACTAATAAATTTATGACCAAGTAAGACATTATGAAAATTAAATAGATATTTTTTATTATACCAAATTTAAATGTTTGTACAATTAAAAAACAAATACAACCAAAATTAGAAGAGAGATAATAAATTTGGAAAAAATTATAGCAAGTATCATTAACCAAAACCTTATTTCTCAAATATATAGAGAACTGAGTCAAATTAATGAGAATACAAAGCAATATCTAGTTGAAAAATAGTCAAGGTTATGAATATACAGTTCTTATGGGATGAATTTAAAATACCCATAATCACATGAGGAAATTATTCAAATTACTATTGATTAGAGAAATGTAAATTAAAACAATTCTTAAATACTGCCTCATACTTACCAGATTGGCTAAAATGACCAAAAAGGAAAATGGTAGACTTTGGAGGGGATATAGAAAAAGTTACTCTGATGAAGGCCTCATTTCTCAAATATATACTGAGTAAGGAATTGTAAAAAGGGATAAAAATTATGGTGGGATTGAATATTTAAGAGTTTTTGGTCACTAGAAATTTAACCAATTCCAAATGATTTTTGTGGTAATTTATTTATAAAATATAGAAAGAGGGAAAGTAAGAAATGAGAAGAGAGGATAGGGTAAAATATCTTACCTAACACACTAAGTATTTTTCTCCAGCCCCTGACTCAACCCAGGCAAGGCTAATTAGTCCTTAGCCAGAGGGGCCTCAGCCTTGAGCTTTGTGGCGCTTCAGCCACAAAGTCTCTCCCTAAAGAGGAGAGCTCTCCTGAGGATAGTCCCTTCAGAAAATCCAGGAAGGAGTCAGTCTTTTTTCACTAACCCACGTGGTAGTTCTAAGGAGAAATAGAAAGCAGTGCAAGGTCCTTAGCCAGAGCTCCTTCAGGATCCTGGTTAAGGCAAAAGAGCTTTCAACTCAAGCTTGGCACTCTGAAGAAGTGCTCACAGGAAGTTATAACTCCTTTTAAAGGCGCTTCTTTTGCATCACTTCCTCTACCTACCTCCCACTTTACATGTACCAATTACAGCTTAAACTTTTCTTAGGACTGCCCAGGTGGCATTCAGTTGATTCTGATTCACCACCCACTATTGCATACGTGGGTTACAGACCTCCCCCACTCAAGTGTAAGTGGAGTGTTTACACTTCTGGTGATTAAATCTAAAAATGGGCAGAGTAGAGTTAATCTCATCTTTACAGACTTTAGTCAAATTTATAAAAATAAGAGTCATTTACTAATTGGCAAATAGTCAAAGCTATAAACATCTGGTTTGCAGGGAAAGATATCAATGAAAGCTATAAAATCACTATTATAACAAATTAAAAATCCCCAACTAAAAAACAAATTGGAAATCCTAAAAATTGAAGGTGAGGTTAATATAAATGAATACAAGAAAACCATTGAAGGATAAATAAAAAGCTAGAGTTGTGTTTATGTAAGAATAAACAGAATAGAAACAAGCTGGTTATAATGATTAAAAAAAGAGAGAAGAAAATCAAATCACTAGCAATAAAAATGAAAAAGGTTAAATATGCCACAAATGAAGATAAAATTAAAATAATTATCAGGAGTTATTTTACTCAATCACCTGCAAACAAGTTTAACAATGTAAGTGAAATGGAAAAATATTTACAAAAATATAAACTGCCTACATTATCAGAGGAGGAAATAGAATATGTAAATAACCTATTTTGGGGAAAGATATTGAACAGGGCATGAATGAACTACCTTTAAAAAAAGCATCAAGATCAGATAGATTTACAAGTGAAATATACCAAATGTTTATAGGCCAGCTAATTCCATTATTAAATAAATTATTTGAAATAAAGGTAAAGAAGGAATTCTATAAAATTCTTTTTATGAAACAAATATAGTGCTGCTACCCAGATGAGGAAGAGTAAAAACAAAGAAAAAATATATATAGATCAATTTCATTAGTGAATATTGATGTCAAAATCCTAAGTAAAATACTTGCTAAGAGGCCATGATGATATATCATGAAGATTATACATTGTGACCAAAGAGGAATTATACTAGGAATTCAGATATAGTTTGATACAGCAAAAATTCTTAACATAACTGATTACATTAAAAGCAAAAGCAAAAAAAATCATGATTATATCAATGGAATCACAAAAAAAAACTCTGATAAAAATGCAACACTCATTCCCACTTAAACACAATGGAAAGTAAATGGTATAATTTTTTTTCCCTTAAAATGATATGAAGCATCTCACTAAGCAAACATTACTTATAAAGGGGATAAGATAGAAGCTTTCCAAATAAGATCAGGAAAGAAACAAAAATCCCTTTTATCACCAGTATTATTTAATATATTATTAGAAATACCTACAATAGCAATGAGAATTAAAACTAGGAGAATTTGTGAAAAATAAGAAAATTAATGGAAGAAATCAGAATGCAACAAGAGCTAATAAAACAACCTCATTTTGCAAATGTTATGATAGTATATCTGGAAATTCCTAGAGATTCAACTAAAAAGATAGCTGAAGCTATCAATAATTTTAGTAAAGTAGCAGAATATATAATAGACCTTCATAAATGATCAGCATTTTTATATATTACTAACAGACCTTCGAGAAGAGATAACAAGATACTCTATTTAAAATAACCACTGACACATAAAATACCTGGGATTTACATGCCAAAACATACCTGGGAACTACATAAACATAACTATAAAATATTTTTATACAAATAAAGCCAGATTCAAGTAATTGGGAAAATATTCATTTTTCATGGATGGGCAGAGCCAATATAATAAAAATAACAATCCTTCCTAAACTTATCTATTCTTTCAATGCCATCCTAATTAAATCACTATAAAGTATTTTACTAAAAAAGAAATAAAGAATCCTTTGGAAAAACAAAAATCAAGAATATCAGACGAATCAATTAAAAAAAAGTAGAGGAATGTGCTCTAGTAGTACCAGATGTTAAGCTATATTTTAAAGCAGTAATTATCAAAACTATTTAGTACTGGCTAAGAAATAGATAGGTACATCAGTGAAACAGAAAAGACATGCAACAAATAGTAAAAATAAATTATAGTTACCTTATATTTGACAAAAGCATTGATCCAAATTTTTGGGAAAATAACACTATTTGATAAAAATTGCTTGGATAATTGGAAAGTAGTTTGGCAGAAACTAGATATAGACCAATACGTTACACCTTTCTCTAATATAAGATCAAAATTCATACTTGACCTCGACATAAAAGCAGCTATATTAAGTAGATTAGAAGATTAGGGAAGATATTACCTATCCGATTTATGGATAGTAGAGGAATATATGAATAATGAGATGGAGAGTATTGTGATATAAAATGAATAATTTTGATTAATTAAATTAAAAATGTTTTTATCCACTACCACACCAATGCAACTACCAACAATTTGGAAATTGGTCTTGATCAAGGACATATGACAAAACTAGTGGAAATGTGCATCGGCCATGGGTGAGGGGAGTGCGGGGGGCGAAGGGGAAAGGAGGAGCATGAATCATGTAACCATGTTAAAAATGAATATTAAGATTCACAAGTGAATTCTATCAGACATTCAAAGAGCAACTAATCCCAATACTATACAAATTATTTGATATGATAAGCAAAGAAGGAGTCCTACCAAATTCCTTTTATGACACAAATATGGTACTGATTCCAAAGCCAGGGAGACCAAAAACAGAGAAAGAAAACTACAGACCAATCTCCCTAATGAACATAGATGCAAAAATCTTAAATAGAATACTAGCAAAGAGACTCCAGCAAGTAATTAAGAAAATCATTCACCACGATCAGGTGGGATTTATACCAGGAATGCAAGGTTGGTTCAACATTAGGAAAACCATCCACATAATTGACCATATCAACAGTCTAACAA